>NW_021680430.1:776707-852855 GCF_001412515.2 Diachasma alloeum
TTTGGAAATAATGAAATAGGGGGGATAACGCCTTTTTTTTCAGGGGTGATTTTTCAAAAATTTATTTTAAAAAAAGTACTAACTAGCAAATGTTTTTTATCAGCTCGCAATTTTATTTAAAACTACTTCAATGAGGAAAAAAATAAAAATTTGGAATATCTATACATGAGAGGCTAATTGATCGGATCTGCATATTCAAGGAATTAACTGATTCGCCAATGAAGAAGTAACAGAAATTTCATGTAACTTTGTCGTTGTTAAAACTTTCAAGCTCTTTTCTCATTAGGAAATTTCAAGAATAATTTTCTAACAGTGTTGTGATTGCAAAGGCTCATAATAATCACAGCGCATGGAAGAAGTTTCGCGGGTCCACCCGGTATACTCGATGCCTGAAAAGCCCCAAGCAGACCAGTATATATGTACTATATAGATGCGTATAGATACGTGCGGTATCTCCGCTGCACGGCCAATGGGGTTTGAATGGCCGTGATAAAATGGTATGGCTTCCGAATGTTGACTAAACTGCGCCCATTGCAGGTGGAAAACCAACTGGAAAATAACGGCCAACTGTGATCGATGGATATAGCCTCACAACAGCGATAGAAGCACGCTTGAATATACTTGGAAGAAAATCGTTGAAAATGGCTGCGAATTGTAAATTTGAAATTTTCTCTCAACCGTTATCTAATGCTGTTTCTGCAACATTTCACGGTGAGAATGACTTTATATTTTTCTGAGGAATCAATGTTTGCGCTTGGGGAGTGAAAAATCGAACGGATGAAATTCCGAAAGAAAAATATTATTTCGTTTTTAGGAATGCGACGATGTGATGATGTTTGGAGTGGCTTGTACGATAGTTATGCTGATTCGAAGGTTGTGGGGAAGAAAAAATGTGTTGAGTGTGCCCGAAGAACATTTTCAAGGGCGATTTCACGATGAAAAATTATTATAGAAACTCAGTTCAATTTTTCTTGCAAAGTTAATTGGATTCATTCATGTGAATATATTCTTGCATTTTCCCTATGGCAATGTTTTCTTTGTCATTCCAGTTTACTAAAAAGTATTCAAAACAATTTGAATATGAAATAATAATCATTGGGAGAAATGGAAAAAAACTAAAATTAATTCAACACTTTTCTCCTTTTCAATAAAAATCTTATTTTCGTGAAGGATAACCTTTTCAATCTTAAGTCCATCTCCTTAATTTGAAAATTATTTTTCATTTCCATGCGACGGGTATGTAAATCCCTCGGGCTTCAATAGTTTATGTGATGGAATCGATCAGTTTTGAATATTTATCAATTTCCGAGCCGAAATATACTGATTTGACCTCAAATCTTCGTGAATTTTCATTCGAAAATTGTCTCCACTTCGTGATTAACTTCACACTAGCGTTTGATAGTGCCCCAGTCGAAAAATTTCGTCGGCTTCAGGTCTAAATAATCCCGAGTTCGTCGGGAAATAGTCGTAAAGTTGAATTCTGCAAGTTGAATTCTGCTCTTGGAAGTTCTTCCAAGTCCCGAATTAACAACGATCAACAGTACCAATGTCAATATACTCTTAGAGTGACTATATAATAAAGAAATCATTGCAGTTCTCGACCGAAAATATGAAGAATGTTATAATTTTTTGATAAAGCTAATAATGAGCACCTAACGATCAGTATAAATTGAGGTATCAATACAAACTGACTATCCCTCCCCCTTTATTGTTCACTAGATCATGATAACGTGAAATCAATGAAAGTGATCGCTTCGATTAATTTATTATTAAAAATTCATTCATTTCTTCATTTATTCATTTCCAATTTATTTAAAGAGAGACGACCAAATACCGACGAATTTGCGAAGTTAGTACACGACGAAATTTTTCTACTCGGGTGCCTCCTTGAATGAGGCGTTACACCCAGGTCCGTGCACATATTCAATTAACGATCAGCAGCCTATGGACCAGATTGAACATTTTCCTGTAATCATCGGCTACTTGAGGAAGACGGAACATCGCCCGAAGGAGTTGTGCGATGAAATCACGAAGATTGCTGAGGATAAATAGTGGCGTCTCCGTTCCTCTCACAGAGGGAGCGAACGGATCGCTGTACGAACCTATCTTTATGTCATCAGAATGAGGGGATTATGGCACTTCCTCAGCAGTAGCAAATCGATACTTCTCCGCAGCTCTATAACGAAGCGCTAAATGTATCGCCAATGCGCCCGCAATTTTATGGAAAAAGTACAAGCTAATGCAAACTTGCGACTGAAGACTTCTAACTCCGTCAGAATCATTTCCTCGCGGGATTCGAGAGATAATGATTCTCAAATTGAATTGACAAAATTTAATCCCGCAGTTTGCATAATAAATTTATCGACCATTGATCAACAGAAATTGGAGCGAACGGGTTTTAATTAAATTCAGTAGTCGCCGAATTGTGGGGAAATGCAAGATGGTGTTGGGATCTGCATGCAAGGCATGCAGCCTACGACAGCGCGCTGTGCACGGCATTTGGTCTTTGGTTCCCTCGTGGCACGTCGGCGCTATTACGCGATGAGTAGGCAATTGGCGGATCGCCGATCAGTTTCACCGTAAGTTGCCGACGGCCCAATCGCGAATTAATCAGCGGGGGCATCATCACGTCGTGCAGGTGAACACTTCTTCTCTACTGCTTTCGAAATTTACTTTGCTGAGGCGATAAAACCCGGGCAAGGTCGCAATTACCCGCTCCGGAGAGAAAAAAAATGAAAAAATCAACTGCATAAGAAATTATTGCGAAGAAAATAACGGGACGATTTTTGAATTTTGAAATTGTGTGAAAGTGTCATCGGTAGAGCATAAATCATTTTTTAAAAATTCAACGGAAATGTCACAATTCCCATTTTACACGGAGGGAAAACTTCAATCAAAATTACCAGAAAAAAAAAACGCAAAAATTACGTTTCGCAAAATTTCTCGGCAAGTTTTTGTAAGATTTTACTTCTTCGGGAAAAATGATGTGACAATTGTGTACTTTGTTCGGTGATGAACCCGAAAATTCACTGAACGTTTCAGATTTCTTCTCGTCGATTCCTATAAAAATTTTCGGAAACCCATTCCCCATTGCGGATTACGTGAATTTTTCCGTAATTTTTCCTGAATATTTCTCTCCGTGTACCACAAATGCAAAGCTCAGTCGTAAATAAAAATCCGGAATATACAAAACGAATAATTTTATTGAAACCCTCCCTTGAAAAAAATGGAGGAATGAACGGAGTACACAGGATCATATATAACATGTGCAACTGAACTCAATGGCTGATTCCAATTTAGTCCGGGTGGACGGGGAGATTGCTTTCGAATGCACACGTTACTCATCCACAAACGTGATTGGATTCTGCGGGGGCGCTTGACGGTTCTCATGAAATCCGCTGAGCTCCCAGCGGCCCCGAGACGCGAATTTTTCGCACCTCCAATTCTGCCCACCGGAGGAATATTTCGAGGAATATCTCATCTACCTTTTATCTCCTTTCATCACCCGGCAGCGGAATTAAATGATGTTTGTTTGCATGAGGAGTTCAAGTCAATTTGTATCTGACACCGGTAAAAATCGGCGATTACGAAAACAATATAATCGCGTCTCCTCAATTCCTAAATGTGAAAAATTCTGGAAGTCTGAAGTGTCTTAAATTAATCCTCATTTAAGCTACAAATTTTTGTACCGATAATAATTACGTTTTAAATCCTATAAATACCTCAACTTTAAATTCGAAAATGACTTAAATTTAGGTCCATAAATGTCTTAACAGCGAAATAAAGTGCCTCACATAATTTAATACGCTATTGATCGTCTTAAGTCAACTCAATCCATCATGAAAACCGTGCCACAACAATATCCCCGTTCCAAAAAAAAAACAAAAAGGAAATAATTGCGTCTCCCCAAGTCCAAAATTTAAAAAAAAATCAGAAAGTTTAAAGTATCTTAAATTAAACCCAATTTAAGACTTTATTCGCATCAATAATAAAAACAATTACGTCTTAAATCCTTCAGATATCTCAATTGTGAATCCGAAAACGAGTCAAATTTACGTCCATAAATGTCTTAACAGCGAAATAAAGTGTCTCACACAATTTAAGACGCTATTGATCGTCTTAAGTCAACTCAATCCATCATGAGAACCGTGCCACAACAATATCCCCGTTCCAAAAAAAAACAAAAAGAAAATAATTGCGTCTCCCCAAGTCCAAAATTAAAAAAAAAATCAGAAAGTTTAAAGTATCTTAAATTAAACCCAATTTAAGACTCTATTCGCATCAATAATAAAAACAATTACATCTTAAATCCTTCAGATATCTCAATTTTGAATCCGAAAACGAGTCAAATTTACGTCCATAAATGTCTTAACAGCGAAATAAAGTGTCTCACATAATTTAAGACGCTATTGATCGTCTTAAGTCAACTCAATCCATCATGAGAACCGTGCCACAACAATATCCCCGTTCCAACGATAACAAAAATAGTATAATTGCGTCTCCCGAAATCCCTTTCGTCTGCGGAGCCCAATGAACGTTGAAGTGTAAAGCCCCGGGTACTGGAGTAACGAGGAAACATCCAACAAGAGAGAGAAGATGAAAACGACAAGGGGCCGTTCTCCCTTTGGTCGAAGATCTATGCCGGGATATGGGCGAAGCCCGAGGGGAAAACGTAAAGGGGGAAGCCGCTGTGGGTTTCAGCCTCAACCAGGGGAGGATCTCGGGATGTGTCAAGAGGAAAAAGGAGAGGAAGGGGTGGGGGAAGATGAATGTCCTCGTTCCACTACCATTCCACAGTCCTGGGGGCCGGGATAGATGCGACTCTTCGACCCTCCAAACTCTCGAGAAACCGGCGGCCATAATGCCTGGGCGAGATGCACCACCATCATCCCTGCTTGTCTGTGTTGCGTGTGTACATGCTCATGTGCTTCCTAGACGCCTCACTTCCAATTTAAGTCTTAATAAGACTGTGGTGGAGGTCTATTCTAATCCTCCAGACGTCTTATTATCATTTGAGCATGACTTTGGTGGCAATTTTGGAGATGAAGAATGAGGATAATCCTTATGATTCCGCAAAAAGTGTCTTAAATTAAGGCAATCAATCCGCAAATTAAGACATATTAATCCAATTTCGCTGAGGCTTAATTTTGAGATGGAAAAAAAATTTTTTGTTTGACGCAGATGTCTTAAAATGAGACAATATTGATTTTTATGAGCTTGAAGTCTTAATAAGACCATGGTGGAGTCTATTCTAATCCTTAAGACATCTTAAATTAAGATATTCATATAATACGATAATCAAGATATTTTTCAATACTATTTTTTATCGTTGTAACTTGGATTTAAGAGTTGGGAAAATTTATAATTCCAGTGTCTTAAATTTAAGACACTCTCAGTATTTTTGTTTGGTGATAGCCCAATTTTGAGACACAAAAATATTCAGCGTCCATTCAGAGTTTATTCTGACTTCTCACTAAGACGTCTTAAATTAAGACAAAATTAAGACGTTGGTTTTTATCTCATTTTTATGACGTAGGAATCTTCCGGGTAATTGCAATAACCCTCATTATTACGGCTTGAAAAAATGTCTTAAATTAAGACACCCAACAGATGCAAAATTTAAGACATTTCAGCTTAAAAAAAAGTCACATGCGAAGGAATTCCGATATTACCCCCCGGATATCTTAAATTAAGTCACCATCAATCCCCCATGTACATCCCATAAACGAACCAAAAAGCCCTGAATTTAAAATCTTTACGATCCTAAAATGTGATGTTTCCTCTCTATTAGCTATCGCAATCCAATCCTCCAGAATCAACAAATAGATCTTAATGGTGCTGTTGTAAAAAAGCCGTAAATGTCGCGTTCATTGATTTCATCGAGGCTAAAATGCCCAACGGCATTGAGCCATAAATCGAAAAACCCATAAAAACTCAACTCCCAAGGATTTTAAAAAGTCATCTCGACACATTGTATGCGAGACCTCATCGTCGAGTTTATACTTCCATTGACGCGTGCTGCCCGTCAAATCCTTTTCGAGGAGTTTCCGTTGGCCTCCCCGACACTGGAAATAATAAATTTGTCGTTGCCTCTAATTTTACGAGCGTGTGAATCCATTACCCCGGAGTGGCAGTTCAGCGAGTTTGCACCAGTAACGGAGAACGGTGTAAACCCTAGGGGCCCGCGGCAGGCGAGACGACCAGAAGCCCAAGTGCATGAGGGCCTTCGGCCACACGGTCTTGTGACGTTGTTTTTATAGCCTCATAAACCAACCCCTGTTGCTGGACCGCATTGAGAACTGAACCCTCGAGCCTTGGGAGAGTGGAATTCTTACTGTACTGCGGTCACTTTTTCCCGCCAGCCGAGTACTTCACTCTCGATACCGCAGCAACTTCGACACATGGTGTACAGGAGGACAAGGAATGGCTTTTGCGGTGAGGGGGAGGGGGGGGGGGGTCTGATGTGGGTGGAGGGAGTAATGAAGTGCAGGCGGTTGCGGAGGAGAACCGAGTGGGGAAGGTGATTGGGAGGGTCAAATGGCGCTGGGAAAGTGGAGGAATGCACACTCGAAAGAATGGGTTTATTTTGAGAATAATGAACTTTAGTGGAGACTTGAAAGTGTCACGTTGAGATTTTTAAATGCCACAAGTTGAGATTTTTTAAAGGCTATTTGTGACTTTTAAAATTTTAAGAACAATTTCGAGGGGAATTCTGCACACAGAAAAAACTGAACGTAATTTACGTTTTGTTATGCGGAATTTAGGGTTTACTAAACGTAATTTACANTAAAGGCTATTTGTGACTTTAAAAATTTTAAGAACAATTTCGAGGGGAATTCTGCACACAGAAAAAACTAAACGGAAATTACGTTTTGTTATACGGAATTTAGGGTTTACTAAACGTAATTTAGGAAGGAGAACCGAGTGGAGGTGATTGGGAGGGTCAAATGGCGCTGGGAAAGTATTTTGAGAATAATGAACTTTTGTGGAGACTTGAAAGTGTCACGTTGAGATTTTTAAATGCCACAAGTTGAGATTTTTGAAAGGCTATTTGTGACTTTTAAAATTTTAAGAACAATTTCGAGGGGAATTCTGCACACAGAAAAAACTGAACGTAATTTACGTTTTGTTATGCGGAATTTAGGGTTTACTAAACGTAATTTACAAACGTAATTTTCCTCGCAATCAAAACGAAATTTACGTGTCATGTAAATTCAGATTTTAATAGAAATGTATTTTTTTATGCGTAATTAACGAAAAATTTAGGCTTTAATTCAAGAGTAAACTACGCTTCGGAAAGGGTAAAAGACGACTTAAATGTCATTTACATTAAAATTTTTTTGTCTGTGAAATCCTTAACTTAAGACATTTAAAAGTCTCAACCTGAGCCATGGAAGTCTTAAATTAAGACTTTCGAAAGTCTCAATGTGACATTATCAGTCTCAAATTGAAAAATGCCAAAGTCTGAATTTGAGTGTTTGAAAGTCTCAAATTTAACATTTGGGTGGTATTCTCTAGGGATCTACCTCAACTTAAGGCATTTAAAAGTCTCAACTTAATAGTTTCAGAAGACTTGAATTGACATCTCCAAACTTAAGATTATCAAAATTCAAATTAAGACATTCGAAAAACTTATTTTAAGACCCCTGAACCCTCAAAACAAGCTATTATTTTTCGGACGAACCCAATTATCGAAGTTTATCAAGTTACTTCATTGCTTGCAGTCGCCGATACAAATCCTCATCCTATTCTCTCCTTAAAACCCAAATTCGAAAGTTAAATAGAAGTGCATAGATCCAAGAACATCCTTTCCCCCTCGCTCTCGCCCTCCTGCCCCCCCAATAAATTATTTTCACCATCAAATTCATCACTCCCACTATATTGGCACATTCATCCCATCGCCAACATTTCTAGACTAGTTTAGCCCTTGTTAACTAAAATTTATCGTCCTGCATTTCGCGAACACGATCTCACACACGTATCTCTTGACAAATGGCTGCGGATAAATATATTATAAAATAAAAATGAAGGAATTGCACAAAAGTTTCACCGCTTTTTCAAGATCATTCACCCTGTGCACGTGCACCTGGATAAGATCCCAGGTGAATTTGCATTCTGCGTTGGCCCATACATACACTCTGCTGTTTCAGAGATCATGTGTTTGTTGGTGAGCAGAGAAAGAGAGAGAGAGAGGAGGGATTTTTTTCGTGCAGCACAGCGAGCCGGCCTACGTGCGAGCATATCGAGTCGACAGGACATCGCTCACGGCGCTCCCTGGGCCTCCAAGTTTCGCGTGGTGGTTGGAGAGCAAGGGGATTTCGCGGGGGCACTGGACGCTTCGTTCTCGTACTCCTTGTACCTTCGTTATCCACTCTCCATTTATCCTCCGTGGCAGCGAGTATATTTCCCCGGCCTCCCTTGTCCCTCTTTGGCCCACACAGCAGTGTCCATTGGGTGTAACTGGAGAGCTCTCGGCGCCATTGCACACGCCATGACACCATGCATAGCCAAATTTGTAATATTTTATTACGGTTAATATTGTAGCCCTTAATTAAATAGCATCACTCTTGGGATTTTTTGAGTACTCAAGTCCCATGCACGAAAAAATTTAATAGAAAAACCTATCGAATTCGTTGCGAAATTCGATTGAATTTCTATCAAACTTTCTATTAGTTTTTGGCTGATTCTGTTGACATGTTTTATTAACCCGAGACATTCAAAAGGCTCGAGGTGAGTAGTGGCGAGACACTTTATGAGACAAAACTTTGGAGACATGATCTCGGTCTCAATAAACGAGAAATTATTGCTCTCGTTTCAGTCTCGGAATACGCTGTATCGACTCCTCTCGTGATGACTCCGAATGAATTTATCTCGTCTCAGTCGCAAGTTACGAGACAAAACTTTGGAGACATGATCTCGTTGTCAATGAACAAGAAATTATTGCTCTCGTTTCAGACTCGAAATGCGCAGTATCGACTCCTCTCGTGATGACTCGAAGTCAATTTATCTCGTCTCGGTCTCGAGACAAGTTACGAGACAAAACTTTGGAGACATGATCTCGTTGTCAATGAACAAGAAATTATTGCTCTCGTTTCAGACTCGAAATGCGCAGTATCGACTCTTCTCGTGATGACTCGAAGTCAATTTATCTCGTCTCGGTCTCGAGACAAGTTACGAGACAAAACTTTGGAGACGTGATCTCGTTGTCAATGAACAAGAAATCATTGCTCTCGTTTCAGACTCGAAATGCGCAGTATCGACTCTTCTCGTGATGACTCGGAGTCAATTTATCTCATCTCGGTCTCAAGTTTTTCGTGTTTTTTAATATAAAATGTCGGTTTTTGTCTCGTGTGTCTCGTCTCGGTTTTCTTTATATAAAAAACGCGAAAAACTGGAAACCGAGATTAAATAAATTGACTCGGAGTCATCACGAAAGGAGTCGATGTTCCGTATTTTGAGACTTTTGAGACCGAGATCATCTCACCAAAAGTTTGTCTCGTAATGTCTCATGAAATGTCTCGTGGCATCACTAAAGGGGAGGTCACCAGACCTTTAAAATCTAAAAATAAGGAATTACTTTATTTGGTAATTACCTAAAATGTCTCATTTATTTTCTCAAATTATGAATTTAAATTTTTACTGAAACCTTTGCAAATTCTTCATAAAAAAGCTTACGTTGTCGATCGTCACTCATAATCTTCCTAAATACACTCATATCTTCCTGAATTTTATTTTTGCAATATATTTACCCTCAGCCATTTCTCAAGAGATACGTGAGCTCATGTTCTCGAAATACGGAGCAATAAATTTGATTTAACAAGGGCGCAGAGTAATAGAATTAAATAAACTCAGATAAAGTTGTTTTAATCTTTAAACCTCGAGTTACTCCGCAAAATGTTGGACTAAAACTATTCAATTCATCACGCGAGGAACTGAGGAATTCTGGAGTCATTATCGTAAGATCGCGAGATCGTAAAGAGTCTTATCATCGGGCATCGTATCAAGTCCATCGATTCTCATGGATTTCCCCGCGCGGGTTGCAGCATTTGCAGCGACACTCAAGGCAGAGGGCGGACGGTGGAGAGGAGTGACAAACGACGAATTGCGGATGAAACAACAACCAACATCTGAGAACTGTGAGGGGCATAAGTGTTGGCCGTACATGGTGCCTGGACGTGTACGTCGAGAGCATAAAGACCGAGGCCAGAAGAATAAAGAGAAGAGGTAGCTTGGAGTGCGAAGTACAGTGCAAAAAATTGTGTCTTAAATTAAGACACTTCTGGATTTTTTCTCATTCACGTACAAGGATTTTAATAAGTTCAGGAATGGTAGGTATTTATGATGAAAAATGGTTAAAATGCTCCAAGAGGCGCAGTCTTCAAGTCGTCTTAATTTAAGACGTCTTAAATTGAGACATTGTTAGGACAAGAATTTCCAACGGTTGCATACCAGAAATTATTACAAGGATTTAAGTAATTTGAGGAAAATTAGATCATTTTTAAATCGTGTTAATTTAAGACGTCTCAAATTGAGACGTCTTAAATGACTTAAACCCTGATGAGCATTTTTCATTTAATATCTTATCTTCCGAATTTTCCCGAGATATTAATTTTATGCTGTAGGTCATTTTGTTCATGTTCAACGTCTCAAATTAAGACAGCTTTAAGACACACATTTCAGGGCTTAAATACCGTAAATTATCTAAATCTTTCTGATAATTTTCTCTAATGTTCCACTGTATTAGTAGAAATGCGTTTCACTGGAAAAAAAATTGCCAAAGTACTCGAATATTCTTAATTCAATAAAATTTCTGGGATTGAAAGTGATTTTTTTTCCTCGCAGTTTTTCTCGAAAAATTCTCGACACAAGTTTTCCACCACACGATCACATGAGTTGTTGGGCCATTTTTCCCGGAGTTTTTTTCTCCGTGTGTGGGTGAAAGCACTTTATGTGCACGTGAGAGATATCAATGTAATGAATGCAGCGGTTGGGGGAAATATCGGGGGTAAATTACCTGAAAATGTGCAGCAGTCTACGGTCAATCACCGGAGGTACCGAGTGCGTGAAAAAGTGCCGGTAGCCCTCGTATATCGAGAAGTTTCTTGGGTGCTTCTTTTAGCGGCCAGACGGGAGGGGAATGGGCGGTTGTGTGCGGTGTAACATCGCGTGGTGAAGGTAAGCCCGGATCATATTCTTAACGAGAGTGCTTTATGAGCAGAATGTCCTTTATCTACAGTGGCGTTGCGTTGGCGTTATCCGACGCCAAAATGTGGGGGATGGAGGCAGAAAAAAACGAGTGAGAAGGGGGATAAGAGAGAGATTGAGTGGGTGCTGGGGTCATGTAAGCCTTGGAAATTTCTTAAAGCTCGTCTTAAAGCTGTCTTAATTTAAGACGTCAAGCATAAATAAGATGAGAGTATCGAATTATAGTGGCAAAATTAGTGCGAAGGGTGGGGTATTAAATTGAAATTGTTCATCAGAATTTAAGACATTTAAGACGCCTTAAATGAAGTCGACTTTAGGATTTTTAATTGATATTTCCGGATTTTATTCGAAGGAAATTCCAGATTTTAAGATGTCGAAGAATTTTTTATTTTAAAATGTCTGAAATTAAGACGACTTTAAGCCCCCTTAAGCCCAATTAAAAGCTCCCTTTACGCACAGGAGATGAAGAAAATTTTCCAAGACGTCAGACATAAACAAGATGAGAGCATTGAATTATTGTGTTGAAATTAGTGCGAGGGGAGGGGTATTAAATTGGAGTTGCTCATCAGAATTTAAGACATTTAAGACGCCTTAAATGAAGTCGACTTGAGGATTTTTTATTGACATTTTCGGATTTTAGTCGGAGGCAATTGCAGATTTTAAGATGTCGAAGAATTTTTGATTTTAAAATGTCTGAAATTAAGACGACTTTAAGCCCCCTTAAGCCCAATTAAAAGCTCACTTTACGCACAGGAGATGAAGAAAATTTTCCAAGCCGTCAGACATAAACAAGATGAGAGCATTGAATTATTGTGTTGAAATTAGTGCGAGGGGAGGGGTATTAAATTGGAGTTGCTCATGAGAATTTAAGACATTTAAGACACCTTAAATGAAGTCGACATTAGGATTTTTAATTGATATTCCCGGATTTTTATTCGGAAGAAATTTCAAATGTGAAGATGTCAAAAAATTTCTGGTTTTAAGATGTCTTAAATTAAGACGTCATTAAACCCCCATTTCGTGACATGTGTTGATCATTTCAGATCGTAAATACCTAACGTAAGGTTCAATGAACCATATTTTTCATCACTCGTGCCTAAACTGAAATTTTCCGAAGTTTTTTTCTGATGTTCTTCTCAAAGAACTTCAGAAAATCCCTGAAAGACGCATATTTTTCTACCCGCGTGAGAGGGGGTTAAATTTACCACCGACTGTATTTTCAGTAACACGTGACTGTGTAACTGGAAGCGAGAGAGCCGTGAGCCGATGTATGCCCATGCCCGTGGTGATAAATGCATTCGAGAGGCGTAGAGTCCAAGCATCGAGTTATACTATGAGTTTAGGTTGGATAAGCAGGAGGTGAGGAGGGAGAATGAGGTACGAGTCACCGAGGTACAGGCAAGGCTCACGTTGCACGTACACGGACGATTTTCAACCCCCTATCGGTCGAGTTGATCTTGCCCCCGCCACCTTGGCAGTTGCCGAGAACATGCCGACTCTGCGTTGAGTCAGGCCACTTTCCGAGGAGTGATTGTTGCGGCTGGAAAAGAGAGGGCATGTTGCACGTTGGACGATTTGAAAACGCCCCCCTAGGATTGAAGTGCAAGAAAAAAAATTATTTTTTCAAAATTTTCTCGATTTTTGTCGTTTCACAATATTTTTTTTTGCGAAAAAAAGAAGAAAATTGAAAAGAAATTGTTGCAACGAGTTGACCCGCGATGACTTCACCTCATCATCATCAAAACATGGGGGAAAAATGGATATTTACGATTTCTTAAGGACGTGCTCAAATTCAATTTAAATAACCCTAAAAAATTGTCTTTTGAAGTTGAACTTGGACGACTCAGAATCAGTTGAAACGTGGAGATTTCCTATTCCCTCAGAAACTATTTATACAACCTCTTGGCTCAAATTATCAATCTTCAAATTCATTTCAAATCTACCAAAAAAATTGTCTCTGAAAGTTATGCTCAGACGACTCAGAATCGCCTGAAACGTTGAGATTTACTGTTCCCCGATGGCGAATTTATCCGACTATTTGTCCCAAATGTTCAGGAAATCAAAAAAAGTTCCTGCGACATGTGAAAAATCGAGATTCGAATAAGAAATAATCCCCCATTTTCCTTTCGCAAAACATGGTATACATACAGTAGGAATAACCGAATAACGAAACGCTCATCGCAATGAATAATTCAAGCACGCGAAGCTGCACACCGGACCCATCCAGAAAATCCTCCTCTCATTTATTTTTCCCTCTTATTCTCCACCTCCAATATTCTCCCCCTCTCACCTCTCCCCGCCGAGTCTTGTTCGGGTGGAGAGAGAGGAGGGCATTCCTGCACGCATTTGCTCTCGTGATTATAAATCTCGTTGGATACGTGGGTTATACTGAAATGTTGTACGCCAATGAGCGGCTCCAAAGAGAGAAAGAGAGAATGAGATACGAGCTCTTGCTTTATTACATTGGTTTTGTCCTCTGTCTTTCGCGCCTCTTCTCTCTTCCCTCGTTTAATCCCATTCCCATATTGCAGGTAAACGATACAGCCAGGGCAGAATTATCTGCCACATCCAAAACAGAGAGGCCAGTACTTGAAAGAATGTCGGCGATTCATCGGAGGGGATTCACATTGGCATATCCGCCAAGTTTCCGGGTTTCACAACGCCAGAACCATTTATTTTTAGGGATCAAGGCACTCTTGTCCTCTTTTTAAGACGTTTGTGTCACAAAATTTAAGGCATTGTCAGTGTTCCTAGTTAAGACATGAAGACATTGGGTTACTCGAGGATTTGCTTGTGTCAAACTTATCATGTTCCGTTTACTTTCACTGATAGTTTTGCTGGAATTAAGACACTTTTAAGAACTTTGTTAAGACTTTTTTAAACTTTCTTCAACTTTCTTAAATTTAAGTCATTTTAAATGTCTCAAATTAAGACATTGAGGCATACATTTTACACATTTTCTGTGTAATGTATGTCTTATTCGAGGAGCTCTTGCTTTAAAAAATCAAAAATAGCATTCATGGAGAATTTGAATCGAGTTAGGAAAATTAGGGTAAAAAAATTTTTGTGATAAAAAATACGGATGAAAAGTGTCTTCCGTTTTAATATTTTAATTCATTTAACATCTCCCACCCTCATCGCCCTGCCGACCCTCTCAATAAATTCAGAACTCCAATAAATTGGAAGAAAACGGTTAACTCATCAAACAAGTCTTATGATTCCATGTCTTAATGGGATTAATGTCCAGTCGCAGTGCCGTCATCATAAATTTTATTTTACGCGCTAGTGCTGAGAATAATTTTTATAATATCGACACCACGCCCCACGATTGAACTTAGAACGTAATTTTTACATTATATTCATAGTACTTCTTCCAAAAAAATTAGCTCCGTGCATGAGGTTACCTTTCCCCGCTGAATTTATCTACGAGTAGAAGGCCATCGCGAATCGATTATTTATCAAGACCAGCGGGGGCTCCCCAGAGTGCCGGAGTGGTTCTCTCACGAGGATCGTTTCTTCGATTGCAAGTTGATAGGACTCACGGTTACGAGGTAGCAAGAGAAAAAAGGAGAACGATATCGAGGAAACGTGCAAGTAGGGTAGTTGGCATTTCCACATTTTTATTTTCTTCTTTTTTCATTCGGAAGCTCTAACAAAATTGATAGCGACTGAAATAAGGCGGACTGCACGCTGCGATCGACATTAGGGATTAATTGATTTGGTCTTTGATCGCAGGATGTGGCAGACTGCAATTTAGGGCAACTCCAGGAGAGAATGTGCCGTCTTATGGAAAGAATATGGTGGAAAATAAATTTGACAATTTCGGAGTCGAAAAATGTGGCATTCCGGCTCAAAACAGGACAGTCCCAATAAAAACCAGTTGTCTAGGGCTATACCTTAGTGAGTTATCGCGTAATTTCACCGGAGTTTTTCCTCCGTGCGAGCGGTGATTGGCAGACTTTTCCTGTTCTCCGTCTCGATAAAGAGTCTACGGTCGATGTAACACCTGGGAAAGCGATTTAACCGCTATCACTAAAAGCCCATTTGTTGAAGTAAAGCGGGAATTTATCCGGGCACTGAAAACGAAATCGTAAATTTGGGGAAAATGCGCGTCTCGGGATCTGAAATTGTGGTTCAACGTTTGAAGCAGTTTCACGATAAGAACTCGACCTCGTCTATCCTCAGTCTGGTGAGTTATTGGAGAACCTGGGGCTATGGAGAGGGTGGGGGTGGAGGTATGCCGGCTGAAATGATTTGTTTGAAAGTGTGGAATGGGTGAATTTTAATATACAACTTCATGAAAATAGGACTTAAGTTTGAGGAATGCGTTCGGTGAAATTTCACTTCCATTCGTCCCCATGAGCTTGGCGTAATGATTCGGTTTTGGAGAAAGTCGACTTACCCCCTGGAAAAACCGAAAATCTGACCCTTTAGCTCTGGGTGAAAACATTTTTTTTTCAGTTCTCACTTTTTCCACATACTTTTGAGAGTTTTGAATAGCTTGTCGCTTAAATAGTTGGAATCAGCGTTCACCCAGCGGAAAAATTCGATTTTGGCGAAAGTCGACTTCCCCCCCGAAAAAAGCCTAAATACGACACTATGGTTCGGGGTGAAAAAAAAAATTTTTTTTATTTCTGCGTTTTTGCGGCAAGTGAGGGACTCAGTGGCATTAGGCGGGCCAGAAAATACAGAGTCAACGTTCACTCGGCGGAAAAATTCGATTTTGGCGAAAGTCGACTTCCCCCCCGAAAAAAGCCTAAATATGACACTATGGCTCGGGGGGGAAAAAAAAATTTTTTTATTTCTGCGTGTTTGCGGCAAGTGAGGGACTCAGTGGCATTAGGCGGGCCAGAAAATACAGAGTCAACGTTCACTCGGCGGAAAAATTCGATTTTGGCGAAAGTCGACTTCCCCCCCGAAAAAAGCCTAAATATGACACTATGGCTCGGGGGGGAAAAAAAAATTTTTTTATTTCTGCGTGTTTGCGGCAAGTGAGGGACTCAGTGGCATTAGGCGGGCCAGAAAATACAGAGTCAACGTTCACTCGGCGGAAAAATTCGATTTTGGCGAAAGTCGACTTCCCCCCCGAAAAAAGCCTAAATATGACACTATGGCTCGGGGGGGAAAAAAAAATTTTTTTATTTCTGCGTGTTTGCGGCAAGTGAGGGACTCAGTGGCATTAGGCGGGCCAGAAAATACAGAGTCAACGTTCACTCGGCGGAAAAATTCGATTTTGGCGAAAGTCGACTTCCCCCCCGAAAAAAGCCTAAATATGACACTATGGCTCGGGGGGGAAAAAAAAATTTTTTTATTTCTGCGTGTTTGCGGCAAGTGAGGGACTCAGTGGCATTAGGCGGGCCAGAAAATACAGAGTCAACGTTCACTCGGCGGAAAAATTCGATTTTGGCGAAAGTCGACTTCCCCCCCGAAAAAAGCCTAAATATGACACTATGGCTCGGGGGGGAAAAAAAAATTTTTTTATTTCTGCGTGTTTGCGGCAAGTGAGGGACTCAGTGGCATTAGGCGGGCCAGAAAATACAGAGTCAACGTTCACTCGGCGGAAAAATTCGATTTTGGCGAAAGTCGACTTCCCCCCCGAAAAAAGCCTAAATATGACACTATGGCTCGGGGGGGAAAAAAAAATTTTTTTATTTCTGCGTGTTTGCGGCAAGTGAGGGACTCAGTGGCATTAGGCGGGCCAGAAAATACAGAGTCAACGTTCACTCGGCGGAAAAATTCGATTTTGGCGAAAGTCGACTTCCCCCCCGAAAAAAGCCTAAATATGACACTATGGCTCGGGGGGGAAAAAAAAATTTTTTTATTTCTGCGTGTTTGCGGCAAGTGAGGGACTCAGTGGCATTAGGCGGGCCAGAAAATACAGAGTCAACGTTCACTCGGCGGAAAAATTCGATTTTGGCGAAAGTCGACTTCCCCCCCGAAAAAAGCCTAAATATGACACTATGGCTCGGGGGGGAAAAAAAAATTTTTTTATTTCTGCGTGTTTGCGGCAAGTGAGGGACTCAGTGGCATTAGGCGGGCCAGAAAATACAGAGTCAACGTTCACTCGGCGGAAAAATTCGATTTTGGCGAAAGTCGACTTCCCCCCCGAAAAAAGCCTAAATATGACACTATGGCTCGGGGGGGAAAAAAAAATTTTTTTATTTCTGCGTGTTTGCGGCAAGTGAGGGACTCAGTGGCATTAGGCGGGCCAGAAAATACAGAGTCAACGTTCACTCGGCGGAAAAATTCGATTTTGGCGAAAGTCGACTTCCCCCCCGAAAAAAGCCTAAATATGACACTATGGCTCGGGGGGGAAAAAAAAATTTTTTTATTTCTGCGTGTTTGCGGCAAGTGAGGGACTCAGTGGCATTAGGCGGGCCAGAAAATACAGAGTCAACGTTCACTCGGCGGAAAAATTCGATTTTGGCGAAAGTCGACTTCCCCCCCGAAAAAAGCCTAAATATGACACTATGGCTCGGGGGGGAAAAAAAAATTTTTTTATTTCTGCGTGTTTGCGGCAAGTGAGGGACTCAGTGGCATTAGGCGGGCCAGAAAATACAGAGTCAACGTTCACTCGGCGGAAAAATTCGATTTTGGCGAAAGTCGACTTCCCCCCCGAAAAAAGCCTAAATATGACACTATGGCTCGGGGGGGAAAAAAAAATTTTTTTATTTCTGCGTGTTTGCGGCAAGTGAGGGACTCAGTGGCATTAGGCGGGCCAGAAAATACAGAGTCAACGTTCACTCGGCGGAAAAATTCGATTTTGGCGAAAGTCGACTTCCCCCCCGAAAAAAGCCTAAATATGACACTATGGCTCGGGGGGGAAAAAAAAATTTTTTTATTTCTGCGTGTTTGCGGCAAGTGAGGGACTCAGTGGCATTAGGCGGGCCAGAAAATACAGAGTCAACGTTCACTCGGCGGAAAAATTCGATTTTGGCGAAAGTCGACTTCCCCCCCGAAAAAAGCCTAAATATGACACTATGGCTCGGGGGGGAAAAAAAAATTTTTTTATTTCTGCGTGTTTGCGGCAAGTGAGGGACTCAGTGGCATTAGGCGGGCCAGAAAATACAGAGTCAACGTTCACTCGGCGGAAAAATTCGATTTTGGCGAAAGTCGACTTCCCCCCCGAAAAAAGCCTAAATATGACACTATGGCTCGGGGGGGAAAAAAAAATTTTTTTATTTCTGCGTGTTTGCGGCAAGTGAGGGACTCAGTGGCATTAGGCGGGCCAGAAAATACAGAGTCAACGTTCACTCGGCGGAAAAATTCGATTTTGGCGAAAGTCGACTTCCCCCCCGAAAAAAGCCTAAATATGACACTATGGCTCGGGGGGGAAAAAAAAATTTTTTTATTTCTGCGTGTTTGCGGCAAGTGAGGGACTCAGTGGCATTAGGCGGGCCAGAAAATACAGAGTCAACGTTCACTCGGCGGAAAAATTCGATTTTGGCGAAAGTCGACTTCCCCCCCGAAAAAAGCCTAAATATGACACTATGGCTCGGGGGGGAAAAAAAAATTTTTTTATTTCTGCGTGTTTGCGGCAAGTGAGGGACTCAGTGGCATTAGGCGGGCCAGAAAATACAGAGTCAACGTTCACTCGGCGGAAAAATTCGATTTTGGCGAAAGTCGACTTCCCCCCCGAAAAAAGCCTAAATATGACACTATGGCTCGGGGGGGAAAAAAAAATTTTTTTATTTCTGCGTGTTTGCGGCAAGTGAGGGACTCAGTGGCATTAGGCGGGCCAGAAAATACAGAGTCAACGTTCACTCGGCGGAAAAATTCGATTTTGGCGAAAGTCGACTTCCCCCCCGAAAAAAGCCTAAATATGACACTATGGCTCGGGGGGGAAAAAAAAATTTTTTTATTTCTGCGTGTTTGCGGCAAGTGAGGGACTCAGTGGCATTAGGCGGGCCAGAAAATACAGAGTCAACGTTCACTCGGCGGAAAAATTCGATTTTGGCGAAAGTCGACTTCCCCCCCGAAAAAAGCCTAAATATGACACTATGGCTCGGGGGGGAAAAAAAAATTTTTTTATTTCTGCGTGTTTGCGGCAAGTGAGGGACTCAGTGGCATTAGGCGGGCCAGAAAATACAGAGTCAACGTTCACTCGGCGGAAAAATTCGATTTTGGCGAAAGTCGACTTTCCCCCCGAAAAAAACCTAAATACGACACTATGGCTCGGGGTGAAAAAAAAAAAAATTTTATTTCTGCATTTCTGGGGCAAGTGAGGGGCCCAGTGGCATTAGGAGGGCCAGAAAATACAGAGTCAACGTTCACTCGGCGGAAAAATTCGATTTTGCCGACAGTCGACTTTCCCCTGAAAAATCCAAGATGACAGTTTGGCCCCACGTGAAAAAAAAAATTTATTTCGACATTTCTAGCGCCTCCGAGTGTTTCATTAGCATCAGAAACGTTAATCGATATAAAAATTAAGGAATGTAATCGAAACTAACTTTCATTTTTGAGGCCTTGCAGAGGCTTAAATAAGTCCTCCTATCAGGGTCGAGTGAACGATGAAATCAAGCCCGTCCCAGGCCTGAGTCACTGACCCTCGCCAAACCTAGGCCCGCACAGGCTTATTTCCATCCTCAGTCTATATAATTCCTACCTGGGTATCAGGTCAATCTAATTCTGAAGAGATCTTAAAAATCCTGTGTACGTCGAATCAGAACTAAATCCTCGACTCGGGAAACCTGAAAATTCACTGAACATTTTAGATTTCTTCTCTTCTATTCCTATAAAAATTGCCGGAAAACGATTCCCCATTACGGATTACGTGAATTGTTCCGTAATTTTTACTGAATACTTCTCTCCATGCAGGGAGAGCTCATCTGCAGATTATTCCCGGGGTATAAACTTTTTGCACGGAGTGAAGTATCAAATTCATCATCCACTTTTTTGGGGATGTTAAAAATGCATTATACAGTGGGTTCGATGAAGAGGTAATGAGAAAGGGGCCGCTTTATGGGTGCTAAATATCCAGGGACCAGTTTGGGGATTTTGTCGTCCGACGGCCACGCTCCTTGAACATTTTACGCCTTTTATCACATCGTATAATTTTTTTGCACAAAGTGATACGGGAGAATGGGAATGAGAGATAAAAATTCGAAGAAGAGTGTGGTAAGGAAAATGAGTGAATAATTCTTTTGAGAGACTTTGAGAGTTGGGGTCACGAGGGTCGCAAGGGCTGGGAGAGGATTTTGAATTTTGGTGGTTTCACACGCCAAAAAAATTGGGGGCTCAAATTAAAATGCTTTAGTCCCCAAATTCAAGGCATTTTCCGAAATTCCACGATAATCCATGAATTAAAATACTAGAATAAGACTTCCCGACGGAGGAAACCTACAGTGAGGGAAAATTTTTTTTCCGATCTTCCAAAAAGAGACGAACGAATTCTCGGACGAAAAAGTTATGATAAAACGTTGAAAATTCCAAAAAATTCCATGCAATTATCAAGTTTAATTTTTAGAGCTGCAAAGTCCTGAAATTCCACAGAACAAATTTTTTCTCTCAGTGTCGTCCGAACCTCCAACCCATTCCCGTTTAATTTTCAACATTTTCATTTTGTTCCCACGTCATTTGAAAAATTCTAGTCTCCATTCACCCGCCCACTGCAACACGAAAAAGTATTCCACATGTTCTCCGCAGGAAGAAAATAGTGTAAAATAGAGTGCCACGTCAGAATGTTAAGCAGTACCATACTGAAACCTCTCAATCAACCCAGAATTGTAAATCGATTCGCGTCCAGCGGAACATCATTTCCCCATTCTATTCACAATTTTCTCCACTGCCCGATTGGAGGTTCCGACCCTTCATTCCCGTCACGTGTCAAAAATTTCGTTTGACAAAAAGAAAGAAAAACCTTTGATGTTGACCATGGGAAAACAGCCGCTGGGGTGGACAATCGGAGAGCATCCAGGCGCTTGAGAATATAAATGAAATTTCGGGTGTGAATGAAATGGCCTCTCAAAATTCTAAATGGCTACTTCTGCGGTTTGTTCAGAGAGGCCTGTTATTACCTTTTTAATTGGGTCCACTCACTTATCCAGCAATAATCGGCGATAAGTGGGGAATATACGCGGTGTCATGTAGCTAGTGGTCCTAATCTGCACCCGGTGGCAATCCCAAAATCGCTGGCTCTGCTCCGACGCGAATTCAACCTTTTTTATTCTCCTCAGTTTTGCCGTGTATGGGGGGTAAACAACTTGCATCGCTTAATCACACAGTCCGATTAAATAGGGCTGTTCAAATTCAGTAGCAAAGTGGTAAAACGGTTTAAGTCGATTTTGACAATTGCCCAGTTTTTAGTGAATATCTCGGAATCTAAGGGAGATAGTTAAATTTTTATTAGGACCTTTTTTGTAGCACTCAATTTGCTCTAGAAAAAAGGTTATTACGAAAATTCCATTATCTTCTTTCGATTCGGAGATATTGTTGAAAAACTTGACTGGGAGATGAGTCGACTTATCTCTGTTTTCTACTTCACTACTGAATTGCGGTTTTCATTGATCCTTGAGTCAATTTTAAAGCCAATTGGTTGTGAATTTCTTGTTCCGTGGAAGTGAGGTTGAATTGCCAGAAAAATAATGTCCTCATTTAACGCAGTTTAATCCCAGTTTTTAAGGCATTTTTTTCTGATTTTAATTTGGTAATTTTGCCAGTCTCAATTGAAGAATTTTCAAAATAAAGTGGAACTTTTACAATTCATCTTGAAGAAGAATTTTTTTCGGAAATCCATATTTTGAAATTTGTCTTCCAATGGCGTTTAGGAACTCTCAACTGAAGATATTTAAAAATGTTGAAAGACTTTTTAGAGTCGGACCTTCAGCCTTTGGAATTCCCAGTTTAAACCATTAAAAAATCTCAATTCAAGCCTCATAAGTCTCAAAATACACCCAATTCTTTATCGTACACCTCCAATTCAAGCCAATGCAAGAGGACAATCATTCCCAAACACCTGAATTCAATTAACCGAAAATATTACAGCAGTAGAATACACTGGAATCCCCAGCACAAAGAGCTGTGGCATCAGTTTTCATGGCTCTCGTGTTGCATGGCCCTCAGTATTCCAAAATGGCGGACTGGTCCAGCGAGTCTTCTCGGTTCATCGAGTGCCTCCACCTCTCTCACCCGAATTCTTATCTCATTCCATCCTGAATCCCCTCAGCCAACCGCGGCTCAGGCCCATACCTCATGCACATATCTACCCACAATCTCGATTAAATTATAAAAAATATAATGAAGCCGATGTTAATGGGAATGTTGAACATTTCAAATTAAATAAATTGCTGCTTTAAAGAAGTAGCCACTGTTGTTTTGATCGCCGAGTCATTCAGCTGTGGAGAGCACTTCCCCTCTCCCCCTCTGCCGCCCAAGTCTGCGTGATAATTACAGTAGGGGCTATAAATAACTTGCAATATTGCAGTTTAACGCGCGAGATTCAATTGGAAAGGCCTGATGGCACGCAAGGATCATTTACGACGTGCCCCGTACGGGAATTCACTTAATACAATCGATGATCTCATTCGAATGAGTTAAATTTATACTGCTTTCGGGATAGAGCGATTTCGCGGGCTTCAGTGATGGACAAAAATAATTTGATCTAGAGTTTGCTTCCGAGCGAAAGCTTTGTAATTCTTCAAATTTAAGTTTGAATTTTGTGTGCTATGTTGACCCAGTGATCATATATGATCCAAAAACTTCAAAAATGCCATTTTCAAACCTCGATGGAATTGAATCACTCACCATTAATTAAAATTGAATTCATCGATTAGTTTTTTCAATTTTTGAATTTTTCGAAAATCGGTTGTCCCACGATAACTAAAAAAAGGTTCTGAATTGATTGAATGATGGCTTTAAAAAATTGTCTGGATGTTCTTCTGACCGAGTTCGAAGATGAAGGCGATAGCAATAATCGTTATTTTGATTTTTTTGAAAATTTGAAAAAATTTTGTTTTTTGAAAATCAGAATTCCGGGGATATCTTTGAACATCATGCTTCGAATGAATTCAATCATAGCTTAAAATGTTTGTTTTAATGCCATTAAGTCGAAGGTAAAAGATGACTACGATAGCTATATTGGTTGATTTGATTTTTATGATGATTGTTGAAAATTTCGAATTTTTCATGAATTTCCCTGAGAGTGAACTTTCTGATGGTTTCTTCAAATGTGATGTTTCAAATTCATTCAAGTACGTATAAATAAAATTTTTCTATTAACATTTTATCGAAGAGCTGAGGGGAGAGATAGAACCGTAAAAAGACAATCGGTTGTGCAGAAGAAAGGGATAATAAGAATAATGATGATGATAGCATTCAACTAAGTTGAAAATCTGACGAAATTAGTTGAAAAGAAATCTTATTCAATTTAATAAAATAAGATAAACAATGAATTATACATTACAGAAGGAAATGATATGCAGAATAACCATTTGCAAGCATATTCCTAATTTATTAGCAAAGATAAAATCTTTTACGAAATTGGAAATTTCTTAAATGCGTCCCAATTTAAGACCCCATTTTATAAAGTGATTTTGAAGACATTGCGTCTAACCACTTAAATAAAAACCGCTTAAGGACATTTTTCTTTTCAATATCACTGTACTTTTGAATCTGGAATAGTCGTCGTAGAGGAACACGCATTAGGGTCACGTTTGGACAAAAGAATGGCTTTCGAAATGAATCAAGGGTCGATGTCGGTCCCAGTACCTCGCAATCCCAAGATTCACCCCAGCTTCTGGTATATTTACCCTCGCCATGCGTGACAGGATTTCCCATTCCCCCCGAATTCCAAAGAGACCATCAAAACTCACTGTATTAATAAAGCGAGGGTAAAAAATCCAGTGTTCTCTCCTCGGATACGTCACCCCGCTGTCTCCATAAACCCTCGGCTGACGAATAAAACTGTCGCAGAAGTTCGTAATGAACGCTCGTGGCTTCTACCGAACAGCGACAGAAGAAATTAATTTTGCCAGGATAATTTCAGCGTTTTTGTAGAGCCGAAGAGGAACAGCTGGACTTGTACACAACACTTACGCCTCTTTGGCTAAACGACGACGGCATTTGCAGCAAATATTATTTTTTCAATTTTGAAATTGAAAAAAAATCTTGTTCGTTTGAGGAAAGACTATGAGGTTCACTCGTTGATTTAATCAACGATTGTAGCCATTCGTGAAACTAGAAAATTTTTTGACTGGAGATTATATTAGGTGAAAAAAAATCGAAGTTTCCTATTCTTGCGGTCAACATACACTGTTAGAAACACAGCAAAAACCAATGCCTGAAACTAATGCAGCTTTTGTAGATATTTTTCAGGTACTAAAAAACGTCTGAGTAAAATAAAAATTTGTCCGAATTCCAAACATGAATTAAGACATTTTCATTTTATTCTGGTGTTTTTTAGTGTCTGAAAAATGTCTACAAAAGGTGCGTGAAATTCAGAACTTCGTTTTTGCTGTGAAATTACCCCTAAAATTTCAAATCCAAAATTAAAAAATTTTTTGTAATCACTCATTCTCACGAAATGTCCATGTTTTTTGTTCTTGAAAAATCGCTCAAATTCTGGAGTATTCAATGGAATGGCAATTTTCAATCCACTAAAAATTCACTTGGATGTGACATTCAATTTCCGCAATGAATTTGAAAATTCTAGATGTCATTGAAATATCAGTGATAATCTAACGTAGAAAATCCAATTATTCTGAATTTCTAATCTGAGTGAGAGATTCCATGAAGGACTGAATCTTAAATTGAATTCAAATTCACAAAATTGAGAGTTCAAGTACAACTATAACTCATGTTCAAAAAATTTCCAACAATGATAAGCGGCTTTGGAAATTCCCACAAAAAATTTGAAAAGCTTGCGCTCACTTGAAAAACAGTTAAAAATCGAAAAAAATCACAGTCTCTCTCTCCCTCTCTCCTCACTTATTCCCGTATCAATCGATCTGATCCGAAAACCCGGACAGCCCATGTGAGGGAGAATAGGCAAGGAGTAGACCCCCAAAACCGAGGGATCTCCCGATCCCGTAAATCAACCGGGTCCTGTGGGGATCCCTCTGAGCGATGGACGGAGACGAAACTTTCCTATTGGACTTCGGTCAAGGGGTGGGGAGGGGGGATTCAAGAGAGATGGCTACCACGATCGTCACCCCATTGCAAGAGGCTTCCGTACGTGGGGATAAATCGAGGTTTATCGACATACGCAAGTACACGAAGGGATGATGTTTGATTTTCGCGTTTATCCGGGGTTCGTCGGGAGGAACTCTTACTGCGGAAAATTGTGTCTTAAAGTCGACTTAAGGCTTAATCAAAGACGCCTCGGAATAAGAGACTACTGGGAGCTATCTGTAAACAGTAGCTTTTTCACGTCAGATTCGAGATATTTTTTTTCAAATTAATTGTGCAATTCAGTAGCGAAGCGGTAAACCGGGTTAAGTCGGGTTGACTTTTGGCCAAATTTTGATGAATATCTCGGAATCTAAAAGAGATAGCAAAATTTTTCGCACCAACTTTTTTATAACCCTTAAGTGGCTCTACAAAAAATATCTTAACAAAAATTTTTCTATCTCTTTTAGATTCCGAGATATTCGTCAAAAACTGGTCAATAGACAAAATCGACTTAACTCGGTTTACCGCTTCGCTACTGAATTAATTGTGCAATTAATTGTTTCTCATATGTCCCAATTTATCAGTTCTTAAATTTCCAATTCCTACGCCCACCGAATAAGATTTTAATAATAATGACAATTCATTTCCTTCTAGAACACACTTCAGAGTGTGAATTTCTGGAATTCAATGTTTGTTGATACTCCGGTAAAAGTGCGTGCCCACACTGTTATCAATTTTTAGTTAGTTCACACGGTAATTCAATTAATCTGTTGTTCATCTCATCAATATAATTCCGTGCTTAGAATATTGTCATCTCGTGTATTCAGCACCAAATTAAAAATTAAAACTTCATTTGGAATATTGAGTCGCAGCTTCTTTTTATTCATATCAGAAATTTTGTATTTCGATATTAATATTATTTGTTCAAAGTGAAAAAATCGATCATCATTTTCACTACATTGCATTCAGATTCTCCTATCCTTAACGTCAAAAATGTGAGATAATCTCATAATTCTAGCTATTAATTATAATCAACTTTGTTCGAAGAAAACCTAAGTAATCGCAATATTAAGAAAGTAAAATTATTCTATTTTCCTCTGACCTAAATGATTTCGACAATTATGATTCGTTGATTCATCCCCTAAAAATTCCCAAACAAAATCCCCTCCCCCCAATTTACAATCAAATGAAAGTGTTTATATTCCATAAAATCGAATGAAAAGGAATTTCCCCGGCAGAAAGGAGTGTAAAATTTTTCCACCGCACTTAACCGTCAAATAACGCACACCTATAGTTATTGTACAAGAATATATGCGAATAAGGCAGAATAGTGGGGTCATGGGGAGGGTGCGAGAGCTTTCCGCACGCGGGGCTCTGTAACACGCAGCAGTAACTAACCGGATTCCGTCGGGTCTGTGCGCCGAGCGTGCACCTATAGAGCCCAGAATATGGCAAATCTATGGCCTCATATCCACGGCCAAACTGTACACTAGCCAAATGGACGCGGCAATAACGACCCGTTAACGCTAATTCGTGGAATTCTGATTGACGATCGCCGCCGGGAGAAGGCCCTCGTCCTCCCGACGCACCCCCGGACCGAACACCAAACTCCAACATCCCTCGGTGTACGTGTTCATGTCGATAAACCTCGCTTTATCCCCGCATAAAGCAGTTTTCATGCTAAACTTGGAAATGTTAGAGTCTTCACAGCAAAAACGAATGTCTGAATTTCACATATCTTTTGTAAACATTTTTCAAACACTAAAAACGTCTGAATAAAATGACAATTTGTCTGAATTTTAGACGCACAAGTGCCTAAATATCTCAAGTCACGTTTGAAAAGTGATGTTGCGAGACGAGAAACTGGATTTTCTCGTCTCGTCTCATCTTGTCTCGTTGACAGGACACTATTCTCTCGTCTCGTCTCGTATCGAAATACGAGAGCAATTTCTTCTCTCGTCTCATCGAGAATTGAGAGATTCTTCTCGTCTCGTCTTGTCATGTCTCTTGTCTCGTTTGTTTCCTCTCGTCTCGTTTTGTCTCGTCTCGTCTCGTTGGCAGGACACTATTCTCTCGTCTCGTATCGAAATACGAGAGCAATTTCTTCTCTCGCCTCGTCGATAATTGAGAGATGCTCTCGTTTGTCTCCTCTCGTCGTGTCTCATCTCGTCTCGTCTCGTCTCGTCATGTCTCTCGTCTCGTTTGTCTCGCGCTTCGCGGTATCACTATGTTTGAAATTCCGACAAATTTTCGTGTTATTCAGACGTTTTTTGGTGTCTGAACAATGTCTACAACAGATGTGTGAAATGGGAATTGCGTTTTGGGGACTTATATTTTTTTTTGCAGAACTTTCTTTTATAAATTTTGCTCTCCACGCAAGCTTGGCACCAGGAAAGACCTCAGATAGTCTGCGAAATCGAGTGATATACCCTCCGCGTGGCGGAGCGAATCGTAATAGAGCGGTTTATTACATCGAAGGTTAAGGATCATGCGGTAACACAGTGCGCGGGATCACCTGTAATTAAGTACTTCTGGATTGCTGGAGGTGTGGGGCAAAATCAATTATGATTCTCCATGGACGTGCGAAAGTCATATCGGTAATGCCATCGTAAAATCACTCGGCGTTGCGCGTTTTCTCACGTACGTCAAGGATAAGAGGGGCGTGAAAAACATCCTTATCGCGTATTATGTGTATTACAGTGGAGATAATCGGGGAATATAATGTTGTTTACCATCGGTTGAGTTGCTCCTTTGTATCGGGTCTAGAATTTTACTGATGGAAGATGTTTATCCAAATACTAGCTACCCCCAAACCGATTTCAGGATTTTCTAGCCCTAAACAATTCAGTTCGACAATTCCATAGAATTTCTCCAGGAATTTTCGAGAGAATACATTGACGAGGAAAGAATATTTTTTTTCTCGTCAATGTATTCTTTCTGTAGTATAAACCTATGGAGTTCTCTGAAATGAAATGATTGTCGTACAATAGATTATATTTTTTCCTGCCAACAGTTCGAATTCTTCTAGGGATATTTCCGATGATCACGACAAAAATTTAATTTTTGTGAAAGATATTAAATTTCCTTCTATCAAGTTGGCTAATTTCCCTCAAGAAAATCGGTTCCACTCCAACAAATATTCTCTCGTGGAACGTACAGTCTTTTAGCAGAGCCAATTTTGCCTGAACATTGGTAAGAAAAATGGGCGAAAAAATTGTTACAAGTGCACACTGAGCGTTTACTCACCGCAAGAACTCTGGAATTGCTCAGTCGCTCCGAGCGCTTCTGCTCTGGCGGCTGTCTAGCTAAAACTGAAAAAAGTCGTACTCCCCTATCTCGTTGCTGTCCCACATACCTGACGAAAACACTTTTTCCGTAAAAAAGAGGATAAGTGTCACGCAGTCGGGACTCTCCCGTTGGGTTAAATAGCTTTCGCCCAAGGACACCCGCACCCTTCCAGGAGTGTCAC
Organism: Diachasma alloeum; assembly: GCF_001412515.2. NCBI lineage: Eukaryota > Metazoa > Arthropoda > Insecta > Hymenoptera > Braconidae > Diachasma > Diachasma alloeum. The sequence goes on from NW_021680430.1 coordinate 805,488, forward strand.
TCGATGGTGGCCGTTAAAAAACCCCGACATTGGTTACGCATTGGGTGCAATTCAAGGATTTTTTAGGTAAAAAACGCACGGAGAAAGAATAAACAGGGGTCGTGCATTTCCTGCAACAGAGTAGGTTTTACGGTTCGTCTGGGGGACAAGGTCTCAAGGGTTGTTAAAGAAGGGACCAAAAAACTCAGGGGGTCAGTGACGAGGTCATCGGTAAAAAACTGTTCAACGGGGTGACCGGTCATTGCTTGTAGGGGTGTTGGCTCCGGGGTTGCCAGATGAAATTCATGGTCTTCAGATCGGATTCACTTGTCGAATATTCAAAATAAAACGAGCTTTTTTTTGGAAGCTATAAGTTCAATTGAAACTTTTCAAAGTCTCGGACTGACATTTTCAGATGTCTTAAATTGAGACTTTCAAACGTCTCAACTTGAGACTATGAAAGTCTCTAATTAATCCCTTCCAAGTCTCGTAAAATAAGAAAATGAAATAAAGAGATAATTAAGAGAAGAATCCGCAGAAGAGGAAAAAAGGGTCGACAAGGGTTAATAGTGTGATAAGGGCCAGAAGCTCCTGAAAAACAGAATCCTTACATTCTGATGATAATAAAACGATGATAAAAAAAATTGGCTTCTATGAAGTGAAAATTAGCAAATATTAAGAGAAGGGTTCAAGGGTCTGCAAGGGCTAAAAGTGTCATAAGGCCCAGGACCTCATTTCAACCAGAACTTCAAATTTCTTACCGTAAAAACAAAACGAGAGATAATGAGGATAAAATTCCCCAAAAAATAAAGTTTCGCAAGGGTCAGCAAGGGTTAAAAGTGTCATAAGGGCCAGGACCTCATTTCAACCACAACCCCACAACTCATGTCTTAAAAAACAAAACGAGAGACTCAAACGAGACTTCCGCAGTTCATCCTCAACTATCAGAAACTCCTCAAAATTTGAGGATAAAAATCGTACACTTGACAACACTGGTTGGGTCCCAGCCATTTTTATGACCGCGGAACCCCGGAAAGGGTCGTAAGAAAGAACCTGCGCGGTTCTTGTATTGGGCCCCAGGGGCCTCGGCCGACGGACGCGCTAGAGCCATAGACTCCACCTCGACCGTCTGACCTCGCAATCACCACAAATACCCACATTTGAGGCCCCCCTTTTTTTCTACCCTGCAAAAACTTTTTTTTTACCTTATGCTGGTTGAAGGACGAGGCTTGGATTGCTGCTGGGGACTAGTGGGGTTAAATTGCTTGGAGTTTAGTTTGTCTCGGGCCGTTCCATCGGCCACATCCACCCGCACAGCTGTTCCTCGGGACTTTCCTGAGGTAAGAAAACGAAAATTTTGAATTCTGAGGGGAAAATTATTGATTTGGGAGGGCGGGGGGAGGAGGAAAAAAAGTGGGGGGTCATGGGAATTAATTGATTCTCACGGAGCGGTGGATAATGAACAGAGAGGGTGAGTGTTCGTAATCGCACGGAGTAATCGCTTGAAAAATATTCATAACTTATATTAGTAATCACGAGTTCAAAGAAGCACGGGCGATAAAGAGGTTGACGCGAGGGGCGAGGGAGTGAGAGAGGGGATAAACTCATTCGTGAGGGGAAGCGGGGATTAAATGGAGGTAGTCAAACTTATTTTTTTAGGACATTTATGACATCGGAATTGAGGTATTTTTAGCGTCTTAAATTGAAATGTTAGACGGATTCAAGACATTATGAGTGGTTCATCGAAAATAGGTCTTTTTTGTTGTTGGAAATTTAGAATCTTAAGACTGTCTTAATTTCAAACGTGTTGAAAATGATTTTTTCATGTCTTAAAGTCGATTTTAAGTCGTTTTAGAGTTGTCGTATTTTAAAATCTCTTGAAATCAGTAGTTTTTTCTATCCTGAGATCAGATATTTCCCATCTCTCGTGGCAAACATAATTTTTCTCTCAGTGCGGTTCCAATTTAAGACACTATGTTCACAAGTAATCCCAAACTATCGGTAAAACGTTTGAATATAACAGTTTATGACATTGGAATTGACGTATTTTCAGCGTCTTAAATTGAAATGTTCGACGGACTCAAGACATTATGAGTGGTTTCATCGAAAATAGGTCTTTTTTTTTAGAAATTTAGGGTCTTAAGACAGTCTTAATTTCCAACGTGTTGAAAATGATTTTTTTTAAACCTTAAAGTCGATTTTAAACCGTTTTAGAGTTGTCGTACTTCAAGATCTCTTGAAATCAGTAATTTTTATGTTTCTCCAGGGGAACATATAATTTTTCTCTCAGAGCGGTTCCCATTTAAGACACTCTGTTCACAAGTAATCCCAAACTACCAATAAAACCGTTAACTTAAAAACATTTGGAATTTCAATCATATCTGAAATAAAAAAGGCTTCAAGACCCCAGCATTTGAAGTGGCTACATCACCCCATTCTGTTTGTTTTTTCTCGACTGACCCTAAACCATCGTGTCCAAGCCCACGCACTCATTTCGGCTTCCACAAACGCTTGATACCCCTAAATGCATCGTCTCGCCAATAAACCGCGTGAAATGTCCCCAAAAAGTGTCTGTCCCCCACGCGTCAAGTGCACCGGAGAGCCAGCTTTTTGAGACTAAGTTTATACTTCAACCTTTTTTTAAACCATCTCTCTCCCTCCCCCGACAGAGCGCTCTTGCTCTCCTCACGTGCTACCGCAGTCCAATAAAAAGTCGCCTTTGTTTGATAGCCGACTAAATCGACCTGCCAACCCCCTAATGCGTCATTACTGTCGGTCTTTACGGCCGACTCGTATCATTTCACTTAGGTATATTGATATGGCAACGAGTTCCCGACCTCGTCCAACGTGAAACGGCATGGCTTCCCAACACTCCAGCCGAATGTGTACGCGAGAGATGCCCCCCCATACAGTCACATCCCCCCTCGCGTGTATACCCCAATGCTAAAAATTGCCTTCAAAGAACTCAAGCACGGTTATACTCAAACCCCAGAGTACTTCTCACCTTTATCAAAATGGCCGTTTTGCTTGCCGTTCACATCCTTTTACGGCGAAAGCTGGGGTTGAATGTCTCAATGTCTTAAATTGACAGTGACGGAATTTCAAGGGCATTGAAGTCAGATTTAAGACGTGGAAATGTGTCGTTTAATCGGAGAAGATTGTAGTCTCAAATTGGGGTACATTTAAGACGTAAATATGTCGTATAAGACGTCTTAAATTAGGACCGTTTTAATGGCTTAATTTAAGACTCAATACCAAAAAAAATAATAATAATTTAGTGAAGGCCTCGCCAAACTTGTGCCGAAAATAAATGCTTTCTAATTAATTCCGCAAAGTGCTTGAGCGTCATATCAAAAACTTATAAGGCATCCTTATTTCAGTAGTGAAAACACTCATTAATTTATTTCAGGCACAGCCCAAGGCTGAAATTAGAATAAATAATGCAATAATTCTCGCTTGACACCGCAAGTCAGTTTGCGCTTTAAAAAAACCATCAACGATAAGAAAAGAACAAAGTGCTTGTTCTTTATTCGCCTTTTGGCTACCCCCGAGTACTTAATTCATGATTGTGAAATTGCGCGAGACGAATCGTAAAGAAGATAAATGGATTTTAAATTGTAACCGAGTTAAAACGTAGGAAGTAAACAGGTAGGAGTAAGAAGAAAGAGAAACTCGAACGTTTAATGCCTTTGTTTTTGTTTTTTTTTAGTGTTTTCCCTGTTTATTTTGTTTCACGTTTCTCCATTAACCGCAGGACAGTCCGGCCCAGACTTACTGCATATTGATACCATCGATCTTACGTACCTCGCTTGCTCACTCCACTCGCTCGTTTTTTGGCTCGAGTCGGTGTACAATAACGCTGCGGCCGAAAGGCTTTTGGAAATATCGCACTGTCGCATGTCAACGCCCGGGAAAAATCCAATCCTAATGAATTTTTTTATTTTCATTCGTCGAAGGGAGAACGCATTGAAATTCCGAAATCACTGGTGCCTCATTTATTATGGTGACGAGTTTACTACTTCAGTTTTGATGTTGAGAATGAAAAATAGGGTTGTGACGCTTTATGACGCAATTCTCAACCGATTGACGTAAATTTTGGTTCACACATACCCAATATGTACACAAACATTATTTTATAGTCTGTTATTGAGAGATATTTTTTTTCCTTTTCGTAAAGATGATTATCAAAGCTGACTATTATCATTTAAAACGGAATTTCCCGGAAAATTCAAGGGAATTTGGCAGAAAATATTCAGTTTCACTCAAAAATTCACTCGATATCGGGGTAAAAGTGCGAGACGAATAGTAATTTTTTTTTATTGTCCCGGGAAAATGATAATTTTTCGTATACTTTTTCAACTCAAGATTTTTTCAACAAAAATGAAAAAGCGAACTGTTCCCATGGATTTTCCCCTGAAATTCTGCATTGACAATTCCGAAATTCCTTAAAATTTCACTTGAACTAAACTGTGACGACTTTTGAAAAAGTGTACCGAACATTTCTAAAATATATGTGACTTGTCACCCAAGTTTTTCTGTACTTTTTCTCCCTCTCCCCGCTTTCTTCACTCATGTTTCCACTATTTGTACATGCGAAACGCGTTAGAAATCAGTGCGTAATAAATCCATTGATAAGCCCAACGCACTCGAAAAATAAAAATGTTAAATGTTGTGTACATGACAGTGGGGACGAGTAAGTTTCGTCTGATGGACAACGATCTCTCGTTGGGGTTCGCGAGGTCATTTCTTCTCTCGTTGTGTTGTCGTGTCGATTACAGACACCTCCCTGGCACTCGTGATTATTCTTATCGAACGATAGCCCGTGGATGTTGAATTAATTCAACAGCACTTGTTCTACTCAAAAATTATTCATCTTTATTTCACTGAAATTATCGCAGGTACATGAGAAAATTGTCATGAATGGTAATAATCAGCTCTGATTTCAGGACAATTTACTTTACAATTCCGAAGTTTTTTGAAATTCTGAAAACTGATAATTCTGAAAGGGAAGAAAATATATTGGGAGAACACATGTGTGAACCAAAATTTTGGTCAATTATTTACTTTTGACGATTTCATTCATCTACAAAATTATTGAATGCATCAAAAAGGAAAAGTGTTGTTGTATCCCTTATTATGCAGTGTCAATTAAGTTTGAGGCTGCACCCAGTTGACTTTACCGAGCTAACTATAGTGCTTAGCTGTTGATAACGCGTTCGAAGCAATTTCCGTTCCACTTCGTTCGAGGCGTCTGTCACGTTATTATGTGCCGTCGCATGGGAATGCAACCGCTGCGTTATCATTACACGTTTTTGTGGTGTTTTTTTAAGTCGTTCCTACGAGGCAACGCAGCAAAGTATTGAGTTAACAGGAAAGTTCATTCTCACGTAGTCGGAGGGATGCGAAAGCCATTTTCAGGCGCGATTTCAGTGGCAAATTTCTGAATTCTGAGGGGTTGAGTTGTCGATTTGATTCAACAGCTGGGGAAATATTCCAGGACTTTTCGTCATTTTTTGGGATTGGAATTGAAAGGCGAATGGCTTAATAAGCCATCTTTATTCAGGACGTGAGGTATAAAAAATGCCTCAGGGTGGGATTAAAAAAAATTTTTTTTTGGTGTTTTATTGTGACTTTGATGAAGGTTGTGTCTTAAATTGACATAAATTTGGCTTAAGATATTTGTGCCCCAAAATTTAAGACATTTCGGGAATCTCCAATTATGGAGAATTCACCAATAATTATGAATGATAATGACTAATTTAAAGTAAACGAATATTTTTCTAACGGACTAAAATGCGAGTCCACAGATATCTTAACAGGAGAAATATAAACTCGGATTAAAATGTCTTAATTCAAGACTTCCATTAATCCCCACTGTCTTAAAAAGTTACGCTTGACATTCCAGTAATTTTCTGTCTTCCGATAAAGAATAATCAATTTCAAAAAGTGTCCCAATAAATTCCCAACTCCATTTAAGACGTCTTAAAGACGGAAATCCCAAAAGACAAAACAGCTTACTTTAAGCCCATTCGAATCATCCCAATACAATTTTCATTTTCAAAAGACACAAAATTCAATTGTTCTGGGCTCTTCATTTTTAAAAAATAAGGACTTCCAGGAATTCCCTCCCCTCAACCTCCATTAATCCCTCACTTATAGTCATCCCAAAGGATAACTCCGAATTGGATTAAAGATCAGACGGCGGCACGTGTCAAAGGCACACGTGAAAAGCCAAAAGCGAAAAAAGTCAAGCGCAAGTGTCAAGTAAAACAGAGAACCACCGAAAGATGAACCGTCTGAGCTGGGGAATGAAAGGCTGTCCGCCCGAGGGAGAGAGTGAGAGAGAGGGAGAGAGGGAGAGAGCCATTTGATGAAAGTGTGTGGCAAGATGGCCGTCGCACGTCCCCACCAGTGTCGCGCGGCGCCGAGTTGCCCGCGCATTCTCAAAGGGCTCTTGCCTCCACCGCGACTGCCGAGTCAACATGACGCCCGACTACCCTCTCCGTGGGCTCCAAATAATCCCCGCAAACAACTCAACGCTCTCTCAGTCTCATTTACCACGAGGTTATTTTTAACCTCTTATGCTTGCGCTGGCTTTTTCGGCAGTGCGAGCATTTTTCGATTTCACACGGAGAAAATTATTTGGTGAAATTCACTGGTGAAATTCAACAACTACTTGGGAATTCATTTTTTCAACAACAATTTAACAACTTTAAAATAGGGGTTAAATTTCACCAAATTGTTGTTGAAATTCACCAACTAGTTGGTAATTGATTTTTTCAACAACTAGTCGGTGAATTTCAACAACTATTTGGTGAAATTTAACAACTATTTTAAAGTTGTAAAATTCACCAACTGTTTGTTGAAAAAATTAATTACCAACTAGTTGATGAATGTCAACAACAAATAGTTATTAAATTCCACCAATTAGTTGTTGAAATTCACCAACTGGTTGTTGAAATTCATCAACTAGTTGTTGAAATTCAAGAACTGGAGATTCACCAAATAATTTTCTCCGTGCGTTATGAAAAAACTTTGTTCATAAAAAACTTTGGATTTGTTCAGGGGCAGATGTGAGGGGAAATCTCAAAAGATGAGAAAAATAAAAATTGTTTATGCCTCTTATAATCCGAGCCGACGGCGACGTATTTCCTGCCATTCGTCAGAAAATACTTTGCGGATTTTATGACGTACTAGTAAATTATGTCACAAGGCCGATAATATTTTTTCCTAACGAATCTGACTCTATAATCCAAACCGAAGGCGAGTATTACAATTTCATAAGAGAGAAAAAACTCATCGTCGTATGACTTACCATATTTTTTGCTTGGAAAATACATTTTTTATAGCTTGAACGATTTTTTTGTCGGTGATTATGCATGAATTTTTTTCATCGCAAGCAAAGTTCGATTTTTCTGTTGCAAATGCATTATTCCCCGCAGTTATTATCATCGCATAGTAATTGAAAGTATTTTATTCAAAAATTTTAATCGCAAAATTTCTAATCGAAGATGAAAACCGCCCGAATTTCAATTTTTCCCTAATAAAATTGTCTTCACAACCAAAATACCTCAAAACAATAGTTCAATTACTCATGCAAATAAAAAAACAAGAAACGGAACTAAACCACACGAGACAGAAAATCAATAGACTCTACTCAACTCCAAAAACTCATTTTTCCGCCGGAATTCCTAAGATTTCCAACAGAAGAATGATTGAAGGGCTTACTAAACTCTTAATTTTAAAGTTATTGATGAAAAATTGAACCTTTTACGCAGATTAAACATGACAACTTCCATTGGAACCTTTCACAGTGCGAGGTGGCGTGATGAGGCGCGGCAACGTTCGGAAACTGCTGTCAGCTGGACCGTGTGTGTGCAGTGGAAGGGGAAAGGCAATATGGCTGCCCTCGGCGAGTGCCGTTGGAACGTAGAAACGTGGAGATCGCGGGGATCCCTCAAACAACGCGAAAATCACAGGACACGACGAAAATTGTTTTGCGGTGGTGATTAATCGCGATGTGACGTTTGAGAAATCGAGGTGATTACTGTGATAATCCGGGCTTGCGGGAGATACGACCACGCCCAAGATGCGCGCAGCCATCTTGGGAGATCGGGGGATACCACGTGAGTCAGTGGAGACGAATGGATGGGAATTATAGGCTCATCTCAGCTGGGTGAACTCCAAAATTCTTGGGAGAATGAGATTCAGGTATTTGATTACTTGTTGGCTTTCAGTTTCTTCCGGTTTGATTAGAAAAATTAGTGGCTGGAATTAAACATTAAGACGTGGAGTCTTAATGATGTCTTATTTGTTTTTTGCGTACACTGATAGAACGGATTAGTCATTGTTGACGAAGGGATTTTGGTTGGAGGTTAGGGCCTATTCTGTCTCATAAAATGTTCATTCGTTAATAGTTGACTTTTGCCATTCAAGTGAACCATTCGTTAACTATCAACGAATATTCATTTGGTCATGTTCAACTCTACCATTCGTTAATAGTTAACGAATCTCGTTTGGAATAAACTAATCATTCTATCAGAGTAGAAAGAGTTGGAGATTTTTTAAAATTTGGGTAAAAGAATTTTTGTGATCAAAATACGGCACCGAAAACGTCTTATGATTCCACGTTTAGTGGGGTTAATGTCTTGTCGCAGTGCCGCCGTCATAAATGACCGTCTTGAATTGAGAGAAAAAATATCTTAAATTTGTTGACTTGCATTTTAAGACATTCACAATTTCAGTCACACTAGAAAAATAAGTGTCTGAATTTAAAACACTTTTAAGACCTTTCTGAAGACGTTTTTATATGGAATTACATTATATACTGTACATGGAATGTATTATATACTCGAATCAAGAATAATATACTTGAATCAAGTATATAATATACTTGATTCGAGTATAAAATATATTTGAATCAAGTATTTTCAACAAAAAAACTTGAAAAAAAAATTGAATTGAGTATAAAATATATTTGAATCTTGATTCAATATTCAATTCAATTCAATTAAAGATATTTTATACTCAATTCCATTTTTTTCCCGTGTATCCCTAAATTTAAGGAATTTTGAATATCTCAAATTAAGACATTGCGGCATGTATTCTAGACATTTTAGATGTCGAATTTGAGGATCTCTTTTTTAAAACTTATCATGTATTTATTTTTCCAAATACTTCATTCATTTTTTCTTGATAGTCGACCATGTTGCATGAAAAGAGCCAATCATTTGGAGAACGTTAAGAAAATAATGGAATTGAGACAGAAAAAATGTCTTAAATTCCGTGACTTGTATTTTAAGCCATTCAAAATTCCAGCCATCACGAAGACTTGAATTAAAACCCACCGTTTTCCCCTCCAGGGAAACCCACATATTTTTTTTTAACCAAAAAACCTTCATTAAAACTCAAGTCATTAGTCTTCTCCTCACATCTTTTAATTCAAGAAATGTTTGCTCGAAGTCTTTATTCAGTCGAGCCAATAAGAACCCTCACGAAGCCCTTGAAAATCTCAGATGACTCAATCCTGCTTAAGCAAGACATTAAAAGAAATCCTAGGAATTCATTATCCGCTGTACTCTACACGCAGGAATGTTGCATTTATTTTTGGGGTCACCGAGAGGGTCAATGTCGCAAGGCGGAGTGTACAGGCCAGGGATATTAAACAGTGTGAAGGGAGATACTCAGCATTTCAAAGGCACTCGAGGCTGCCCACTTGAGAAAATTGAAATCTCTGACGTTCACATGTTTTATCACGGGGTAAAAAATACGTGAGACACTCGCGGTTTTATTATTGCAGTCGTGTAGCCACCGCACAATCGCAATTGGCGTTTGATCCCAGTTATAAAAGATGAAAGTTTCGTGAGGTCGCCTCTGATTGGCCAGGGAATCGCGTGAAGTCAATCGCAAAAAACACGTGGTATTTTCAAATTCTTCAAACTCACAAATTATTTTTTACTTCGCTCGCGGATTATCTTTCGAAACGTAATTTATACGTTTTTTTCTGGTAATTTTTATTGAATTTTGCTCTCCGTGTAGTGTTTCAGAATGACGAGAGGTAACTAAGAAAATACAGTCATTCATGAGTCAGGGAATTTAGTCGAATGGAAGTATACCCTTCAGTCGATTTTATTGGGCGCATTTCAAACTCCAGTAAAATAAAAATGGAGTCAAAACGAGTCTATAAATCGGCCGTTAAAGTTCGATCGGCACTTACGATAAAACCAATCGTCACAATTCACGGACAAAGTGAAAAGACGATTTGGAAATAATGGGGCATCGGTAAATTGATTATCTCCGAAAAATACAAGCTTTATTTTAAGACTTGTGAAAGTTTCAAATTGCGATTTTCAAATTTCTTAAATTGAGACTGGGAAAATGGTCTTTTCCGCGGTTTTTTCTCCACTTCAAAAATCAACAGGAATTCAAACAGCTTCAGTAAAGCTTGAGGGTTAAAAAACTCGTAATCTTTAATTTTTAAGGCAATATTATCGCAGATTAGAGAAAGAAGACAAATCGCGAATTTTGCTGGACAAATGAGGTAAAAGAGACTAAAGATAAAACGCTCGGACGATCCTTATTTGGGAGATAAGTGTCACTATTCGTCATAAATTCGAAAAAAAATTATAAGTCCTCAATTTTTTTAGATTGAAAAAAAATGATCAGGAATATAAAATTTCCCAGTAGGTCACAAGGGTCATAAGTGTCAAAAAATGTTTTTTTTTGTTGGAATTTATAGTTATTGTATTATTAAACCGTCGCAGGTCTAATATTGAATCTCGATATTCAACCGTTAGAAAACATTTTAAAGAGCTGAAAAAAATTAAAAACTTCACGTTTGGAGAAAGATTGCTGAAATGATTTAAAAATTGCAATTTTTGAAAATTACGAGCATTTTCCATAAATCATTTACAACCAATCAATTTCATAAATGAACAGAATTCTCCCAGAAATCGGTGTCCCGCCTCAAAAAATAAGGTTCTCGAAGGTTCAAACCATTTCAATTATTTCCTCCTAAACAACGAATGTGTTCACTATAAATAATAACTAAAAACAAAACAACGAATATTTAAAAAAATATATAATTCTGTTCAAAATGTTATTCGATTGGCGCCGAATATTCCCCATTTGTTTCAAATATTTCTCCCGCAAATTAATCAGCAAATTTGATGATTGAAAGTGTTTGAATCTACAGCGTGGCCCGTACCAAACTGTAAAAGATACTGGGCCACCCCAAAAGTGATGTTTCATCAGCGATTAAATCCAGCGAAGACGGTAGGAAGATTCTCATAAAAACGAGTTCCGAACCTCTCCCCCGTCAAAAGCTCAAACACTCGGCTCTTTATCTCGCGCATTCTCCCCGGCATCCGCAGGGCTTCAGATGTATTTCCCCGGACGATCCCATAGAAATCCCCTCACTTTTTTCCTCTCCCCGGGCATTTTGTTTACTCTTTCCTCCAAGATATTCCCTCTCCCTATTCTCGCCTTTTATTCGTTACCGTCAGACTTCAACTCCGGGCGAGCCCAAGGTAAACTGTCGTGAGAGGATCACGGGGTCCAAGGCGACGTTCTCTCCGACGATATACGGAGCTGATTAATATCCAGATCGACTTCAGGAGATAGTTCTTGTTTGGATGAAGCAATTTCAGCCGGGCCCCGACGATATCTCGCGCCAGCGAGTCATCTCACGCGGTTATACGTGGGTCGTGTCGAGGGAAACTTCTGGACTGAAGAACAATGAGAGGACGCGGTGATCTGTGTGCCCAGGGGGACCTGTGTAGGTAGTGGCGACACGGACAAACGAAAGTTGAGACTTTTTTTGCCAAGTTTCAATTTCCAACAATAGACATCAATTCAATTTCAACAATAGTGAATTTATTATTGACTTTAATTTATTGATTTTGTCCTTGGGGTTTGTTTCATACAGAATGAAGTTGCAACTGAGGAGGAACGCCTTGAGCATTCGAAACGTAGTGCAGTTTAATTGATTGATATGACAAAATTGAAATTTTACGGACATCTCATTTGCTTATATTATATTCACGCACATATTCCGTACTGCTAGGATAAAATTCAAGTCAATCGATTGAGAATCGCGTCATGGAGCCCCTTTCGAAGACACCATCACCAAAAAAAAATTAAAACCCTATTTTTTAATTCCCTACATTAAAACTGATGTAGTAAACTCATCAGCGCGAGAAATAAAGGCCCCTGCGATGTCGAAATTTCTCTGCAGTCCCCCCTCGATCCATCACGTCACCTATTATGCAATAGTTTCTCCGCAACTATCTAATCTCCTCCTAATTTTGCTATTTTTTTTTTCAGGTGGAACTGCCCACACTCAGAGGACGAATCGCGCCAGAGGATATTGCTCCAGCACCTACGCCTCAGCATCCTCATCATCCAGGAGCAGCGTATACGGTACGTGAATGATAGTGCCTCGAATTACGCCTACCTGCGACAGTTACGGGCGATGCTGATGTCGACGTAGGACGATCTGAAAATTACGTTCTTTCGGGTGAGTGAAAATAAAAAAAGTCCCTTTGTTCGTTATTTTTCTGGATTTCGCTGTAGAGCAAACAATGAACGGAAAATACAAGGCGCCATTGCAGAGACAGTTGAATGCGTTAGACGCCCCGAGAGAGTGCTGGATTGATAATACCGCACTCGCGCGCATAGTTATGCTTGAGTAATTGGTGATAGTAATTTCGAAATTCAAGATTTACTTTTTCTCCGCAAGGATTTTCCATTTTCTGTTATCGCGAGTTGGAAATCATTTTTATGACTTGCAGTGGGGGTGGACCCTTGTGACCCTTGTGACGCCGATGATGCAAAATTTTGAATAATGACTTGCTGAAGAATTCGGAAATATCGAAACTGCATTCAGAAATTGGTGAATTTCGCGTCAAAAGCCATTTTTGCGCAACTTGAAAAAATTTTTTCCTTTCTGTTGAGGTGTTTCGTCTGTATTTCTCCGGGGGGTGAAACGAAGGGCAGTCTCATTGCTCTCCAGCCCCGATTCAATCCCTAAACACTACAATTTTCAATTTTCAAGTAATTATTTCAGATTTTTTCCCTTTTTTTCTTCTGATTCCATAGGGCGATAAATAAAGGCCCCTAGAAAAAAAAAAGACACCTAGAAAAATTCTGGAACTCAGATGTACTTTCAAGCAAGATTTGATTCCCCCTCCACCATTTTTTGTCAATAATTAATTATTTTTTTGTAGATATGAAAACCATCAAAATTTAATTTTTTTTCTCGAGAAAAAGTACGAAAAATTTCCAATAATGCAGCAGATTCAAATATTTTCCCCTGAATTTTTCCATTTTCTTTGAATGTTCAGACTTTTCCGCTTATGATTCATCACCAACGCCCGGAATAAACAAGTTCCCTAAAAAAATGGGGATTCCATTCATGATGAATAACCCCACGAATAGAATCCCAAAAAAACTCAACACCCATCGGAAATTTATAAACACGCGATGTCATGTTGGTGCGGACCCGCGAGGAGAGATTGCCCGAAAAGAGCCGTCACGGCATCCGCCTGAGATTCCCCCATCGCGTATCCGTATTCTCTAAGCGCACACTACTTACCCATGATCTTGTACAAGTCGTCGTTGTCATGAGAATCGCCGATAACACTCTCACTCCGACGGGCTGGCATCACCACCCTTTTCAAACAGGTACTTACCCCATCCCCTTGTTGGTATCCCTGCGCACAGCCTGGACAGGACCAAAAAGTAGAAAAAACATATCGATTCACACGTGCAGACAGGCCCTATCTACTCGGATCCGAGGGAACGAGCAGATTGGCTGCACTTGTCGGGGTTCGGTTATGATCTCCCTCTCATAGTTGGCTGCGGGGGTTATCAGGAAGCAGCTCCCCCCATCAAAAAATATATTTTAAAAATATATAATATGGGCCAATTCCATATAGCGAAACGTCGCATCTATGACAAATTAGCGAACGTTCTTATATTCTCCGAATTTTCCCTTGATCCCAATTGAAAGTTTTAGAAACGTGGAGATGAACAACAAAATCAATTCCATATATTTTTCAAATTTATGAAGAATATAGAAAAAATATATGTAAAACATATATTTAATTTTTTTTTAAATGTAAATTTGGCCAATTTGAAATATTTTTTCCGTGTGGGTGTCGAATGTTGCGCCTCAAAGGTGAATCGTGTAAAAATTAAAAATAATGAAGAAAAATTGAAAAATTCACGAGAGAAATATCTGAGTGTGCAGCATCATCAGGAATTTTTGAGTATTTTTTCTAGCTGTCGGCCTCAAGAAAAAAAAAATGAAATTGGCAGGCTTTGATGGAAAGAAATATTCAGTAAAAATTACGGAACAATTCACGTAATCCGCAATGGCGAATCGTTTTTCGGTAATTTTTATTGAATTTTTTCCTCCGTGTTTGTAACCTCACTCTCAATCAGGGAAATTTCCCAAAAAAATAATGAACTATTAAAAAAAAAATAGTTGGTGTTGACTCAAATCCTGNCCTGCGGGGGTTATCAGGAAGCAGCTCCCCCCATCAAAAAATATATTTTAAAAATATTTAATATGGGCCAATTCCACATAGCGAAACGTCGCATCTATGACAAATTAGCGAACGTTCTCATATTCTCCGAATTTTCCCTTGATCCCAATTGAAAGTTTTAGGACCGTGGAGATGAACAACAAAATCAATTCCATATATTTTTCAAATTTATGAAGAATATAGAAAAAATATATGTAAAACATATATTTAATTTTTTTTTAAATGTAAATTTGGCCAATTTGAAATATTTTTTCCGTGTGGGTGTCGAATGTTGCGCCTCAAGGGTGAATCGTGTAAAAATTAAAAATAATGAAGAAAAATTGAAAAATTCACGAGAGAAATATCTGAGTGTGCAGCATCATCAGGAATTTTTGAGTATTTTTTCTAGCTGTCGGCCTCAAGAAAAAAAAAATGAAATTGGCAGGCTTTGATGGAAAGAAATATTCAGTAAAAATTACGGAACAATTCACGTAATCCGCAATGGCGAATCGTTTTTCGGTAATTTTTATTGAATTTTTTCCTCCGTGTTTGTAACCTCACTCTCAATCAGGGAAATTTCCCAAAAAAATAATGAACTATTAAAAAAAAAATAGTTGGTGTTGACTCAAATCCTGCTTGAAAGTCAATGCGAATGTCTGACGCATTTAAACATTCTTTCAATAATTAAAAAAACACGCAATAAAAATAATTTGACACTCGCAAGTGATGGGAGAAAAATAAATTCAGTAGCAAAGTGGTAAAACGGTAGTCAATTTAGACTATTGACCAGTTTTCAATGAATATCTCGAAATCCAAGGGAGATAGCAAAATTTTTGTTATAACCTTTTTTGTAGAGCCGATTGAGAGCTACAACAAATGTAACTACGAAATTTTCGCTATCTCCCATAGATTCGGAAATATTCCTCAAAAACTCAACTGGGGGATAAGTCGACTTGAGCAATTACTAGAAAATTGAAAATTTTCGTGTTGAGGGATTCAATGGGCGCCCGAGAATAATGAGACTCCCCTTCCGTTTGACCCTCCGGAGAAATACAGTCGAAAGACCTTAACGAGGTGTGTGGGACGATGAATGTCATTATGACCGGTGTCAACACCCCGCCACGGGCAGTGCAAACCTTCCGAGAAGAGATCAGTTTGCGTCAGGTAAACAGAGCGAAAGCGGAGCGTAGGCAAATGAGCTGGGGGTAGCTTGTTATATTGTGACAGACAGTGGCTCTGAGGATTGGCGCATCTGCGTGCAAGTGCCCCGCTGGGCAGACCTGACGTCTTGACCATTCCCACAGCCAATTTCGTCATGGGTAATGAGGGCAGTTGATGGCCAATTTGCATAGAGTATTTGTCGGGACAGGGGAGGTGGCGAGAGAGATCTGTCCAAATATTTAGGTAGACTGAATGGGATACCTGCAGGGGCAGCGAACTGAGGTTTTCGACAAATAGGATTAAAGATTTAGAAACGGAGAGGGTACTCTTGAGGCAAGAAGGAAGATTTGGATTAATTAGAGAAGATTCGACTGTTATGAAGACAATTGCAAAATTAGCGCTGCCGAAAAAGTATGCTCCACGTGAAAATATTTGGGGGAGTGGAACAGATTTACTTGAGGGAAATTAAGCAACTTGAGAGAATGAAATTTAATAGCTTTCACAAAAATTAAATTTTTGTCGTGATCATCGGAAATTTCCCTAGAAGAATTCGAACTTTTGGCAGGAAAAAATATAATCTATTGGATGATAATCATTTGATCTGAGAGAACCACATTGGTTTGTACCACAGAAAGAATACGTTGACGAGGAAAGAATATTTTTTTCCCAAAAAAAATTATCCCCTCGAAATTATTTAATTTTGCCAATAACACAGTTTTCGACAAGAAAATTGTAGTTTCCTCTTGGAATTATCATTTGTTCCGTGGAAATTATGAGTGTTTATTGGACAACCGGAGGCTCATATAATTCTCTGTAGAACGAATGTATTTACCCAAAAGACATGTAAATGTCTCACGAGGACAATTACTACTATGAAAATTATCACGTTTTGGTGGAAACTTTCTTTTTGTCCGCAAGTAAATTGATTCAACACGACGAAAGATCTCTCCAGGGGAATATATAATTTTTCTTCTGGATTTCCCACTGGAAACTAAAAATTCATTTTCTCCGTTCGCGTGTGGTAAAATATCGGAGATCATTCTCCGATATTTTTCGACACACCTTCGCCGAAAAAAACCTAAAAACGCGTAATTTTCAATCATCTTATTTCGACCGGCAGGTTTTTGTCTCGTATAACTACAGAAAACGATAATTATGACGGAAAGTTGATGCGCATCAACGCTGAACCTGTTCCGTGGCCCTCGGAGTCATCTATCTGAAGCAATAACGTTCATTTAATGGGACATAATTACTTTTCTCACAAGTCAGGTTCGTTTGATCTTCACACGACACGACTCTTTCCCAGCGGGCTTCTGCTCGGTATTTATTAATCTTTCCACAATTTTCTATGACTTGTTTTCCGAGTTATGGGTGTATGGATATCTCCGGCGCCGGATAGACGCTCGTATATAGGGGGCTTAGGTTTTCGTGGGACGGGCGGTCAGTGATCCGGCGAGGGGATGCCAAAATGTTTCATGATCAGAGGTTTAAGCGAGTGGTCATGTACATGGGCGATCAAATAAAATGTGACGATTCACATCCAAATGTGAACGTTACAAAATATGTTTTCGGTGGAGTCGAGGAATGAAACTATTCGAAAGCTCTCGAATTCTCTTTTCTAATAAATTGAAAATGAATATATGAACAAATGAGTGAATTGTTGATGATAAATTAATCGGGGCGATCACTTTCATTAATTTCACTAGTTTTTTCATTAATTTTAAAATATATTGAATAAAATCTGTTATTGTTGAAAAATGAGGGGAGGGTTATGACTTGATTTGCTAGAAAATTGAAAAAATTTCTTGAATTCTTCTGAAAATTTCAGTTTTTTAGATAACCGTAGGTCTTCAAAGATTTTTCTCGAATTATTTGGGAAAGCGAAGAATTTTCATGAATTTTATGGAGTTTAGAATTTATGTATGAAAATTTGAAAAGCAAGAATCGGGTCATTTTTGCATATGATAAATATCAAAAAATTAAAATTTGGGAAGTGAAGAATAATTTGTGTGTTAAAAAAATTTATAAATACTGTTTTTTTTCCCATGATCAACAAATGGGCAATTTAGATATGTTTTAATATAACGATAAACTTCACATATGAAAAAATGAAAAATATGACGCAGAAAAAATTGCGACTCCTTCACGTGACTCATTGACCAATCAGAATTGAGGATTGGCGGTCAGGCAGTTTCGAGATATTTAGATATAAAACAACTTCACGTTTCTTTCATCTTTAGTAAAAGGATAGTCACCCGAATTATTTAGACCTGAAACCGACGAAATTTTTCTCTCGATAAAATATTATGGACGCGCAGTATATAATTGTTGGGTCCAGGTAATTCTGTTCGATCAACAGAATAAAGTTTTATGTTAACAATCAACAATCAAACACCCGAGAATATCGCGTCAGCTGCCCGATTTCGTTACGACTCCGAAATTTCATGGAGTTTCGAATTTAGATAATGCGTTCCAATTACTCACTGATGTCGATTAACTTCTCACTGAAAAAATAATTAGACTATAAAAACAGTCCGCGAGAGATAATTGAAAATTATGAAACGACGTGGAAAATGAGGACGTGCAGCGGTGTGTGGCGGGTCTGGGCACCGTCTCGACCGACGGCTAAATCAGCCTCGGCTCAATTTAAACCCGATACGCTCTCGGCATATGAATTTCCAGCGTCACATTTTATTTTCCATCCTCACTAAAACATTGTTCGTACACTGTGAAAAGTGACGTCTTCAAAACGTCTTAATTTAAGAAAAACTCAATAAAAATTACCAGAAAAAACTTAAAAATTGCGTTTCAAAACGTAATTCGCGACGTAAAATTTAATAAAAAGTGTGTCGGAACTGAAATTGTACGAATCGCCACGTAAATTCTACGATGTGTTCCGTAAAAATTAACCACTCGTCTGATGACTCACCGCTGTGGGGACAACAAGTCGTTCCGTAATTTTTCCCCAACGATTGAGAAATTTTACGGAACGGAACGTAGAAATAACTCACCAGCTTCAGAAAAATTTTAGACGTCCAAGTCGGCAAGTTTCTGTAAGATTTTACTTCTTCGGGAAAAATTACGTGACAATTTCGTACTTTGTTCGGTGATGAACCTGAAAATTCACTGAACGTTTCAGATTTCTTCTCTTCCATTCCTATAAAAATTGCCGGAAAACGATTCCCCATTGCGGATTACGTGAATTATTCCGTAATTTTTACTGCATATTTCTCTCCGTGTGACGGAAATTTTGAATGTCTCAAAATAAGACAGTTTTTCGTCTAAAATCAAGCCGTTTTCACAATGTTTTGAAATACAAGTCATGAAATTTAAGACATTGTGTCTGTCCCAATTCAAGACGCTTGAAGACTATTCAGTCACTAGTCATTTATGACGGCACTACGACGAGACATTAACCCCATTAAGACACGGAATCATAAGACGTTTTGGTGACTTATCCATTCTCCTTCAATTTCTTGAAGTTCTGAATTTATTGAGACGATGAATAAAGAATATTATATTAAACACAAAAGCGTCTTAACTGCGGACATTAGTTTTCCGAGTATACGACGTGTAATAGAAAATCATGCAATTTAATCTCATTGTTTTTCTTTTTAAAAAACGGGGATTGATAATAAGTAGCTGTAAAGAATGCAAATCTTGAATCTAGCGTCACCCGACGTATCAGATTCCTCGCTCGATTTCCCTGGGCTTCACGCGACCGTAAGTCGTACCCCCAGCAATTATCATCCATCCTTAATTATAACCGTGAGACTCTCGTATATCATTCGTGAAGGAGCAAACATGCTCACTCTTCAATCGTGAATAAATCATTTTTTCATAAAAAAGAGTAAAGAATCTAAATAAAATTCTGCTTGCTCGGAGAGAAATATTCAGTAAAAATTACGGAACAATTCACGTAATCCGCAATGAGAAATCGTTTTCCGGTAATTTTTATAGGAATGGAAGAGAAAAAATCTGAAACGTTCAGTGAATTTTCAGGTTCATCACCGAAAAAAGTACGAAATCGTCACGTAATTTTTCCCGAAGAAATAAAATCTTACAGAAACTTGCCGACTTTGTTCAGCAATTTTTATGAAGCTGCCGAGTTATTTCTACGTTCCGCTCCGTAAAATTTCTCAATCGTTGGGGAAAAATTACGGAACGACTTGTTGTCCCCACAGCGTTACGTTTCGAAACGTAATCTTTATTTTTTTCTGGTAATTTTTATTGAATTTTTCTCTCCGTGTGAATTCCGTTCCATTTAATCTTGTGGTTGGAGTTTCCACAATGCAGCTGAAGATTTGGAATGAGAGTGAGAATGAATTTCGCATTATAGCCATCAAAATTAGATCCCTGTTTATCCTACTCTAATTTTGTTTGTCCGAGCCTCACTCTCCGCTGAATGTCAATTAAAACGGGATTCATTTGGCGGCTGCAGTGGCTGCGAATTTCCAAGCATCGGGATGCCAAGTGGGTGATGAATAATGGATGGTACGTGGTTGGTCATCTCCAATGGGCGTGCATCGTTTTCTCGAGGAGCGATTCAAGCCCTGGGGTAAAGGCCGGTAAATTGTCGAATCCCAGGGACAATGAAATTGCCGCTTTGGCCGTGTAAGCTGTCCGTTATTACGCATTTCTCCCACCTTATGATTACGTTACGAACACTATCGCCGTTCTGCGGTGGCACCTCGCGGCTTTCATTCGACTTTATAACTTACTATCGGGACACGGTGACCACTATTATTTGGGTCGTGATGATGGGCATTTGGAGGACTAGATGAAAAGTGTCGGCAACAGGTCTGTGATTTATTCGAGATTTTTCGGGGCTAGAAAATGTTATGCCTCAGATTTGATCAATTGCATTGTTGAATATGTGGGCATGTAGAATTGTCGGCGTAAGACTTGCCAGCGTAGTTGGATTATGCTGACGAAGTGATGAAATGTAAACAATCAATGTATTATTTAAGAGACCGTTGAGTCTGCAGAGATCAGGCCTGAATTGGACTGCGACGCGTACAAAAGTCGTAAACTCTTTGTAATCAGTCACATGACACAGTAATTATAATCAAGTAATTAATTCTCATATTCCAAAAGATGATAAAGCATTCGTGGGATTTATCCCTTCAAGCCTAGAACCTACTATATCATAGAAAAAAAAAACTTGAATTGAGTATAAAATGTACTTGAATCATGTATATTTTATACTAAATTCAAGTATATTTCTTTTCCGTGATAGTTATAAGTACCCCACGCGCTGTGTGCAACACAAATGTAAAATGTTTCAGGCCTAAATAATCCAGAGCTCGTCGGGAAATAGTCGTAATAATATTCATGAACCATTAGTCAATTCACTTGCGCCCCCTTTCCTATAATTGAAGAAAAAAAATATTAAATTCAAGGATGTACTCCTAACACTTCCAATCATCCGTAGAAGGTCCCTAAGCACCTCTCGATAATCCCCAGGTCACCATCTCCTCATACATCCACAGATTTCGCCGCAGGTATCCAATAAACACCGTTCACCGAAGGAATATATCAGCAAAACATATTCAACAACTCCTCCAACTCCCAAACAAAAATCGTCAAATATTTTTCCGAGTGGCTTAACCACAATGATAAAACTCCTCGACTTTTTCCTCGTGTTTATTCTCTCACCCTCAGAACCTTGACCTCGACAGCCATGGGAGATATATCACCCGATCCCCGGAACGTGAAAGAAAATGGTTGAGTAGTTTTTTATTCGGAGAAAGAATTTTACCCGAAATTTCATTCCTCTCTCAGGTGCAGGCGGAGTCGAGGGAAAAGGGACCATCCCCTTTCACTTCACCTCGTCCCTGGGAGTGGAGGGCCACCATGAAGAGAACTCTTGATGGTGGACCCGACCCAAATTCGATTCAAGCGAGCGTCTAATAAAGATATTCCTCATTCCTTTTGTGTTCGATTCTTTCTCTTTCCGGGGACTTAAAACTGCCACGAATTTTGAGACGTTTCGTCTTCCAGATGGCACATGCTCCGGAATGTAATGGTCTCTAATAAATATTCTGATTACTCGGTTCATGAAAAGGGGAGGAGGGAAGAACAAAGAACAGCACGAGGAGAACAGAAAGTTGGGGAGTTGTTGCCGATAGTTTGAGGTAGTTTAAAAGAGAGGGAATTTTTATTTTCTTTCTATATTACTGAATTTAAAATCTTGTTCTCGAGATATGAAATACCTTTTTTCAATCAATTGTTTAGAATCATTGTCATTGCAAAAAGCTTAGAATATGGTCATCTCGTGTTTTCAGCAGTAAATTACAAATTAAAACTTCATTTGGAATATTGAGTCACAGCTTCTTTTTATTCATATCAGAAATTGTGTATTTGGATATTAATATTATTTGTTCAAAGTGAAAAAATCGATCATCATTTTCATTATATTGCATTCAGATTCTCCTATCCTTAACGTCAAAAATGTGAGATAATCTCATAATTCTAGCTATTAATTCTAATCAACTTTGTTCGAAGAAAACCTTAGTAAACGCAATATTAAGAAAGTAGAATTATTCTATTTTCCTCTGACCTAAATTATTTGGACAATTATCATTCGTTTATTCATGTTTCATAGAATGGTATTCAAATCTCTCTTGTTTATGCGGCGGGCTTCATGAAAACCGCCTTACTTTCTCCATTCGTTCGAGATAGCCGCCATGTTCGAGATCTCATTTTCAATTCGAGATGTTGCCCATGCTTTTTTTTTAGAAAAGGATAAAAAGGGACCAAATCAGAGCCAAAAGAAGATGAGGGTCAGAATAAGCTTTAAATGTTCTTGAGGATCGATCATTGTCTGGGGTTAGATAATTGCAAGGGTCACAAGGGTCAAAAAAATGAAATAAACTTGACAAAAATTAATGCGCATAAAAGCCAGAAAATAAGGGTCAGAATAAGAATCAGAAAATGATGATCCAAACGTTGCGCATTTCCATAATATTCATAATATTCTAATTACCCGTTTAATGAACACAAAGAGCGCCCCGAGAAGAAGAAAAAGCCGAAGAATTACTGCTGATAACTTTCGACATTTTAATACAAAAGGAAACGTTATTTTCATGCATAATATTATATACCCTCCCGACTTCATTTCCTGCAGCCGTCGTTTTTCTTTTAAACTCCGGGCATGAGCGCACATACAGGTATCTCAAAGTGAAAAAGCTCACGGCAAACGACGCCGTAGAGGGGAGACCTCTCGTTTCCCGCATGTCGATGGGCGCAACTGGTATCCAGGGCTTTTCAGATGTGTGCACATCCAGGATAAAGACATTCTTCATTTCCCTTTTGTTGAGGAAAACTCAGGTTCCGGATATTTCAGTGTCCATTTTCATTTTTTCATATTTATCATACGCAAAAATAATCAATTCTTGTTTCTCAGGAAAATTCTGCGGTTTCTCAACTAATTTTTAAGTTTACATCGAAAGTTTTTCAAGTTTTATATCGAAATATCTCGAAACTGCCTGATCCGCCAATCCGAAAAATCCCCGATATTTTCAAATTCTTTTCCTGCGTCATATTGTTCATTTTTTCATGGGTGAAGTTTATTTTTG
Organism: Diachasma alloeum; assembly: GCF_001412515.2. NCBI lineage: Eukaryota > Metazoa > Arthropoda > Insecta > Hymenoptera > Braconidae > Diachasma > Diachasma alloeum. The sequence goes on from NW_021680430.1 coordinate 828,736, forward strand.
TATCAAAACATATCTAAATTGTCCAATTGTTGATCATGAGAAGAAAAACAGAAGTAAAAAAAAAGAATTGATTGAAGATTAAAAATTATTCATTGATGTTTCACTCTTCATTCTCTCAATTCTCTTGAAGTCATTATCAATATTCACAAAACATCTATGAGTACATGAAGTTTAATAAATTCAATTTTTTCATTTTCGCAACGAACAGATAAGCGCGCGCACAGGTCTAGTAATAAATAAAAATTGATCGTCAAAATTCATCATCACATTGTCAAAAAATTGCTCCGGGGAAGGGCTCCCGCTGCATTTTGCTTTTTCCCTTCTTCTCGCAGAACAGAACAATGATCTCATTATTCTCAAAATCGATAAAAGATCGCGGGTTCGTGGCGTGCATGGGAGACTGCTGCTACTTCTCTCTGAAACTGTATACCTCTCGATTTATCGAACGTTATATGGTGGAGGAGAAACCGTTTGAATTGCAAATATGTTTCGTGTAGTCAGTGTTATACCCGCGAGAGGTACTGAGCTATCCTCTCGTCAAATCTATAGGGTATTACGTGCATGACTCTGTCGGAGCGTTATTGATGACGCTCGGGTATCGACTATTGGGAAATGGTTCAGATATTCTTGAGAATTTAAAGAGAATTCAAAGGTTTGAGAGCCTTTATTTTTTTTTTTAATTTTCACAAGAAAATTGCAAGATTTTTGTTTGAAGAATGAATATTCTTGTGGCACAACAAAATGTGAACATAGACACGTCTTCAGATGGAGTTTATGAGAATGAAAATTACGAGGATTGATAGTTTCTGAATGTGGAATTATGAATTTTTTAATTATAAGATTTCATTCTCTGAGAAGCAATGAAAGATAATAAATTCATATTTTCTTCACTGAGAGAAAAAATGAGTTCTGCCGAAAAATTATATGTTTCCCGGAAGATTCTAGGGATTTTTCTGATGGTCACGACAAAAATATAATTTTTGTGAAAGAATAAATTTTCTTCTATCAAGCTGGTTAATTTCCCTCAAGTTGAGATGAAAGGCCTCAAGAGTTCTGAAGAGTCAGAGGTTTTCTAATTTTCTACAGAAGTTGCCACAAAAATTCTTTAAATAATCTGAAAAATTAAAATCTCAACTTGCGATGATGAATAAATCTCGTTTTATTGAATGCTCCCAAGAATATTGAAACAGTGAAGAACAGATTGTGACACTAATGTCACTCAGACCCGCAGATACACTCTCAGATATTTAATCAGTCCACGACACGAGGGGTTTCTTTATAAATCAACTCAAACAGAACATCATTGTGCAATCAATCACTCCTTTATTCGATTTATGTTCATTTCAGTCAAAAATGATTCAGTGTTGTGATTCAGAGTTTATCATCTACTTATTTCAAGGAATAGCTCATTAAAACGTGGGAAAGGTCGAGTGCTCAGGCCGAAACGCATTAAGTAGAAGTAAAAATGGATAAATCTGGAATTGATTTCCACGTTTTGCCGTTGAGGGAGTGATTCCACTAATTGCTTCGGTGAATGGGAATCGTTCCTCGTGAAAGATTTAACCTCTCGCATATCGCGGATAATATTTATCGAGAATGTATGGTCGCAGGGGTGCTTGAGAATTATTTTCATTTTTTTTTCAGATTCTTTGAAGTGTTGAGAGGAGACTGCACTGGAAATTCGAAGCCGCTGGGGCCTTCATCAACGGTTTGGTGAGTTTAATAGTTCAGTTTTAATGTAAAAGAATGAGAAAGAATTATGTTTTAATCATTTTATTCATGATATAATCAGAAAGGCAAGAATATGGGATAATTATCCTGAGATTGACACTTTCCATGGATTTTTTCATAAAATAGTGAATTTTCAATGATGAAAGTCATTGAAATTTCGCTAAGTTTGACTCTAATTTTCCGGCCATTTTACAACGATTTTAGGATTTAAATTTTGAGGGAACACATTCCTGTTAAGTAATCGTTTGTTCGTCCAAAAAACACGGCTATCATCTATCATCTTCTGCGTTTTTGAGGCAAGTGAGGGTCTTAGTGGCATTAGGGGGGCCAAAGAATACAGAATCAACGTTTACCCAGCGGAAAAATTCGATTTTAGCGAAAGTCGACTTTCCCCCCGAAAAAAGCCTAAATATGACACTTTGGCTCGGGGGGAAAAAAAAATTTTTTTATTTCTGTGTTTTTGGACCAAGTGAGGGTCTCAGTGGTATTAGGGGGGCCAAAAAATACAGAATCAGCGTTCCCCCGGCGGAAAAATTCAATTTTGGCGAAAGTCGACTTTCCCTCAGAAAAAAGCCTAAATAGGACACTTTGGCTCGGGGGGAAAAAAAAATTTTTTTATTTCTGTGTTTTTGGACCAAGTGAGGGTCTCAGTGGTATTAGGGGGGCCAAAAAATACAGAATCAGCGTTCCCCCGGCGGAAAAATTCAATTTTGGCGAAAGTCGACTTTCCCTCAGAAAAAAGCCTAAATAGGACACTTTGGCTCGGGGGGAAAAAAAAATTTTTTTATTTCTGTGTTTTTGGACCAAGTGAGGGTCTCAGTGGTATTAGGGGGGCCAAAAAATACAGAATCAGCGTTCCCCCGGCGGAAAAATTCAATTTTGGCGAAAGTCGACTTTCCCTCAGAAAAAAGCCTAAATAGGACACTTTGGCTCGGGGGGAAAAAAAAATTTTTTTATTTCTGTGTTTTTGGACCAAGTGAGGGTCTCAGTGGTATTAGGGGGGCCAAAAAATACAGAATCAGCGTTCCCCCGGCGGAAAAATTCAATTTTGGCGAAAGTCGACTTTCCCTCAGAAAAAAGCCTAAATAGGACACTTTGGCTCGGGGGGAAAAAAAAATTTTTTTATTTCTGTGTTTTTGGACCAAGTGAGGGTCTCAGTGGTATTAGGGGGGCCAAAAAATACAGAATCAGCGTTCCCCCGGCGGAAAAATTCAATTTTGGCGAAAGTCGACTTTCCCTCAGAAAAAAGCCTAAATAGGACACTTTGGCTCGGGGGGAAAAAAAAATTTTTTTATTTCTGTGTTTTTGGACCAAGTGAGGGTCTCAGTGGTATTAGGGGGGCCAAAAAATACAGAATCAGCGTTCCCCCGGCGGAAAAATTCAATTTTGGCGAAAGTCGACTTTCCCTCAGAAAAAAGCCTAAATAGGACACTTTGGCTCGGGGGGAAAAAAAAATTTTTTTATTTCTGTGTTTTTGGACCAAGTGAGGGTCTCAGTGGTATTAGGGGGGCCAAAAAATACAGAATCAGCGTTCCCCCGGCGGAAAAATTCAATTTTGGCGAAAGTCGACTTTCCCTCAGAAAAAAGCCTAAATAGGACACTTTGGCTCGGGGGGAAAAAAAAATTTTTTTATTTCTGTGTTTTTGGACCAAGTGAGGGTCTCAGTGGTATTAGGGGGGCCAAAAAATACAGAATCAGCGTTCCCCCGGCGTAAAAATTCGATTTTGGCGAAAGTCGACTTTCCCCCAGAAAAAAGCCTAAATAGGACACTTTGGCTCGGGGTGAAAAAAAAAAAATTTCTCAAACGATTCCTTAGGAGAAACAAATAAGCCAAAATCGTTTTTCTGGTTTCCGAAAGTTTAAACAATTTCAATTATTTAAGGAAATTGATTCGCGCATCAGTTGATGATGTTATTATTTTTTTCCAACCATTAGCGAATGGTTGACGACAAAAAAGAATAAAGAGACGGAGGAGGAAAAAACACGAGGTAATAATCGACGAGTGCCACGGATAATGCAGTGAACAATAAAGTAAGAGGACTGCGGCGATATTTCGCGAGGGGGTGTGGGTTGCTTGAGCATAAGGGCCATAATAATGGCCCGTTAGGCCAACCACCGCTGTCCGAATGAGTGAGTGGCAGTTTGCATGTAAACAAACAAGTATCAATGCATCTAAATTGAAACATAAAACGAAATGAACGAGCCCATAAATAAATGGAGTTAATGTCAGGGTGTATAACCGCGTTAGCTATTGCTACAGCAGACGTACAGTTTTAACACTGTTTGTGTCGTGAAATTAAATGGGCAATGCTTTGAGAGGCGATGGAAAATACAATGGCGCAATCAGGGAAGGAAATCCAATAATATTTCCTTTGATTTAAGAACAAAAGTGCATTTACTGTTCAAATATTTGACTGAAATTTCCGAAATTTTTATGAAATGCAAATTTTTGTCGCGGAATTATTCATGTGGAATTCCGAGAAAATGCGTGATTGAAATTACACGATTTGATTTTAGAAAATTATTTATAGAAGGGTTCGACACTAGGCCGTGAGGAACTTTTCTGGCGAATATGAGGTTACAGGACGAGCCGAAGGCGAGCTCTGTAATCATGTGAGGTAGGAAACTTCCCACGGCCGTGTCGAACAATATTTTTTGTCATTAGGCACGAAAATCGCGGTTTATCGGGCCCAGTGACGAAAAAGCCTCTTTCGACCTAGTGACGAAAAATACTATTAAATATTGATTTGCCCATGAAGACCAACCGGGGTGGTCAGAATTCAGCGAGGCACTTTCTTAATCGCCATATCGACATGGCAGTCATTCGTTCCGGCGTAAATTGCGCACAATTTTACGGTTCTCGTCTCTAATGGCCGGGCAGGATGCCCCCCTCCCTGAAATCGAAGGAGCATCGAACGCGGGCCGAGGCGACCGGTAAGGTAGGCAACGGGAGCTCACGCTCCCGCACTAACGAGTTTTCAAGTCGCGTTTAAATAAATTGCCCGCCAATTACACGACATACGGGGGGAATAATGTCCCCCTGAATTTGCGCGTATGAAATCGACGATTTTGCCTGCCTCCGCTTCATCTCGAAGCGCTCTCGATATTAACGCAACCCCATAAACATAATTTATACTGCGAGAGTCGGAAATTTCAGCCCAAAACTGACGAATTGTACTTTCCAAAATTTTTGCAATCATCAATTTGGGGAATTGATTGTTCGTTACGTGTTCCCGGGGTAATTTTCTATCGCATGATAACAAAATCACGTTTTTCGCAAATGGAAAAAATATATCGACTGTGAAACTGCGACATTACCGTTTCAGGTCGAGGGCGTGCGCACGGAATGCACCTTCCGATGCGCCTCGCATCCGCCAGATGGCAAAGGGTATGTTTTCCCTTCGGATTTACCCGCTTTAGTGCCCTATCACATTCGTCCTTACGAGCTAATCGATAAACGTAAATGTTTATTTATCCTACATTTGAATTTTTTTTTCAAACATCCATGCACAATTGCATCATATGAAAGTTAAATTTTGACGTGCTCAATGAATTTTTAATCCTCAGTGATAGATTATTGCGATTTGATGAGAATTATTTTCATTAATGAGAGGGGTCAATAAATAAATAATATAAACATAATGTAAAGGTAATAGTGACAGTTTTTTTTCCTATTTTTACCGAATATTTTATGAATATATTTTTGTCATTTCAATATTTTAAAAATTACAATACTATTAAATAATAATAATAATAATGAAATGTGAAAAAATATTAAGACAAATCAAACATTCAACTATTGAATTATAAAAAAAAAATAAGAATAATATTGGATGACAATGATTAATTCTAAAAAAAAAATTTAATACTTTTTGTTACTTTATTCGTTCGAAAGAACTAATTGAACTGAATAATCAAATCTCTCGCTTGTTATTTTTCGCAAGCTTTCGGGAGATAATGTAAATGAATAATATATAAAATAATACTAATAATAATAATGAATAAACTGATAATAATTGCGGAAAAGAAAAAAATAATTGGGAAAGAAAATAATTTTTTTCTAATGTCAATATTTTCAAAATTTTTCATTCATAAAAACACGAAAAAAATTGGAAAACGGGAATTTTGTTTTTTAAGATAATATTTGGATTATTTCTGACATTTCATACTGCAATTTCTCCACCTCATGTAACGGCGACCTTTGTGAAAAAATCCACTGTTATAAATTTTGGTGAATCTCATCGCCTCGCCATTTGCTCCGAACCGCCATCATCGTAAATGCCAGTCTCCCTCCTTCGACTTTTGAGTCCCAGGGGGCTCACCCCCCCCGTCAGGACCATCAAGCAGGCATCTCACTCCAGAAACCCCCCCTCTTCCCATTTCGGGGAAAACACAATCGTTCATTTTGATTGCAGGACAATTGTCCGTCGTTCTCGTACCCCAACTATCGGACGCAATGAAACCGTTACATGTATTACAGAGAAAAGTTGAGGAAAAATTATCCAGAATATCATGGGAAAATTCACTGTCCAAATCTTCATATTTAATATCATCACATTTTTATTAAATTCCATTTACATTTTTTCTTGGGAAATTAGTTCAATTATTTTCTTTCCTAAAATGATTTATTTTCACAAACATAACGATAATAACATCAACGAACATTGAATATTCAACTGTTGAATTATAAATAATTTATGAGTAATAATAAATTAGTATACAAGGATGAATGAAAAAATATTATTCATTAATTGTTCATAATTTAATAGTTAAATGTTTTTGAAGTGTTTTGATATTTTTCAAATTTGATTATCATTATTACTATGATAATAATTATTATTACCGTTATTAGTATTATTTTGTAGCATTGTGATTTAAAAAATATTGAAATTACAAACAGATATTCATAAATTATCCTGTGAAAATAGAAAAAATACCTGTCAATACTATCGTCATGATTATGTTTACATTATTTATTTAAATCAATTCCCCCCACACAAAAATCTAGTAATTCAGCTCCTGAAAGGAACTCCATATATCACGTTGACAATTCTCAAAAAAAAGAAAAGGAAAAGCACAAGATGAAATAGAACGCGCGCATGCGCGAGACATAAATCTGAATTCTTGCGTTAACGCGTTGGGTTAGTGAAGCTCGGAAAATATTTACTTGAAGATTCTCAGTTTACTCCAGCGAAGAGGGAGAAAAAGATGCATGAGCGAGGAGGAAAGTGGACGAGAGCAAAAAATATCGAGTTGGCGGAGACGAGTGGAGGTAAGAGGAGATCAGATGGATGACGAGCGTCTCCCTTGAGTATTTCGAATAAAAGTGAGGGAAAGAGGAGGTGCGGGAAAGGAATTACACAGGGGGCGGGAGGGGGGTGTAGACATGCGAGGATGAGGCAGAAGAAAGGAGGGGGAAAAAAACATGAAATTGGAAGGATAAAAGGAGGAATTGTGGGGTTATTGCGCTGGAATAAATCGACACTCTCACCGAAAAACCGACATTCATCGGTGCACGGAGAGAAATATTCAGTTAAAATTACGGAACAATTCACGCAATTCGCAATGGGGAATCGTTTTCCGGCAATTTTTGTAGGAATGGAAGAGAAGAAATCTGAAACGCTCAGGGAATTTTCAGGTTCATCACCGAACAAAGTACGCAATTGTCACGTAATTTTTCCAGAAGAAGTAAAATCTTACAGAAACTTGCCGACTTATTATGCCTCCAGAATAAAAAATTCTTGAACGTTCAACAATTTTTATGAAGCTGGTGAGTTATTTCTACGTTCCGTTCCGTAAAATTTCTCAATCGTTGGGGAAAAATTACGGAACCACTTGTTGTCCCCACAGCGCTGAGTCATCAGGCGAGTGGTTAATTTTTACGGAACAAATCGTAGAATTTTCGTGGCGATTCGTACAATTTCAGTTCCGACTCACACTTTTTATTGAATTTTACTTCGCCCGCGGATTATGTTTCGAAACGTAATTTTTACGTTTTTTTCTGGTAATTTTTATTGAATTTTTCTCTCCGTGTGATCGGTTTTCTCGATTTTCTGCGACTCCTGGAATTTTGATTGGTTGTGGGGGGACGAGTATTTAGGGGAGATCATGGAAAACCTGGGGTCTAGGTATTTTCTGGTCTTTATCAAGAGGACAATGAGGAAGGAATGAAGTATTTAGGCGATTTCAGGTGTAAATTAGTCAGAGGTCGTCGGGAAATAGTCGTACAGTTGAATTCTGCAACGGTTTTTCGGTATAATCCTCTTCCTCACTCGAGTTAGTTCAGGATTCCCTGAAAATTCAGAGTAATCTGGAATTCAAGGGGAGATTCCTCCGAATTTTCCTGATTTTTCATCAATTTATTTTTTAATTATGAATTTCCTCATTGAAATTTCATAATTTAAATGCATAAAATTAAAATTATAAAAAATAATAATATCAATATTTCAATAATAAAAATATTATAATCATTATTGAAATTGAATTTAAATTAATATCAATTAATTTTTTATGTTACTGAATAGTAACATTTCCACTGAAATTTTGGGGAATTTTGTCATTGAAATTTCATAATTTAAATTGATGAATTTTCAACGACAATTCCCCAAAATTTCTGTGGAAACCTTACTATTCAGAAATATCCAGAACTACCGGAAATTCCAGCGCAGAACTTTTAACAATATAGTATACGACGAAATTTTCCGCTTCGGGATCCCCGAACCCCACCTGAAGCTCCTCGAAATTTAATTCTCTCAAAACACCAGATGGCAATAAAAATCTCATTCCCCAGATGAGATGAGGAGTTCTGGTGGTGCCCGCTGCTGTGGTCCTCCACCTCCACAAGGATAAGAGGTCTCCCGGCATTAAGTAAAACCCCCGTCTCATTCTCCGCGTATCTCCCAATGGCCCTTGGAATGGGGCATTAGGCCCCGTTTCGGTAACTCCATTCACCCCGACGAAAATAACGAAAAAATAAAAATAAACCGAAGCAAAATCGTTGAGGGAAAGGTGTAGATATAGCGGAGAAGTGCCTTCTTTTCAACCTCACGCCCCCGTCGTATCCGACACGCGCCCCACGGCGCCGCGCACTCTGGTGTGTTGGGAGCTCAAAGGCCCTGACTTTTACGATTCTGTTCGAGTGGTCGTAAAACCCAAGTTTACTGCCGTCATGATTATCGAGCAAACGGTCTGCCACCTGTCGGAGCCCCGTGAATGGCTGAGGAATCATCCATATTTGCCACTTTACCCGCCGGTTTGTGTGGATTTATTCTGATCATCGGAAGCCGATGAAGACATGATTGTTTTTTGATGATGAGGAGTGATTTAGCTAGTGAATTTATATTTATTCAAGCGAGGATATTAATTTTCGCGGGCACTGGTTCATCATTTGGTGTCATTCAAAGCGAAACAAAATTTTTGGATTCAAGATTGAAATATTTATGAGGTGGGAAAATGAATAAACAATAAAATAGTTTATTTTCAATTCTTTAGCAAGATTAGGGTCGCGAGGGTCAGGGCTATTATTTTTCATTTACATATTTATTATTATTTATATTTAAAAAATATATATTTGCCTTGTTTTCTCGCTTCACGGGTCACAAGGGTCTGGCTTTTTTCTTATTCTCGTGGTTTCAGAGTCATAAAGGTGAGACTCTCCGTTATTTTTGGGTTCCAGGGGTCACAAGCGTCTGATTTTGTCTTGTTTTTATTCTTCAATGTCATAAAGGTCAAGTTATTCTCTTAGTTTGACAATTTAAGGGTCAGATTAATTTTAATTCTTATCCTTCAAGGGTCGCGAAGGTCAGAAAGGTCTGATCTTTTCTTGTTTTCATGATTCAAGGGTCACAAAAGTCTGATCATTTCATGCTTTCATGTTTTAAGGGCGACGAAGGTCAAGCAGTTTTCTCAGTTTTGCGGTTTAAGGGTCAGATTAATTTTTATTTTAGCGTTTCAACAATCACGAAGGTCAACCTTTTTTCATTTTTGCGCTCCAATTCTCATCTTGCGGTTTGAAAAGTCACGAGGGTCAGATATTTATTTTTGTTTCTGTGGTTTAAAGATCAAAAAGGTCTGATCTTTTCTTGTTTTCGCGCTCCAATTTTCATGAGGGCCAACTTTTACTTTTAGTTTCGCATTCTAAGGTTCACAAAACCTGTTTCTCCCGCGTCAACTCTCAATCGAAATATGCCAACTGTCATTAATACCGGAATAACAAAATATTCCACCATGAAGAGGAGTAAACACAGAGTAACCGACCGGGAACCCAGAAACTCCGGGTCACAGCTTATGACGAGCATTACCCGCCTCGTTACGGTATAATTTACGAGGTGCGAACGGCCGGGGGTAATAATCCACCGACATTTACATCCCAATGAACAGTCCGATACCGCGGGCCGCATGCCACCCGTTCCCTCTCCATTCACTCAGTGCCATTTCATTCTTTTAACAACATTTTAATTGTACGACCGTCTGAAACGACCCATAAACCATAAAGGGCCTCGTAAAAGGCCACTCAACAGTGCCCCGTGTCCAACAATCTATGACAAAGTCGAGATTACGCCTCTCTAAAATAATCTTCTCGAACACAGAAAAAGAAAAAAAATCAAACCAAAAAAAAAAGCAAAAAGAGGACGAAACGGGGACATAAAAATAAACATTTAAACACGTGATTTTGGAGATTCGTTAAAACGCGGTGGCTTTTAAATGTGGGTATTCTCAGCGCGTATATAAAAGAACCGTCAAGTCACTCGACACGACTTGGATGGCCCAATAATCGTTTGAAACGGCGCTGGGTTACGCCGATGCTGGCAGTTTGAACGTCCGAATGGGTATGCTAGATTTAGTTAACGAATTGTTTCACAGGTGGCGCACAAGGAGCATGAGAATAAGCCGCGGCGGCGGCGAGCGGGAACCACGCGTGGTCCGTGGTATGCGACGCATACGCCAGAGCATCGTGGTTACTCTACCAATTTTATTGTAGTGGGGGTAAAGGGGGGCGGTGCTTGAGCTGAATATGGGCGTCATTTCGGCGCGGAACTACTTTCTCAACGCGTAGTGAAATCGCGAGGTACTCGTGACGAATTCAATTCTGATTGGTCCTTAAGCATAACCTCCCCCCCTTGGCACCCTGTTACCTTCTTCGCGTCCCCCCTTGACTGTTATCTGCGCGTTTTACTCTTTCGCTACTATTGCGGACTCCCTCGGTGGCACGGGGGGTCCCTCGGACCCTCTCGTTTGCTCGCAGGGGGGGCGGCTGGGTAGTTTTAACGCTTCGTCCCTTTCATTTTGCAGTCGTCCTCGTCGCACATTTCAGCCCAAGTCAGCAGGTATGTTTTCTCTCGTTTACGAAAGGCAACCTTAACATCTACCCTCTCACTCCCACCGTCTTATCTCGGTAGGCATAGCCTACTCAATGCACGGCGCGCGGCCGTACGAATTTAATCCAGCCGGCACGTTGGCTTGAGTTACTGGAGCGCTCGACAGGGGGCAGCCAGGGTGGGCCGAAGTGTGTGAGCGAAAAGACCCGGTGGTGGGACGGTTTTCGTTGGTGAGAGGGTGGGAGTAAGTGAGAGGGGGATATCAGTGGGGAGAAGAATCGGTGAGAGAGAAACAGAGGAAAACTTCGGGGGGTTATCGTGGCGCTCTTGGAGTGGGGTGAGCACGTGAGAAACGAGGACGGACAGTACTCGTGCGCCTCTCGTTCGCACACGAGAGAGTCCCGGAGAGGCTTCCCCCCTCGTGGCTGTTCCACTCGCTCGCTGCTCTCTCTCCCTCGCGCGTCGACTGAGTTGGAACGATTGAAGAGAGTCGGTGTACAACCGCGGGTGGAAGCAGGAGCGTATTCAGTGTGAGCGAGAGAGGATACGAGCCGAGTTGAGGTTGGTGGTGAGCAAGAGACGAACGACGGGTACAGAGTGGCGGTACACGGGGCGCGAGAAAAGCCAGTAGTGTGCCGTGGACCACCGCACTGGCATACCGTGGTTCGTTACGATACCCTTCGTACACCCTTTTGGCCCCCAAAGTATACATTCAATCCCGTCATCGGGCGGTTACCGACAAATTTTTCAGTTTTTCGTCAGGAGTGATCAGTGATCAGTGAACATCCTAGACCAAGTCAACATTGTAGACCAAGTTTTCTCTGAGTTGCTGGCCATTGGCTAGATTTTTTTATCCCTTTTATTTTGTGATTGACATATATCATTTGGATTATTTTGGTACGTCAGTTTTATCTCTTGCGGTTTTTGTTTTCACCCTGATATTCGCAACTCCATACCGGCCAGTTCTCCAGGTAGACTGGAGCTGGAGTCGCGTGCCGGATTGCGCGGGACAGCCCAAGGTGGCATTTTATAGCCCGGTCTTATTGCCCGATTTTATAGCGTCGTAACGGGCTGTTAGCGATCATCATTCAGTCGGCCGTGTTTTATACGACATTGGTCTTCTTAGTATAGACTTGGATCATTGAAAATAAGGGACATTAAAAGCACGTTTAGCGTGGTGAAACATCCTTGTACGTGTCATGTTTATATGGACTATTGACAACTTGGGATAATCCTCGATTTTATCATCCACTCACCGGCCGCCAATGACTTTAACGACTTTTGCGGCCGGTTTGACGTTTCATCTTATCACGTACTCATTACCAGTGTCTCGCTATTTTCAGTGGCAATCAGCGTTTGAGTACCTGTCGTGAAATCGTTTAACCTGTCGTTTGAATATTTGAAGAATTTTAAGTGAAACACTCGTGGACAATTGTGTATTAAAACTCTGCAATAACCCATCCGGAAGCCAGCCTTCCCCATAGATAAAAAATAATTAAGTGGTGATTGTGTTGAGCAAGTGTCTTCAAGATACCCGGAATAATGAACTCATACTTCGAGCAGGGAGCGGGTGGCTTCTACGGAAGCCACCATCATCAGACTGGAGCAGCAGGACAGCATCATGATCCAGCGACAGCAGCTGCTTATAGAAGCTTTCCCCTTGGTCTTGGCATGTCACCTTACGCCTCGAGTCAGCATCACCATCACAGCACAAGTAGCCTGGGAATTCATCCAGGAAGTGGTACCAATACCCGACCACCCCAGGATTCCCCTTACGACGCCAGTGTAGCAACCGCCTGTAAATTGTACTCATCAACCCCAGAAGCAACCGGCCACACAACATCATCGTACTCAAGTACAGCGAGCAAAGACTGCAAGCAACAAGAGCAAGCAGTAGCAGCTGCTGCGGCTGCCCACCAGAATGGTTATGCTGCAGTTATGGCTGCTGCAGCTGTCAAGGACGTTTGGCAGTCGGCGACCTCAGCCGCCAATGGCCAGAGTAATCCTGTTGTACGTCCGTCCGCGTGTACCCCCGAGGGCACGAGGGTCGGCAGCTACGGCGGTCTCGTGGGCGGTGATCCAGCCTCAAGTCCCGGCAACAACGGCTCCTCCAGGTCCCTAACGTCATCGTGGAACACCTGCAGTCTCAACTCTACCGCTAGCCAACCGGTCGCCACTCAACTACACCAACAACCAACCGGCAACCATACATTCTACCCCTGGATGGCCATAGCAGGTAAGGCTTTTGCATTCACAAGACGAAGCGTGTGCCCGGCGTTTACGTGTGTTTTGTATTATACACCGAGGGGGGGCGCACAACCGATTATCATAACAGCCGAGATGAATTATTACCGTAGAGAGAGAGGCAACTGTGCCACGGGGCACAGCAAACCAATATACACGACACCACGTGGTCAAATGTCTTTGGAATTTTTCACTCGAGATTAAAATATATGACTAATTCTAGTCGTAGGAGGGTTGCACGTCAATTGGTGATGGTCTCACGACCTCCGTAAATGGTCATCAATAAGGCTTGTCACTATCTTTCTATTCTTCGCTTCTAGTCCAATTTATTTGGTCGTGCAAATGTTGAAGCCGGATGGAGGATTATTTATAGATCTATGGAAGTATGATGCATTCATCAAAAATTGAAGCAGGGAATTTATATTCCCGTTGGACGTGGATATATTTTCCATGACAATAACTTTGTTCACGATGGCTCGGTTAAAAGAGCTATGACTAATAAAGTTAACCCGTTGACACGTTCATCGACCCATGAAAATATCTCTCGTAACTTTTCGCCAGGATTCTTTGGAGTGGGAAGGATCAGTTCCGATGGTTATGAGTGAATTCACGTGATAGCGAAATAATAAGTCTATAATAAAGAACACGCCTCTTGGTACAGCCATAAACTTAACGTCTTCCTCTATTCTGGCTCATACCTGTTGTAAACCCGGGGGTTTCGCTAGTTTGGAAAGGCCCGGGGCTGGAGTTACCAATGGGTGCGAGAGAGAGAGAACGAGTGCCTATAAATGACTGGGGCGACAGAATGGAGTCAAGTGCGTGTAAAATCGTCCTGGGTAACACGAAGATATAATGGGGAGATCCCCGAGGTTCTGGGGGGGCTTGAGTGCACACACACACTCGCCCCTCCGGAACCCAAATTCCGGTAGTCAGCTGTTTCCATCGGTCCCTTTCGTACTTCCATCCTCTTTCTTCTTAATTCATGGTGTGAGTGGGTACATGTGAGCTTTCGTCCATATGTGATGGGTTCGCTCAGCTGGTGGAGTCACAGCACCAACCAGAAGTTGGTTCTGAGAAGCTTACAGGAGGGATGGCTGAAAGTTTTTGAAAATGGCAGGCTAATCTCAAACTAAATCGCTCCGAGTGAAAACACTTGGAGACATCTTTTTCTTAGCTTGGGAAAGCCCCGTTACTTTGATCTTTGTTACAACCAAGTCATTGAAAATGACAGGTCAATGTGAAACTCAATCATTCAGAAAGAAAATAGGAAGGAAAGTCGTTCCTGTCAACCTTTCTTGACTCGTCAAACTTTAATTTGCTCTTACAACCAAACACTTGCTGTTGAAATTTAAGCTATAATGAAGTTAACGAAGGATTATGGCCTCTTGGCCTCTTACTATTGATCCTCATTACTAACTTAATGATCACACTTGAGAAGTTCTTCGAAGTTCAGTGGATAAAACTAGAACATTTCGATGTAAAAGGCTTAGGAGAATCATGCTCCTACCTTAGAAAATACGTGTTTGCTAAGATCTGGTTTGCTGCGATGACTAAAAATTCGTTTCTGTCGATCTTTCTCAACCCGTTGAACTTTGATTTGCTGTTACAACCAAACACTTGATGTTTAAATCCAAGCGGGAGGCTGACGGCTTCTAGCCATTGAGAATGTCAGTCCAATCGGAGCCTAAATCATGTCGAAATGAAACATTCAGTGACCACAGGAATCTGGTATTAGGTAATGAAGTGAAAAAAAGAACCCCCAAGCAGACGATCGAGTTTGCTAAACTGGTTTGGAATGCACTTACCCAGATTGCTCATAGTCACTGACTCATTTCACCTTTTCTCATCCCACTTCCATCATATCTCTGAATGTTTTGTACGGATTATTACCGTCATCCAGTCATTCCTGTAACAGCAAATTGCTGCAGAAGCTATCGTTTAATGATACTCCCGGTTTATAACCAGTAAAATCTCCGATAGGATGTTTACTGCCCATAACCTAGGGCGCGTTAAACAGCGTGTGAGCTTTGGAATCGTGTGAAGTATTATCTCACACATGTGTTACAACTACAATCGAAAGTTGTAACAGTGCTGTGCATAATGCCAAGGCTGTGGTTTTCTGATTTTACGAAACGCTTCACTGATTTAGCCGCCGCGAATCGAATCAAAATCTAATCGGGAGGTCTAAAAATATTTTCAAGTCATAAGCAAACTCTTTCGCACTTCAAAAATAACAGCTTTCTTGTCTTGTCTCGTAATTTGGAGGAAGTTTTCTTGTCTCCTAATCTAAGAGAGATAGCGACATTTTCGTAATGACCTTTTTTGTAGCTCTTAAGTCGCTCTACAAAAAAGGTTTCAAGGAAAATTTGCTATCTACCTTAGATTCGGAGATATTCATTTACAAATGACCAAAAGTTCTCTTACGTTGTCTCTTGTGATGATTCTGTTGGCTTGTCTTGTTTCTCTTCCTCTCTTGCGGCATGACTACCTAAATTGAATTTTCGCTGTCGAATATTCCGCTGGTTTTAGCTTCATGCGGAAATACGTGCTCTGGTTACGGAATCACTTATTTTGACACTCGTGATTCCGCCTCAAGTAATTGTCTCTCAGTGTCAAGGTTGAGGTAGGATTTCGTCGATTAATGGGCCGATTTTGCCTAGGTCGGTGCAAAGTTTCTGGGGTAATTTCAGATTTAAGGAATTTTCGTCATAGCACCCCTGCTGAGGAGAACCACAATGCTTTCTCCGTGAACGTTTTAGATCACTTTCACCAACTTTCCAGATGCGCCTCGGGTATAAGGGTATTTATGGGCTCATTGAGGGGTTGGCCGTGTCTATAGGGTAATTAGAGGGCGCGTGAGAACAGTGGGTTGGGGGCACATTTCTTCGTTGCGCTATCTTAGACACCCGCTGATTTCTTTTTTCGTCGTTTTCTCGGAAGAATGGAGGGAATATGAGTGTGGGAGAAAAATGAATATACATGGCCCGTTTTACGTTGCGAGATGTACCTTTTTAAAAATACATTAACAAGTGGGTGTAATAAAATGCGACCGATGTCCCATTTCGTTCAACTTTCCCATGGTACAAAGTATTTATTTGACTATTGGTCAGTTTTCAGTGAATATCTCGGAATCTAAGATAGATAGCAAAATTTTTGTGTCAACCTTTTTCATAGCCAAAACCAAGCCCTACAAAAAAGGTCATTACGAAAATTTCGCTATCTCCCGTAGTTTTCAAGTTGCTCTGAAGTTAGTGTTGTTGTTTTATCATTACTTTTTTCTCGTTCTGTAGGATCGAAAATGAAGTTTTCGCTCCGTCGGTAAGTGTCGTAAATCATATTATCGATTGACAGCTATTGAACTTCAGGAAGATAAAAATTCAAGCGATTGGTTTTTTTCTTTGGACGTCGCCAATCAAATATCATCATTAATCAATTTCAATATACCTACATTAATTCATTTTATACACAAACAATCGACGGAAAGTAGTACGCGAATCATTTCCCGCGCAAAATCCACGTGGTTTCATCTCCTCAATGTAAGCATATCACGCTTCTCTCACCCACCACTTTGCAGTAGGTGTTACGTACCTCGGGGAGTAACCTCGTTCAATATAAACCAGCAAGGAACAGCACTGTAATCGTAACACTGACGTTTACGACGACGAAATCGCGGCTCGGGTCGTTTACGCGCCCCCTCCCGCCTTCCCCCCTCTCCCATCGCCCGAAATGGCATACTCCGAGTGCCAGTGGAACGGGCTGTCGGTAATGCAGACAATCTCCACGAGGATTTTACCAACTCGACAGAGGGCGACGTCTTTGGGATATCGGCACTGAGCTCACCCTACGACCACTTACGTAAACTTTTATGGGCGAATCTTCTCCGTTCCCGCAACCCGGTCTTCCGAGGCGGATCATGCGGGTGAAGAAATTGAATGTTATTTTATTTATCATTTAAAAAATTATATAGTTATGGGATAGATGAATGAACATGACACGATGAGTAATTTTTTTCCAAGAGTGTTGAGTGGAACAGATAAATTGGATTTTTCTTTCTCGTTATCTGCTCTCGGACAAAGAGTGTTTTGGTCGGACCGCCGGCATAAACAAAACGTCTCGCAGCTAATGTCGGTCAGTTTATGCCGGGGTGAGCGCGCGAAGTGACTTCTCAGTGCAACTTCTCTATTTATTTTGTGGTGTGATTAAGAGTTTTATGAGTATTGGAGACTTTTCTGGGAGAAATCGAGGAAAAAATTTAGTTAGTTTTCCCAGTGGAAGGTAGGCAGTATTTTTTTTCTTTATTATGCTATTGACGTTTATTAATTACTTCAAAGCAACAGGGCTGATTAATTGCTGCTCAGAGCTGTCAATTTAATTTAAGTTAATTTAATAAATTGGGCCGATGTCAGAGGCAATTAATTTATTTATACTGTGACCTTCGGTTTTATGCGAAACAAACGACTCCTTGTGCATTTCGTTGTCATACATTAAACGTAAAGCCGGTAGCGCACGGAAAGATACGTGCGGACCCCGTGCAATCGCTCTCGTTTATCTAAATTGCGTGCTTACGAAAAAATTATCAATGTTCGACGGAAGGAATGCGTCAGGGAATAATGAGTTTGAAAGAAAAAAATATTCCTCTTGTCTTGCTGCGCCGTCAATGTTTACTATCTCGTATGATACATTTTTTTTCCACTACCGGGTGCAGTTGGCAATAATAGTTTGATGGCGAGTCGCTGAAGAACGGGGAAAACATTTTTCTACTGCATATTTGTTATCGGGGACGGGGGGTCACCTGAGGAGACTTTACGCGGTTAGAAAATTTTACGACATTGTAACATTGCCATATATAAGGTTTTGACCCTCGTGACCCTTGAAATAATTTTTTAAGCCCCTTAAAAACGGAGCAAAATTTTTTCGCATTTTCAAAAGCTGTCATCTCAAATAAAATCATAACTAGGGTTAATATCTCCGAATCTAAGAGAGATAGCGAAGTTTTCGTCATGACCTTTTTTGTAGCTCTCAACTCGCTCTACAAAAAAGGTCATAACAAAAATTTCGCTATCTGCCTTAGATTCCGAGATATTCATTGAAAACTGACCAACGGTCAAATCGAGTTGAACCGTTTTCTGCTGCACTACTGATTTCTTAACGTGACCGTCACTTCAACCTATTTTTGCGCTTCAGTTTCGACATTTCTAAGTGAAACATTTTTCATTCGTGATCTTGCAACAAATCCGGAAATTTAATTTCAAAATGCAGGCGAAAAATCCAATCTCCAGGGTGAAACAATAAAAATAACGATGAAAACGTGCCCTTTATCAAGAAGATTGCGTGGAATATAGGCGTGTGTGTAGCGCTCAGTTGATCGAGTGGTTCTGCCTCATGGCTCCATAGGTGAGAGGGAAAAGAGGCACACGCAAGTAAACCAATGGCCCCGACCTAAAGAGGCAGTACCCAAGGTGGGAAACCCGGGGGTTCAATGTCTGGGTGTATTGGTGTGGCCCGGAGGAGACTTTTACGCTTGTGTTGCACTGTTGGCCCGGATGGCGGATGACGTACGAGCCGCATCGTATGAGTTACTACGCCCTTTTCCCTCCTCCACGCCCGCTTCATCCACCTACTACCCGTTCCAAAAACATTGGGGGGGAATTTTTTAATGTTTTTTAATGAAAATTGAAACTTTAGAATCGTGGATTCGAACGATGCGCGAGCTGGTAATTGAGGGAGGGGAATTCATTCGTTACGGGCTCATGAATTTTCCCGAGACTAATTTAATTAACATGTTATTATTTTTTGTTTCATGTTGGGGATATAATACATGAATTATTGCATGATATCAGGATTTGGCAGTAAAATCAGTAGCTAGTTGACTGGTGGTCAGTTTTCAATGAATATCTTGGAATCTAAGGCAGATAGCGAAATTATTGTTATGACCTTTTTTATGGAACGGAGTGAGTCCTATAAAAAAGATTATTATGAAAATTTCGCTATCCCCCTTAGATTTGGAGATATTCCTCGAAAACTCAATCGTTTCACCGCTTCACCGGAATTAGTTACGTTTTTTAAATTGGTAACGGATAATATTTTGTAATTTAATGGTGGTACTATTTATAAACAACTGTGAACGAATATAAACTCAGACGAAATAGTATATTTTTACGCGGGGTCTTACATTCGCGTGAAGTTGACGCACGAGCCGCAGGCGAAGGCTGGGCCACACCACGCGAGTCAAAAAATCCTATGGCACTAGTTTTCAACGGATATCTCGAAATCTAAGGCAGATAGCAAAATTTTCGTTATAACCTTTTTCATGGGGCGAAGCGAGAGCTACAAAAAATGTTTCCACGAAATTTTCCCATCTCCCTTAGATTTGGAGATATTCCTCGAAAACTCAATCGTTTCACCGCTTCACTACTGAAGTGGTCCAATGTCGCAGTAGAGAATTTTTTATTAAAAATATAAAAAAAATCTTGAAATTTTCTCACGTTGTCGTTACATTATTTGTTGTTCCTACAGTGCGGGGGGCGTCGCCCCCCAATCTCCCGCCGGTAACCACGCGAGTCAAAAAATCTTGTGGCACTAATCGTGACCGATATTTTTCGTAGTAATTTTTACTTTTAAGAGTTTGGGGAATCCTCACCCCAAATAACAAAAAATGAGCGATTGCAACGCTTATAATTTCACACCCAAGAGACCGAATGGCACAATGGTGTTGAGTATACACTGTACATCAGGCTCCCTATACGTTTGATGAACGAGCAGTTGCTCACATGTTACCCAGTGCACGGACTGGCGCTCACACAACGGATTATACACGACCTCAGGGTACCCGGGGGCCTCAGTAGACTCGCGCTATCTCGTCTCGCTTTTGCAAATTTCCATCCGTCAAAAAAAGTGAGGAGTTATGCACACGCCCCCGTGGCTCATTCTAGTCGACATCAACGCGGACGCCTATCAATTAAGATGACTGCGTGTGGTCACTTGAGCAAGTCACACTTCAACAAAATTATTGTCATCACTTCCTTCATACCTGTCCGAATATTTACAAACAGTATTTGTTTATTCTTGAAAAAAAAAATTGGTGGTTTTACTTGCAATATTGTGGTAAGGGTCACAAGGGCCGCAAGGGTCAGAACCTTATTCACATCCTGAAATTAAAAATCAAGCAACAAATCACTTTAGCAAAATTATTGCCATCACTTCTTTGATAACTGTCCGAATGTTTACAAACACAATTTGTTTATTCTTGAAAAAAAAAATTGGTGGTTTTACTTGGAATATTGTGGTAAGGGTCAGAAGGGCCGCAAGGGTCCGAATCTTATTCACATCCTGAAATGAAAAATCAAGCAACAAATCACTTTAGCAAAATTATTGCGAATGTTTATAAACACAATTGTTTTATTCTTGAAAAAAAAATTAGTGCTTTTCCTTGGAATATTGTGGTAAGGGTCAGAAGGGCCGCAAGGGTCCGAACCTTATTCACATCCCGAAAGGAAAAATCGAGCAAAAAATTGCGTGACCATAATAAATTGCATCCAATTAGTGTCAAACGTTTAATTAACTTTTGTAGTGATGTCTACCCGTTGAAAAAAACTGAAGAAAAAAATGAAGATTATTCTCGTCCCTTTCAGTGTACGCGTATTCAATTAATGCTACCGCCCTGATGTTAATCGCCAAAGCGGAAACTGCAAATAGATCTCGATGCGCGTACATAACTCACAGCCACTCTTACCTTCTTTTATTTAAATTTTATTCTCCACTGTCGGCTCATTCTTCCTTTCCATTGGCAGTTGTACTGGTACAAACATCTTGGATATAACTAGTACATTTTGCCATAAGGCCGTGAAATGAATTAATCGCCACCTTGGCGATTAATGTTAAAAATCAAATGAAAAAATAGGAATTAGAATGAACAAGTTCCATCAATTATTTTTTCTTCGAAAGTGAACTTTCTGATGGTTTCTTCAAATGTGATGTTTCAAATTCATTCAAGTATGTATAAATAAAATTTTTCTATTAATATTTTATCGAAGGGCTGAGGGGAGAGATAAAACCGTAAAAAATACAATCGGTTGTACAGAAGAACGGGTTAATAAGAATAATGATAATAATAACATTCAACTGAGTTGAAAATCTGACAACATGAATTGGAAAGAAATCTTACTCAATTTGATAAAATCAAATAAACAATGAATTATACATGATAGACGGAAATGATGTGCACAATAACCATTCGGAAGCAAATTGCCAATTTATTATCAAAAATAACTATACAATGTGCAGTACAAGAGCAATTTCCCACTCGTTTGTCAGGGATACGTCAAAAGCGAGGCCCTCTAACGGAGTAGTTGAGGGTGGGGGGGGCGAAGCCCCCGGGGGGCTTTGCCCCCCCATACTGCAGAAACAAATAAGTAATGTAACGATAAAGTGAGGAAATTTCGAGATTTTCTTTCTCATTTTGAATGAAAAATCCTCCACTTGACATTGGCCCAAAGGCCAGCCATTACAAGCAGCACCTGCCAGCCCCGGCTCCAAGTCGAGACCGCAGTATGTGGTTACAACCGCAACACTGCCGAGGCCCCTAGGAGTTTCCGCCAGTGGCCCCCCATCTACGACCATCTACAATACCTCTTTCTTGGATACATGTCCCGGGAAAAAGTCACGTACCGGGCATTACACGGGCAACATCACCTGGTACTGTTTTCATTATTTTATTTTCGCGAGTTGAGCCACATTGAGGGGATTAAAACACCGCGGCGAGGGGCTTCAACTAGAGTCTTCAGCGGTCTTCAGTGGACTTGATGGTTCGGGTACCTGTTCGTAAACGCCAATTTTCCCGGGTCTGTGTCGTGAACGATGTCGGGGGTAGCCTTGAATCTGCGGGATTGTTGATGGACCTTAGACCCCACGAGGTAGATGAAGATATCAGGGAGTTTGTTACGGATGATGGATTTGTGTGGAGTTTATGGAGAAATGAATATTCAATATTTATTGTCACATTTTCATGGATATCTTGGAATCTAAGGCAGATAGCAAAATTTTTGTCTGAACCTTTTTCGTGGCTCTTGATTCGCTCCACAAAAAAGGCTATTACGAGAATTTCACTATCTGACTTAGATTCGGAGATATTCCGCGATAACTCAGGGCATTGCCAAAGGGACTTGAATAACTTGATTTTATTGCCATTTATTAATTTGATTTTATTATTCAAACTTTGCAGGTCTGATTTTCCAGCTCGATATTGAACTCGAATTGAAGCTCGACATTGAGACGTTAGAAAATATTTAAAAAATCTAGCGATAGAATTTTTAAAGATTGATTAATTTAAAAACTGCAATTTTTGAAAATGACGAGCACTTTCTATAAATAATTTATAAACAATCAATTTTCCATCATAAAAATCATTTATTCGGAATTGTAACAAATTTATTCACATTCATACTTCATATTCAGAAGTGCCCGGTGGCCTGGCGTAGTGGTTAAGGCCGTTGCCTCACAACGGATAGGTTCCAGGTTCAATTCTTGGCCGGGTAGAATGGTGAGATCTAACCATTTTTAAAGTCTTGATCAATCGCCATATAGTCTCATCAGACTCGAAGCGATATAAAATAAGCATAAAAAAAAAAAAATATTCAGAAGTTTAAACAAATTCAGTTATTTATTTTGAAACAACGAATGTTTAAAAAAATTATAATTCTGTTGAAACGCTGAATATTCATGATTTTTTAAATCTCCATTATGGCCTGTACCAAACAGCAAAAAATATTTGGATATCCTTAAATCCGTCTTCATAGAAAATTTTTAATTGATTATCAAAAACAAATTAACTATGTGACGAAAGCAATTTCTCACTTGTTAAAACTCACATCCCTGTTTCCAAGCACAAAACGTCTGTAAATGGTCTCATCCGGTGCTATATGTCTATTGGACTATCGAATAATACCCGTAATACATAAGTTAAACAAGGCAATTCGATAGTGCGTCATAAATCAGAGAAACTACTCGACTTGTGTCTAAAGGTGGAAAACCTGTTTCTGGAAGCAATGAAACGAACGTGTTTCAGGCACCCTCTCCCAAGAAGTGGGTTTTGCATTATTTTCTCCTTAATGTAGGCACACTGTTGCAATTGGTTCTGGAGAGGTGGCCTCATCCAGAGGTATCATTACTCCACCGACCTAGTGCCACTCGGCATTTTGATAACTGTCCGCGCGCTCGAATTGCTGTAATTTTTCGTCTGAAACCCGGGCATTCTGCCTGTATTTCGTATTTCAAGATCAGTTCGATTAATTTCTTGAGAAATAATTGTACTTTACGGGCAATTTTTTATGGCAATGTGGGAATGAACAACAGAAGCATCTCATGTTTAAAATTACAAGAATTGGAAATTTTCTTTTTTTAAATTTTACAATCAATTTTTTTACACTTTCGAAATTTCTCGCAGCGAATTAAATATGGGGTTCACATAAATGTGGAGCCTTAAATCTTGGAAAGAGTCGAAATGTTATAATTTCGGGAGTTTCGCTCAATAAATTTAGAAATAAAGAAATTTATTCAGCCCTCTCGAGTGAATAAATCCAGTAACAGACTGCCTTTCAGTTCTCAATGAATATCTCGAAATCTAAGGCAGATACCAAAATTTTTGTTATAACCTTTTTTGTGGAACTCGGTTCGCTCTACAAAAAAGGTCTTCACGAAAAATCCGCTATCTCCCTCAGATTTGCAGATATCCTTCGAAAACTCAGGTGAGAGCCAAGTCCACTTGAACCGCATTATTTACAAACGCCAAAAGGAGTTTTATACCTTCCAAATATCTCGCCCCCCCCCCCCC
>NW_021680430.1:852865-858341 GCF_001412515.2 Diachasma alloeum
TCCCGAATGAGATGAAGTCTAAAAAAAAGATTGTGGGTAACCGCTGGCGCAGCATCGTAAATTGCGCCGAGTTAATGGGGCAACAGAATAACCCAGTGTTTTGTTCATAAAAATGACACGGCTCGGTAGCATCCGTTGGCGCCTAACGTCATTCGTTTGAACACAACAACCGAAAAAAGCCATAAATCCACTCGGTGGCTTACACAAATGTCAAAATAACTTTTTTATTTTCACACACCCACAGCCCGGTGAATTGAACGCAATCGACGAAGTGTGCGAAGGGAGTAGCCTAGATAAATCGACTGGGCTGTGGCAGGAGCCGCCAGGTTGGATTATATGATATCCACAGTACAATGCCCTTCCTCTGGTGGCGATAAAAAATAATAAAACCGGTATGAATGCATAATTTTGTCGCGGGGTGCACTTGGAACCAAGTGCAAGGTTGATAAAATTTATGAGAATGCAAATGGGATGACAATTGTTGAATACGAGGTGTGAATGTTCTTATTGACGGGAGAGAAATTATCGCTTCGGCTGATCCACTCGATTGCATTTATGGAAAGGATTCTTTATTGATATCCGAGTATCTTTAACAGTTTGGTATAGTCCATATTTTATCACATTCAATTCGTCAATTAAATTGCGCGAGAGAATTTGGAAAAAATCATGAATATTCAGTAGAATTCAAACAACGTATTGCGGAGAATTATCATTTTTTTAGACATTCGTTGTTTATAAATGAATAATTGAAATTTTGTAGACTTTCGGAAACCTTATTTTTTGTGCAAAAATATCAAGGGATGTGGGAGGAAAATGAAAATAACATTTATCTAATTTCCATTTTGCGACGTCCCGCTAATTATTTTAGATTCATCAGGCGCATGACTCGATTAATGTTTAATCTCGTTAATATTTAAACCACTTATGTATGAAGATATATCTAACCGCATTAAATTTTACACAAGCAACAGAAAAAACGTCAATATCACAATAACAATTTATTTAGGAATAAAATCGATGTCTAATGACATTCTGAATATGAATAAATTTGTTGCGATTCCGAACAAATGATTTTTACAGCGAAGAATTGATTGTTTATAAATGATTTGTAGAAAATATTCACAATTTTTTTAAATGGCAATTTTTGAATTATTTTATCAATCTTTCTCCAAAAGTAAATTTTCTAATTTTTATTCAGATTTTAAAATATTTTCTAACGGTTCAATATCGAGATTCAAATTCAGACCTGTGAAGTTTA
This sequence comes from Diachasma alloeum, assembly GCF_001412515.2. Lineage (NCBI taxonomy): Eukaryota > Metazoa > Arthropoda > Insecta > Hymenoptera > Braconidae > Diachasma > Diachasma alloeum. Next base: position 854,124 of record NW_021680430.1, read on the forward strand.
AATAATGAAATCATTGTAAAATGTCCGGAAACTTGGGGTCAAAAGTTTAAAATTCACTGAACGTTTCAGATTTCTTCTCTTCCATTCCTACAAAAATTACCGGAAACCGATTCCCCATCGCGAATTATGTAAATTGTTCCGTAATTTTTACTGAATATTTCTCTCCATGTACCACGGCCCAACGCCGATCCCCCTAATCTTCCCAAAACTCCAGCACAATGTCCCTCGTAAAAAAATCCAATACCCAACTAATAAAAACACTTGTACCTGAGCAATAAATTGTCACCTCCCCTGCTCGCAAGGCCCCGTCGACCGGCAATAGACCTCGTAATTCGGTCCGAGCAATAAACCTCAGCGTTTCGTCCGAAGGCGCATTTCCTTGTCGCGTCGCTCACCAAACCGATCTTCCGGGGCTGCGAGCCTCCCCCCAGTCTCTATAAACGTTTTACAGCCCCCGCACCGTTACTTTTTTTTAACGGTAAAGAGAATCATAAAAACGACCTGACGACAATGAGGGAGGGGAACGCGTGAACTGTTGCTTTTAACCTCTCGTTTTGTATCCGTCGGCTAGTTGGGCACATTCTGTCGGCTCTCCGAGTCTTCCGACAATCGACAGTCACGTTGAGACCTCCGTCCACGATACATCTTCATCTCCGAAGACAAACTACAACTTTCATCTCGTTTCGCGTTTTTATTCACCCTCGAACGTGTTTATTCAACTCTAGTTTTATTGTCACTGTGCATTAAGCAAAACGTGAAGTTGATCTCGGGATGCGTTGGGAGGGATCACGAGACGACAGAATGGTCGTTGGCGTAAATCTTTTTATTCCTTTCTAAGTGTGATTCTCGGTGAGATAACATTTCCGAAATAATTCAATCATTCCGGGGGGAAAACGGAGACTAATGGCTGCTTCAAATGAAATAAAAAATAGAAGAGTGAAAATGTCTTGGATTTTTCGAGGATTATTATGTGACATTGTGAGAGCGTATTAAATCCGGAGGTCTTAAATTGAGACATTCTATTTTTTTTGTCGACAAAAAATCGATGCGTTAATTTATAAAAAATTTCGTACTAATTTGAGATTTGAAGGGATTTTACGTCTTAAAATGAGTTTTTTTGTCTTAAATTCACGTTTTTAGATAAAAATAACGAAAATGTCTTATATTCTTTAATCATAATAATTTGGCTTATTGGAAATGCCTTAAATCCGAAGGTTTTATGACGTTTTATGTCGATTACCCGTGAGACAACCGTTCCAAAATAATTCAATCACTCTGTTAAACAGAGACCAATGCTTTCTTAAAGCGAAATAAATAAAAATATTCAAGTGAAAACAAGTGATGCATCACGCTGAATAATACAGCATGAAGAAGCATGTGCAATCAACGCTGTACACGGCAGAAATTACTCACGGATACAGAGGGGGGGATACCTGCAAATTACTTTGCGATTCGAATATAATCGAACGCAGATGAGAAACAAAGTGAACATGCGGAGGAAGTCGAATTTCAACTCTCAAATCATCTCTCACCGGTTCAGCTTTCCCCGGGAGGGGGGAGGGCGAGGGGGGTATCAAGCGCTGGGGCAGAAGGGTTCAGGGGGTCTATATGTCCCCTCGACAAAGTCCCGTTGTGAGAGATGAAACAAATGTGCGGATGAGGAATGAAGTGGAAGAGGAAAGAAAAATGAGAACAAGACTCTGGAAATTTCGTGGTTACTGGCTGCGGCGAGAAACGTTGAATAACTGGGAACGCAACTCCTTGTGGGGCTCCGCCCATTGAGATTTACAGTGTGCAACACGGTGCAGTGAGGAAAGCCGAGCGAACCAGTGGCTGAGGGCTTTGGGAGGGTTTTCGGGGAAATAGGGGCTAGACATTTTTTAGGGTTTTGGGGGGCTTCAATTTGAGTCGTTTTTCGAAAGTGGAAATCACGAATTTGAGATTTTTTTATATATTACGCTGCGAGGAGTGTCTTAATGGGTCCGATTTAAGACGTCTTAGAATAGGATTTTTTTGTGAATTGGGAATGTCACGAACTCGAAGGTCTTAAATTAAGACGTTTTAATGTTTTTTTCATAGAGACAATCATGTGTGCAAATCTAAGATACTCGACACATTCAGAATACCTTCAGTATTTTTATTAAAAAATTGTCTTAAAAAAACTTAATTCAAGTCGTCTTAAAATCAGATTTTTTTGTATTTTGAAGTCAACGATTTTTATGGAAAAAGGGAAAAATTAGTATTTTCCAAACACAATAATTTTACATTTTGCAAATGCCTTAAATTCAAATGTCTTTATTAAGCCACTTAAGTCTCGTTAAGACATTCGTGCATTCAAATTTACAATTCTTGAAACACTTAAGACATGGCTAGTGCTGAAAAGGAAAACGCTTGATACCTAAAAAATTGTGTTTTAAGACGGTCTTAAATGATGTCTTGAAATCAGCAATTTTTCGATAATTTCAATTGCACAGAATTAAGTCCATTTCGCCTCATTTTTGGGCTCTTAAATTCATCAAAATGTCGATGCATTTTTCAACAAACAGTCATAAAATCTCAAAATAAACAATTTTTCATTAAGAAATCAATAATCTCCCAAAATCATCGATTATCGCAGTTCAATGGCCAATAAAAATCTTAAAAAGTCGAAGAAAAAAATTTCTCTTAAAAAGACTCCTAACAATGTCTGATTTTAAGACAATTTTCCCCCGGAGATTTCTCCACGTTAAAAAAATCCGAGCGAAACCCGAAAAAAATCACCCCAGGAGTGATCTCCATCCCTCGATTCCATTAATCAATTATCCCCCGTCCACCGTAGAAAAACGAGCAAATGAACAAAGAAAAATAAAATCATAAAAATAAACCGATATTACCGTAGGCAGCATTAAGTGACGCAACGAGGTCGTGGGTGGGCTGCCGCTGAAAGAGGAACGGGCTTGTCCCGAGGAGATCGTCTCCAAACAGTACGAAGAGGATAAATAAAAAATTAAGGGAGAACGAATGAAAATGAATAAAAAAAATGTTGTGAGCAAAGTTAAAGACTTGAGTTCTGCCACGTAGAAACTCCGTGTGGACACACTCCGGCGCGTCCACTCGTTATTTATACGGGGGAAAACGAAGCAAGAGTCAGCGAACGTAACGAGTGCCGCGTGCTTTTCGTACGCCGTCCGACGGCGAGTAAGAATTTCACGGACACTCTCAGGAGGTTTACACGCACTTATACTCCCACTCGTGTGATTCAAGGTTTCATTCTTGAATCGCAATCGTTGTCGCGGAGTTCTTCGGGCGTCAATTTTTTTGAATTATCGCTTTATTACGTCAGTGGGGACTCTTCCGTTCCACAAATCACGAGGATTGTTTTGTTGAATGAGTATTGAGTCATGAAGTGAGTGAATGTTTTCTTCTTCATTCATTGGGGGACACAGGGGAAGAATTTTGTGCTGGATTTTTCTCGTTTTTATGCACTGAGAAAAAAATTTTCTAAAATTTTTTACTTGAGAGAAGTTAATTATTTTCAATGGTTTAAATCTCAGAATGTTTGCGGATCACGGACCTCGAATGAATTCTCATTTATTACTATCGTTGCGCATTAAACAATTGAGGAGAAATTACTTGTCTCAAAAAATCACGAAAAAAAATATACTTGAATTGAGTGTAAAATATAATTGACTCAGTTATTCTTGATTCGAGAATGAAATATACTAGAATCAAGAATAATATACTCAAGTTTTTTCCGTGAAATGTTTCAGATATTAGAAATTAAAATTCACTCATTTATCAATTGCTAAAAGTTAAAAACGAAATTCATATGGGGAGGGGGGGTTTTTCTTAACAATTACCGAATTTTTTTTCTGAGTGTGAGATACTTTTTGTCATGAAAAATTGAATCATCTGTTCTAAAATTGTCCCACCAAATCCTCAAATCAGTCACGAAAGTCCCATCTTGTCCCCTCCAAAGCAGTAGTGTATTGACTCCTGATGCGCGTGCGATAATGCCCCGAACGTGCAAATTCCGAAAAGTCGTATGTGGTATAGGCGCCTCCAGTGTGCGCGGAAAATTGGTATTCATACTGTCGATATCCTCATTACTTACACCAACTTAAATTACACGCCTGGATTCAAGTCCCCGAGCCGCTCTCACCTCCCTCGCTCAAGAATCACAACCCACTGCACATTTGGATTTCGTTATTCACCCCCTCCCCCCCCCCCCCCCCCCCC
>NW_021680430.1:858923-909988 GCF_001412515.2 Diachasma alloeum
CCCCCCCCCTCCCCCCAGCGGTCAGACTGTTTGATCAATTGCATAGATCACAACTCCTTGAATTCCAGTATCGAATGATCGACGATGGATAAGGTAACGAGACCCGCCGATTGACCGGTCTGAGCCACTCCTCCAGGAGTAATGCTAGACTCGCAAGTGGCCTCGTTGTTCATCATCTCTCTTCCTCATGTATTTTCATCCTTGCGAGTGAATCCCTTTCCCTCTCGTCGGTTCCATTCGTCCCTGTCTCTTTCCTCATCCTCTCGTCTCGTGCCAAGAGCTCAAACTAGTAATTTCTTGGCTGGAAACTTGAAATTTTCCAGCAAATGCGAAAAATACGCATCCGCATGCACAAGCCGGATACAATTTTTCAGTTTTTATTTTTAAACGTGACAATTTACTTCTTAAATTAATAGGTTGCAGGCAATTTTTTTTTAGTACGAAAATTTAACGGAATATGTGGGAAGTATATTATTTTAGTTGGAGGAATTGATGTAAAAAAAATTGGGTACGAATGAAGGTCGCGAGGGTCATGAAGGACTAAATGCTCACAAAGTCCAGAAAATTGTCAAAGGTCACCTTGACCTTCACCATTCTAAGAAGGCCATAATAACACAGTTATTAATACCATAATGGCGTGCATTAGGGACTAAATGCGAATCGAATGTGTAAAGATGCAGTATAACAGTCAAGGGCCACTGAACTACTTACACATTTCGATATTGAAGGCAGCAAATGATTGGGAAGACTCTGAGCGAGCCACTCATGCCCCGCGGGCCAACCGCAGAAGATTCTTATCTCGTGTAAAATTTTTTTTCATCTCTTTTGACTCCGTGAAACACCGAATGGATCAGCCGACACTCTGAGGATGGTGAAAACGCCGTTGGTGGTTGCTTCCCATTTGCAATGTTTTATAATCTTTCTTTATGTGGTGCACATACATTATACGCACATTTTGGCAGTCTAATGTGTTTAAGGGGTTGCTGCATTATGTTGAGTCACGAACTTGTTATTTTGTTATTGGAAGACGTATTGCGTGTGGGTATAGGGAAGAATATGTTGGAATTAAGAAATTCGAGTCGGCGTGTTTTTATTTTTTTGCGTTGGATAACTGATGAACAATTGCAGTCATCATTTTTTAATTTTTTTTTTGATAATAGAATTTTGAGGCTCTGTACTGTCACCTAAAGAAATAATAACTTATTTCAAGATTTCAAAGGTCTTAAAATGGGATTTTCAAGTCTTAATTTGAAGTTGAATGTCTCGGGTTGAGAGGGTTGAAGGTTTCAGTTTGAGACTTTCATAGATTTAAGTTTAACCTTTTGAATTCAAGTTAAGACTTTCGGAAGTCAACTTGAATTTTTTTTAAGTTGAGTTGTTAAAGTGTCTACTTGAGACTCTTGAAGGTCTCATCGTGAGACCTTCGAAAATTTCAACTTCAGACTTTGAAAATTTTCAACTTAAGACTTGAAAGTCTCAACTTGAGACTTTTGAAGGTTTCAGTTCGAGACTTATAAACTCATGTTGACTTTCGAATGCCATAAGTTCAGATTTTGGGGGCTTGTGAAATTTTTCTTCAAGTTGAGTTCTGAAAGTTACAATTCAAGACTTTCATAATCAAGTTGAGACTTAAGAATTATTCAAGTTTAGACTTTGTGAACTTGAGTTGAAATTTTTCTTTGAGTTTTAAAAGCTTTAACTTGACACCTTTGAGAGCTTCGACTTGAGACTTTGAAAAATCTCAACTTACGACTTGAAACTTTCAACTTGAGACTTTAGCAACCTCAAATTAAGACTCTAAAGTGCTTCAACTTCCGGCTTCCCGAACTCAACTTCAAAATTATCTCCAACTTAAGGGTTCCCATGCGCCGCTCGAAGCCCTCAACTTGAGACTTTCAAGTCCCAAAAGCGATCTCAAAACTTCGTTTATCAACCTAATCTCCCATCCGGAACCAAATACCCTGACCTTGAACAATTAACTATTAATACAAGCTGCAGAAGTCCCACTGAACTCCCCGAAAACCCCCTGCACAGTTATCGTGTGGCGATACTATTATAGACCCAGATAAGCATTATGTAGTGGCCACGTGTTCAACGCTTGTGATAGTACGTGAGCTGTTCAACGTTTCAGGTTCACATGCACGCGCATATGTGAAAGTAAGTGAGGTATAAAGGCTCTTGATGACTTTGGCGCGTGCGCAGTGTTTGCCAGTACCGCGGGACAACCAAGGTACATGAGTATAAACATTGTTGGGAAGATACGCGCATACATCTGCTGGTATGTGATAGAGTTCAAGGGGGGGGGGGGGAGGCTGAAGTGGTGTATGGGACATTGAGATGGTGCCAATCGTATGCTAATGGGCATTTTTATGGGACCATTCGTATCCCATTGGGAGGGTTTTTTGTTCCGACGGCGCGGGGGAGGGGGAGGGGGGGGGGAGCAGGAGAAACGAGAGACTAATATGGAAATTTGTTCTTGATTAATTATCCGATTTTTGATTAACGAGTCCTCGGGCCTCGCGAGATTTATCGGCTCGGAGTTGAGGAATTCCTGGAAATATCCCCGGCCTTTTGAGTACGTGTAGCTCTTAGATACCTCAGCGCGAATGATAGACTATTGCGGCGGTATATCATTGGGAAAATGATGTATCGGGGGAGTCGGATTACAACGGGTCACGATCCCCATTATGTCCGGGTTTTCTTGTTTTTTAGACAAATTAGAAGATTATCGGGCGCCGGGGAGATCTCTACTGCGTGATAACGATTGTTGTGGTGTTTATTTTTTTTTAGGGTGTTTGGGGGATAGATTCGCGTTGGCTGCATACGATATTTGGTGAATAATCAATTATTAAATTGTAGAGGTCGTAGATTACTGGAATTTATTGGGACTGTGTGCTGGATTTGTCGAGGTATAATTTTTTTTTATTTCTGTTTTATTGTGTAATTTCATCAATTCTGAATTGAGTGCAGGTGACTATTTATTTGTGATATTTTCATTTATAATCGGGTTTTTATCTGTGATTTCGGTTGCGTTTGGTTTTCAAAACCCGCGGAACCTGCGATTGGCAACGAAACATCGCGTTTTGATAATGAAATAGTTTTGTTTACACTCTTTCAACATCGAAAATTGAATAATAAAAATATATATAATATTATATATAAAATATTATATATAGGGTTGAACGAGGAAGTTGACAATTTTAGGTTCAATTTTGGAAAAAAAAGTTACAATTAATGGCAAAAATTTAAGCAATATCTTTCGGTCGTTGGGTACAATTTTTTAAAATTTATTTATAAGCAGAGCAGTCAAACAGACGAGGCCAATTGCATGGCTTGAGTAGTAGGTGAATAAACTTCAATGTAATACAATTTGTTTATCCAAAGAGGCAGTAATGGCTGCTATAATTTACATAATGACAAGATTGATGAGAGGTCAGGTGTGGTGTAGCGAGCGGACAATCTTGAATCTATACTACGCTGAGAGAAAAAATTAGTCGTGTTATCTTTTTCGTTTTGAATCAATTTACTTGGGGACAAAAAAGAAAGTTCCCGCCAAAACATGATAATTTTTGTAGTAGTTATTGCTCTCGTGAGACATTTATATGTCTTTCGGGTAAATACATTCGTTCTACACAGAATTATATGAGCCTCCGGTTTTATCAAGTCAATGTTATTGAGTACTATATATCTGTGTCCAATAAACACTTAGAATTTCCATGAAACAAATGATAATTTCAAGAGGAAACTACAATTTTCTTGCCGAAAACTGTGCTATCGGCAAAAGTAAATAATTTCGAGGGGACAATTTTTTTGGGGAAAAAAATATTCTTTCCTCGTCAGTGTATTCTGTTTCGTTCCATCCAATATTCTCACGTGGTACACATAGTTTTTCGTCCGAGCTAATCGTTTCTCTCAGTGCGTTCATTTATAGGGACATCTGTTTGCCTCACTAGTAGGCAATTTCCCCAGTAGGAAATTTTAGTTCACGACAATTGACTTCTAAAGTGCGAATACATGACGAAAATTACCGGGTAAACACCATGTGAAGTAGTTTATAAAAACCAGCGCTCACAACGCCACCATCGATCGTTCCGTGCTGGGGCGAAACTGCTTTTGGAACGCGAATCAACGGGCGCGCGCGAGCCAGACCAGCGGTGCCCGGATCGATTTACGAGCCCATGGCACTTCCCAAAAAGAACTGTGCCAGGGCCTGATTTACATACCCACCTATCCTGGGGTATTCAATTTGAGATTATGCCCTCTGTACACATTTTTTTTCGACACTTGCACTCGAGCTATTGATGTCCACTCTCTTTTTTTCAGTGAAAAAATTAATCGAATCCATCCGAGCGCAAAGTGTGGACAAAATAATCCTTTCAAATTCGCAATTCCATTTGTTATTTTATTCAGCGACAAACATTGGACGACTGGAGTGCGTCCGGAGGACGAATAGCGTCCGTCCATCACTGGTAGCCCCCACCCGGCGCGACCACTTTTGACCCGTTTCATGGGGACCGGCCCACGGGCCCCAGCGAGAGATCCTCGCCGGACTCACGTGGCCCCAACTCTCTATGGTGGATCCTAGCTGAATAATCCAGGGTCCCTGTGTTTTCGCATGTGTCGAGATCTTTCTTTTTCACTCAGTCGAATATTATTCATTGCTAATCCGTAAATGCCGGGTGAATTTTTTTTACAGACGGAAAATCATTTCCAAATTAGAAAATGGCGAGTAAGAGTCCGATTGAGAACAAGGAAATGTAGACCCTTGCGACCCTTAAAATGTTTTTCGAAAGGAGTCTACTGAGATAAAAAATTAGTTCTGCGTTATTGGCAAAACTAAATAATTTTGAGGGGATAATTTTTTTTGGGAAAAAAATATTCTTTCAGTTTAACACCAATTTTAATTGACATTAATTCAATTAAATAGGCATTTTTATATTGAATTTTCTATTGGAAATAATTTTTACATTATTTTCAAAATATACGGACCTCACACGGGAATGTAGACAGACGCTAATAGTAATCGGCGCCAGTACGGTCCGGTGCGTTAGCCTCTAGCATCGCGTCTTCCTCATACCCCTCAATCTGTGGATGTGCAACCGGCCTTTGCATAATTGTGTCTTAAGTAACGCCTGTACCAGCGCCCCTGTCACAAAGATCATCGGTGCCCGAGTCAATTTTAACATATTTCATATTATTCCCGCCGCGTGCGAACCCATGGAGAACGAATATGTCATTAAACCCCCACGACCTGTGACGTTCCCGTCCCATTTTCAATGAAGAGACTGCGGTACGCATCGTAATACACCGGGGAATTACGACCACTTTTTGCATTACGGACGTTTTAAAATTGATAGCTGATTGCTGGGAAATTCTCGAGTAATTTCGCGTATCGCTTGAGGGCGAATGAAAAAGGTGGAAAAAAATATAAATCTGCGCGGAGGTAAAATTAACTGAATAGTGGAGTTTGCTATAATTTTAGTTTAATGTCCCTTCCATAAGGGTCACGAAGGGTCATCCGGGCCATTCAAGTCATTTCCAATCCTTTAAGATCTGAACGATTCAGGGATGAGTGCCTTCGGGAAACTTGGAGTTGTAAGGGCCGCGAGGGTCGAGAGAACGTAAGGGTCGTAAGGGCCGTGACACTGATTTTCGATTGTGTGAGGTTTCGTGATTGAGAGACGGCAAGTAATCTTCAAAAATTTGGGATCGTAAGAGTCGTAAGGGCCATATAAGGGTCACGAGCCGTAACCCTTACATAGCCCTTACGGCCCTTACGACTAAAAAAGGTCCTAAAATCACTTAAATTCGCCAACGTTAACCTCTAATTTTAATACACCAAAGATTTAGGTCATTCCCCCCTCCAATTTCCCTCCCTAGTTCAATGGCAGAATGCACATTTACGATCATAATAATTGAAGACCCCAACCGTCGTAAACGCAGTTACCTAACCGCCTTAAAAACAAAGATAAAATTATCTTAATTCAAGAAATTACTTTCAGCAGTGATTCTCCACCTATCCTTCCTCACTTTCGTCCCCACCCCCCTCCTCACCCAGTGCCCCTTGCGGTTGCTCCGATCCACAACTCAGATACCGCAAACCGAGAGAGAGATGCCGAAGCCCTCGACACACCCTTCGGTTTTTCCCGCAATCCACCTTGCGAGTTACCACCGCGGCACTTCGACAAACATCATTAAAATTTTGCGCGTTTTGAGAATACACACTATGTAACAAAATGTAGACAAGAAGATACCCCTTCAAGAGCCATAAACACAGTAGCTATACACTGTTGGGCCAACAACGAAACGCATAATGTAGGCCGAAGTATCCATGGGGTACAGTGGTAGTGGCGCCCAGTTATTTCACCAGATTTAGTGGGCACACAAGGTTGGGCGCGTGCTGATAATGCTGCTTCGACTCAACCTAACACCCATTCCCTACGGCAGTCTCCACCAAGCGCATCCGTGAAAAGGGATGAGCGAGAGAAAGAGAGAGGGGACGATATCACTGGGTGGGGATTTCACTCGCAGACATTATTTTTTTCCAGATTTTTAACCCCGCAAATTAGCTCTCTTATATCCAACTCACCCTCTCGTTCTTTCCAGCAACGTGAAGTATGCAACCCTTCGCGTTTTTTTATGGCTCTCTATGTTTTCTCTCAGGGAGAAAGAATGAACTGTGGTAAATTCTCTTTGTCCCTGGTATTTTGCAGGAATTGCTCGGATGAAGATGGAAGTGGTTGTTTTTCACACTATCTGTGATAATTTTGTATGAGAGTATTTTAAAATAGTTTTATTGGCCTTAGGATAAATGATCCGCTTTGAGACAGTTTCGACTGTCGATGATATTTTAATGAATAGCTCGGGATCTACGGCAGATAGCAATATTTTTTTTATAACCTTTTTTGTAGCTCTCAGTGTGCTTCATAAAAAAGTTTATTATGAACATTTTTTTATTCCTCTTAGATTCGAAGATATTCCTCGTTAACTCATCTATCAGCTAAGTCGTTTTGAAGCGCTTCAAATTTTTAAACCAGTTTCCTACACAGAGTTATTGATATTTTCCAATACCAAAGCACACTGACCTTTACACGGTCATGATAAAGATCGATGTGCTCTGGTTTTCAAAAATATTTATAATTTTTTGTAGGAAACCAGTTTGAAAATTTTGAGAAATCGAAGACTTTCTCAATCCAGCCATTACGGTAATTCTTGGGACTTTAAATCAATATACTCGATCATAATATTGTATCTAATCTTGGTTCCTATAACTTTTCATTCTTCCACCTGTTTCTGGGACTTGCGCGTGCGTCCAAAAAAACCGAAAGGGTTGAAACATGAGCACTTGCCGAGGGGTTGTCCCGTGCGGAACTCATTTTAACCGATACTCGCTCCGTTAGGGCACCATATTTCAACTAATTAATTATGTGCGTGTGCTTATCGTCCTTCCATTACTTTCCCTTTTGTTTTTTGTTATGAATATGCACAAGGTGTGCTAGAAAATTTCTGGTCTACTTCATCGGGCCCTCATATCGATCTATGCAGCATTCAGAGACCTTTGTGATTACGGCGGTCAAAATCCTGGCAATAATTTTCCTCCCTAAATGTCCAAATTACCACGTGATTCGAGTCATTTAGACCTTTTTCAGATTTATTATTTTTCCTCTTTTTGGTTCATTTTGATCTTTGAGCCTGACCAATTTGATATAATTTACATGCACTACCGCGTGTGCAACAGGGGACTTTCACTGTAGAGGCTTATACACCTGCTACGAAATTAATTTTTCACTCCTCCAAACAGAGAAAAAAATCACCTTCAGGTCCAGTCGATTATGAGAGTGACCTTGATGTTAAATACGTGACCACCGGCAGCGCATGTCCCTTGGAATGAGCAGTTTGGCGTTGCAAGGCTATTGAAGACTTGTCGAGTCGAAAAATTTGGTCTTCACTTTAGAAGACTCTCAATATGAATAAACTGATGAATGAAGAAAAAGATAAACAAAAGAAGCGTCAGGAGGATCAGGATAGCATAAACATAGAAGCCGAATATTTGTCACCAGTAAGGATGGGAAGCTTTTACGGTTCAGGATATACGGACATATTATTATCGTTCAAATCAGTCGGTCATAATTCGCGGTGACGGCCTCAATTACGAAATTCCTCCCAATTTCCTGTCCATCGGTACAAATGGGTCAGCGCGTGTGTCCCAAAGTTCTTCCAGTTTTTAATTCCATTTTTCTTCAGAGGAAGCAATTCGTTCCGAAGATTTCCGGAATAGCTGAGATTGGTAGTTATTGCTTCTCTCTCCGGTGAGAAAATTCACTGGCTACATCGTTTGGCCATTTGGGCAAAACGCCATCTACCTGCGTTCTACGATTTAGCTCAATAATACATTAGCCGGCCATTTACGCCACAAAAAGAGAGTGTCCTGGTTAATGGTGAAATTATAGTGCACCTTTAACCTGATTTCAGTCGAGACAATTTGAATTTTTTCAGTATTGGGAAGTCTTTTGTGATTCATGAAACATAAACTGAAGATATTATTAGGACTAAAGGCTTACTTCAGATGGCCCCTGATTTTTGATCTGCCCAGAGCACACATATACAGAGTATCCAATGCGAAATCTATGGCATCAAAAACCCTGTGAGGTCGTTACTCGACTGCAGACTACAGGGCCACAGGATATAAGCGAGTGTAACGGTGCAGGGTATCGAGTCCTCTTGGTCGGGGGCCGTCTCATTACTCGGTCCCCGTTGGTACCACGCTGGGCTTGCAAGCCCACCTATTGGCCGGTGCCTTTTCGTATCATTCGCAATTCTTCAGGGCAGCCATCACATCGTCAAAGGGAAACGCAACCTGCAAGAAATTCCTTACAGGCTGGCTCGAGAAATCCTTCAAACTCAATTTTTACGCCGGTTTTTGGTCGCTAAATTCAACGAGCAGACCTAAAGCCGACGTAATTCTGAACCTAAATTGAAAATTATCAAATGAATAAATGAAGGAATTGTTGATGATAAATTAATCGAGGCGATCACTTTCATTAATTTCACATGATCGTGATCTGGTGAACAATAGAGGGAGAGGGATCGTCGAGAATTGCAATTATTTCTTTATTATATAGTCATTTTAAGAGTATATTAACATTTGTACTTTTGGTCGTTGTTAACTCGGGTAAAGAAGAGGAAACCTTCCACTAAATATTCTGTTACGGAGTCCCTGAAGAAGGAGTTTGAGGTAACGCACCCCGCGGTGGCCTTAACCTCGTACCAACCAGCGAAAAATGATGCATGGCGTTGTACGCATTTGTGTATGCGAGAAAGAAAGAAATGGTGAGTGCTCTTCTTCCCCCACTCCAGTTTTGCTCCTCGGGGCTCTGCTGGGGCCCGACGCGACGGCCCCCCCCCCTCTCTTCCTCCTCTCCCATATAGGTATATCTAACCCCAGTAAAGGCCATATACCAGTTCACCATTAGGTTATAGGCTCTCCGCGACCAGCCTGAAAATAACAACAATAATCATAATAAGAATGAGAACTGAGGGATAAAAGGGACTATTCCTGTTACGTTACATTCCTCTTGTTTAAACTTGCCGGACCACCCCGGCATTTGGTGGGCCCGTATGGCACCCATACTGCGGTCCCGGGAATATTATTTCGCCATTTTTCCTTTCGTTAGAAATATGGATATGAAAATTTGATGTTCGCGAAAAGTTTGGATGAGAATGGAAATTATTGTTTAATGACACTCACAGCATAGCCGCGGATTCATATTCACACGGAGGGATTGGATGTCTTCCAGAATGTTTGGCTTTAATCCAATTGCCTGGTAATTAATTACTTATTCAGAGTGTGTATAGGTCTGTTGTGGGGGGAGGAGTCACCAGCGAAAGTGAGATGATCTGTTGGAGGTGTTCATCTTTGGACAAATATTTGGACAAATATTCGCATTATCTCGGAAACTATAAGAGATAGAGCCTTAAAACCTATTCCATTCGATTCCTGAGGAAATTTGGGTTCCGTATAGGCAGATGGACGGCTCAGAATTGCGTTTTTCCACTTCCTACACCCTATACAAGATGAATTAAATTAATTTTTTTTGGCACTTTCGTTTTTCGCGATTATCTCGGAAACTATGAGAGATAGAGCCTTAAAACCTATTCCATTCGATTCCTGAGGAAATTTGGGTTCCGTATAGGCAGATGGACGGCTCAGAATTGCGTTTTTCCACTTCCTACACCCTATACAAGATGAATTAAATTAATTTTTTTTGGCACTTTCGTTTTTCGCGATTATCTCGGAAACTATGAGAGATAGAGCCTTAAAACCTATTCCATTCGATTCCTGAGGAAATTTGGGTTCCGTATAGGCAGATGGACGGCTCAGAATTGCGTTTTTCCACTTCCTACACCCTATACAAGATGAATTAAATTAATTTTTTTTGGCACTTTCGTTTTTCGCGATTATCTCGGAAACTATGAGAGATAGAGCCTTAAAACCTATTCCATTCGATTCCTGAGGAAATTTGGGTTCCGTATAGGCAGATGGACGGCTCAGAATTGCGTTTTTCCACTTCCTACACCCTATACAAGATGAATTAAATTAATTTTTTTTGGCACTTTCGTTTTTCGCGATTATCTCGGAAACTATGAGAGATAGAGCCTTAAAACCTATTCCATTCGATTCCTGAGGAAATTTGGGTTCCGTATAGGCAGATGGACGGCTCAGAATTGCGTTTTTCCACTTCCTACACCCTATACAAGATGAATTAAATTAATTTTTTTTGGCACTTTCGTTTTTCGCGATTATCTCGGAAACTATGAGAGATAGAGCCTTAAAACCTATTCCATTCGATTCCTGAGGAAATTTGGGTTCCGTATAGGCAGATGGACGGCTCAGAATTGCGTTTTTCCACTTCCTACACCCTATACAAGATGAATTAAATTAATTTTTTTTGGCACTTTCGTTTTTCGCGATTATCTCGGAAACTATGAGAGATAGAGCCTTAAAACCTATTCCATTCGATTCCTGAGGAAATTTGGGTTCCGTATAGGCAGATGGACGGCTCAGAATTGCGTTTTTCCACTTCCTACACCCTATACAAGATGAATTAAATTAATTTTTTTTGGCACTTTCGTTTTTCGCGATTATCTCGGAAACTATGAGAGATAGAGCCTTAAAACCTATTCCATTCGATTCCTGAGGAAATTTGGGTTCCGTATAGGCAGATGGACGGCTGAGAATTGCGTTTTTCCACGTCCTACACCCTATACAAGATGAATTAAATTAATTTTTTTTGGCACTTTCGTTTTTCGCGATTATCTCGGAAACTATGAGAGATAGAGCCTTAAAACCTATTCCATTCGATTCCTGAGGAAATTTGGGTTCCGTATAGGCAGATGGACGGCTCAGAATTGCGTTTTTCCACTTCCTACACCCTATACAAGATGAATTAAATTAATTTTTTTTGGCATTTTCGTTTTTCGCGATTATCTCGGAAACTATGAGAGATAGAGCCTTAAAACCTATTCCATTCGATTCCTGAGGAAATTTGGGTTCCGTATAGGCAGATGGACGGCTCAGAATTGCGTTTTTCCACTTCCTACACCCTATACAAGATGAATTAAATTAATTTTTTTTGGCATTTTCGTTTTTCGCGATTATCTCGGAAACTATGAGAGATAGAGCCTTAAAACCTATTCCATTCGATTCCTGAGGAAATTTGGGTTCCGTATAGGCAGATGGACGGCTCAGAATTGCGTTTTTCCACTTCCTACACCCTATACAAGATGAATTAAATTAATTTTTTTTGGCATTTTCGTTTTTCGCGATTATCTCGGAAACTATGAGAGATAGAGCCTTAAAACCTATTCCATTCGATTCCTGAGGAAATTTGGGTTCCGTATAGGCAGATGGACGGCTCAGAATTGCGTTTTTCCACTTCCTACACCCTATACAAGATGAATTAAATTAATTTTTTTTGGCATTTTCGTTTTTCGCGATTATCTCGGAAACTATGAGAGATAGAGCCTTAAAACCTATTCCATTCGATTCCTGAGGAAATTTGGGTTCCGTATAGGCAGATGGACGGCTCAGAATTGCGTTTTTCCACTTCCTACACCCTATACAAGATGAATTAAATTAATTTTTTTTGGCATTTTCGTTTTTCGCGATTATCTCGGAAACTATGAGAGATAGAGCCTTAAAACCTATTCCATTCGATTCCTGAGGAAATTTGGGTTCCGTATAGGCAGATGGACGGCTCAGAATTGCGTTTTTCCACTTCCTACACCCTATACAAGATGAATTAAATTAATTTTTTTTGGCATTTTCGTTTTTCGCGATTATCTCGGAAACTATGAGAGATAGAGCCTTAAAACCTATTCCATTCGATTCCTGAGGAAATTTGGGTTCCGTATAGGCAGATGGACGGCTCAGAATTGCGTTTTTCCACTTCCTACACCCTATACAAGATGAATTAAATTAATTTTTTTTGGCATTTTCGTTTTTCGCGATTATCTCGGAAACTATGAGAGATAGAGCCTTAAAACCTATTCCATTCGATTCCTGAGGAAATTTGGGTTCCGTATAGGCAGATGGACGGCTCAGAATTGCGTTTTTCCACTTCCTACACCCTATACAAGATGAATTAAATTAATTTTTTTTGGCATTTTCGTTTTTCGCGATTATCTCGGAAACTATGAGAGATAGAGCCTTAAAACCTATTCCATTCGATTCCTGAGGAAATTTGGGTTCCGTATAGGCAGATGGACGGCTCAGAATTGCGTTTTTCCACTTCCTACACCCTATACAAGATGAATTAAATTAATTTTTTTTGGCATTTTCGTTTTTCGCGATTATCTCGGAAACTATGAGAGATAGAGCCTTAAAACCTATTCCATTCGATTCCTGAGGAAATTTGGGTTCCGTATAGGCAGATGGACGGCTCAGAATTGCGTTTTTCCACTTCCTACACCCTATACAAGATGAATTAAATTAATTTTTTTTGGCATTTTCGTTTTTCGCGATTATCTCGGAAACTATGAGAGATAGAGCCTTAAAACGAAATTTGGGTCCCCTATAGGCAAATGGATGGCTCAGAATTGCGTTTTTCCACTTCCTACACCCTATACAAGATGAATTAAATTAATGTTTTTTGCCAGTTTCGTTTTTCGCGATTATCTCGCAAACTATGAGAGATCCTGACAAATATTTGAATTCTTTTTTATTAGAGTCGGAAAGTTGGAAAATTTGAAATTTAGAGGGACACGAAGACGTCGTAAGGGTCAAAAGGGTCAGACAAGAAAATTTACATTTCACTCTCAATTTGACCTATTCAACCCTCATGTATCGCCCGAAAATGCATCATTTTATCATCGACCCTTTTGACCCTTATGGGCAGCCCTTACGGGCCAACAAGGGTCAACTTTGAATTTTCAATCAAAAAATCATAAAACGGAATTTCTCTGCACTAAAACTATCTGAATAATTTTTCTGCCGTCAATTCCAACAATTAAAAATCATAAACACACAAGAATCAAGCACTGATGTACAAAGTCCACAAACTTGACTCCTGTTTTATTCTCATCTCTAATTCCATCACCTCGCATTACGTATACGTGTATAATCATACATACATCCAGAATAATGTAATCGTCAGGAACATTCAGATGCACAGCGAGTGAGCCACTTGCATCCTTCTCTGTACGGCCGAGTAATTTCAGTTACCCAAATACTTAACGCGCTCACTGACTGTAACACCGTTGCCACGTTTACTATAATTACGCACAGCCAGACACGTGTTTACAGGTATCCACGAATTACGTGGTACGCACACATTAACATTTGCCAATGAAAAATGGCGATGATGGTGGCCTGGATGTAGGCGGTTTGTGCTGAAGTAAGAGAATAATGAAATGGAATAAAAAAAGAGTGGATGGTAGCCGGAAGGGCGGCATCATCCTCTACCTTCCTGGCGATTATTAATTTTTAATTGCAACGTCTTCGTCGTTTGGTCGCTTACGCATCGAAAAATAAAGGGAAGGCAACGTGTAGAAACTTGTAATCTACGTATAACGATGAATTTTCTGGGTGCGAAAGTCATCGCTCTTCTTTTTTTCAACGATACATCCTCTTTCAGCGGTGTTTAATTTGCATGAGAGTTAGCCCTTTTCGCGCCTTGAAAGTCGATCGTGGTGATGTCGATGGGGTCCCGCCCAGGATCATTACTCTGCCAGTAATTAATGGCTGTTGTTCATTGTCGAAGGACGGATCATGAAGTGGGAATTCAGCTGAGGCTTGATATTAGGGCAGGTTTACAGGCCTTAATAGTCTTTTAGCATCGTTTGTCCAGGGTTGAGACGGAGTGGACCTCTAGAAGACTTCCGATTATGAAGACATTCTTAATTAAACATTCTAAATTGCAATCCGGTCACCTTCTGAAGACAGTACTTGAATCAAATCTCGCCGAGCGCCTAGAATTTTGATATCTCTTAGATCCAAAGTTTGGACTCCAAATAAGCGTTTCATTTCTGAAGCCAAACTGATCAATCCTCACTCATAGATCAACCCCTGACTCCATCCTCGTTAAAATTTCCCTTCAGACATTTTTCGCTAATTTAGAACAATCAGAAAATGCAAACTCGTGATGCACACACCCTCAAGCCCCTCATTCAATGATGCAAATGCTGATGAAGGACAGTCACGTGCCCTAAGAAATCCTCGAATTCGTGTGACACGCCGTGATTAACATAAAATCCGGTCATCCACTAGTGGATTTGAAATGAGATCGTTCATAGTATCACTCACCACCATTTATCTCAACGTACGTCCGTTTCGCGAAGTAGGCCTGCAGAAGACAGCTACAAACAGCAGTCAAAGAGGAATAGAAAAGGAGACACATGTGTTGCTCAGGTATTTACAGCAAGAGACTCCAACGCGTTTTCACCGGTATAATACAGGGAACATGCAGGCAAACGGTAGGTAGAGGCCCTCGACACGCGATCGCCCATACTCAGAGTCCCCTGGATACCTGTCAAGTTATAAATTATCACGATTTCTTTCAGGCACAACCCCCTTGTTTATAAGGGTGCTTTGCCGATTGAACACCAGATATCTCATAACATCAAAAGACACTGTATTTCACTCTATCATGTGTTTCAACAGCACTTCAAGGACATCATTTTGTCCTTTTCGCATGGTTACGGTTTATTGTCACGTTCACTTTCCCTTGCCATCTTGGCATTTCACTTTTTCTCACACGAATGGAGTATGAGTGGTGGATTTATCGCTTTTAAATGAACTCTCACCGTGTAATTGCGGCATGATGCATCGTGATGATTTGCGAGCCATTCAGCCGAGGTCCAGCACCTTTTCTTCAATTATGCACATGTCTTCAATGGGTTTATGATGGGATTCCTCGGTGGATCAAGGAGATAATGGCGGAGGTATGAGAGTTATTCATGCAGCGAAAGTTTGTGTTTTGAAAACAGATGATCATATCTTCTTGTCGATGAATCGGATTGAAGAGTCAACATGATTAGTCCGGAGATGCCTCGTTTATGTGAGGACAGCAGTTTTATATTTAAACTGATTCACTTTTCATTCTCTTTTTCAGGCAAACACTCATTTTCGCTAAAAGTACTTTTTCTATGTAACACTTACTCTCTTTCAATACATCCTTTGTTCCCAAAAGGGACCTCATGCCACCTCAGTCACCCAAAGAACTCTCAGAAATGTCTGGCGTGTCTAAACACGACCGTAATAAACCTGTCACAACGCAAATACTTTTCATTTCACACTTGTATCTAGCATGCCTTAAACAACAGTTTCCTTCAACTCAACAGCCTCTAATATTGAGTCTAGAATAGTCTAGAATGAATGGTTATTGCACTGTTTCAGATCCCTTCACTCCGTTCAATAGCGTCTTTCTCGTTTGATCCCACATAACTAGACCTCATAAAAAATTACAATAAATCTCTAAAAATAAATTCCTCAGCATGATCTTCCATTCAAGAAGTTCAAAATCCCTCGTAATTATGCTTTGCCTCCACAAAAACGATGGTCAAACTCTTCCCATAGAGCCTTTTCCTTTCACGATTCCACGGCTCATCATCTCCCTCCACCAACAATTTTCCATATTCTATTCTCCATTGTCTCCCCACCTCCGTCACCGTCCTCACGCCTCCAAGGTCAAGGACTCGAAAGGTTATTATCCACTGTCAACGCAGAAATAACTTTCACAAGATTAGACCCCTATTCATTGAACTTACCGGTACTCATTACTGACCCAAATTCCAACAGCGTAATACAGCTGAAGGGTCATCCACTGGCCACAGGAAGGGTGAATATTTCCCCCCCCCCTCCCCCGAACAAAATGAAATGGAGTGGGTAAGAGTGGCTAGAGTAAGGTCAGGGTTCTCGTCCCGTTTGCGAATGTGTTTGTATTTTATAGCCACTAATACTGTCTCCTCCATGTTCGTTTGAATAAATTTCACCAGTCGGTAATGCAGTTTTTTGCCTCGATGAATAGAGTCCAGGGTGAAATCGAGCAAGTGTGGAAGGGGGAGAGGGAGGGGGAGAGCGTGAGTGGATAGAGTGTGAGGCGAGACTCTATGCTGAATCCCAAGCGTTGCTCCCGGGTGGATGGAGGCTTGGTATGCGTGAGCGAGCGAGTCGATGGCCGGCGTCACGCCACTTGTGAGGGGGGGGGGCGAACCCCCTCTCTCCCGCACCCTTTCTCAAAAGTTATGGTTATACTTCTGGCGCACGCGGGAACGGGAAAGACTGAACCTAAAAATAATATTACGCTTCATGGACATACTTAATTTCGTCGCCTGATGAACGGCTGCTTCAGAAACTGGAAGTGTTTGAGGACTTGGGTCATTTATAACTCTGTGACTTCCGTGGTGAAATAACAAATGAATTGTTGAGTGAAGTGAATGTTCAATTGACAGCTGTATCTCCCTTGATTGGGCGTGAGAGAAAAATTATGAAGAATTATTTTCTGACATCAGGTCGAATTATGTATCGATCTATTTTAATCATCGCATCGCTGCTGGGAATATGCTGGGGTTCAGTGGATGTCTGATCTACTCTGAGGTTGTCAAATGAAATATATAAAATGTTTTCGTTATAAAAGGTTCATCTTTTTTGCAAGCGTTACAATTTGATGAAGAGTCAGATGATAAATTTATGAAAAATTGTTTTTATGCCAGGCGCTACGACCTTCAATCATCGTATTCTCATTAAGAATATGTTTAAATCATCGTCTGATCTACTCTGAGGCCATCAAATGAAATATTTATGGAATACCATCATCATAAAAGATTTATTCATGTTGCAAAAAATCACAATTCAATAAATTATCGAACGAATTGAAAATTCAATCAGCAGTTCAGTCTATTCAACACAAAAACCAAATGATAGCTGTTGATTAACTGAATGGAAGCGAAAATAAAAATAAATTCTGAAGAAACAGCCGTTTCGTTTCCCTGAAGGGGGACATAGCAGGCGATGGCCATTAGAATCCAACGACCGGAAGACATTTTGCCGAATGTCAGTCTAATCTCTCATCACATTTTATTAAAGAGGAGTACTAAAATGACTTTATCCGCGAAAAAATTTTACTCCTCGTGTAACGTGAGTTTAAAGAAGAACGGAGTAAAACAAATAAACATGGAAAGCAAGAAATACCATTTCTGAATTTTTTCATAACATAAAATAAAGTAGAATGTCATTGAGGTACATTTCCCAGGAGAGAACTATGTGGCATTTGTTTCTTTCCACCAGACAGGATCATTATTGCGACTCGGTGGATTTCCGGTGGTGAAATAAATTCATGTTCCCCTATGGCACAGATATCTTATCCGAATGACCTTTAAGGGAACGCCCGATATAACTGATTCCATTCGTATTCAATTTATCTAGATTCGTTCAGCAAAACAAATACCTCCACTGGATTATTCCTGTTTCGTAACCATAATATTTATTCTCACACTCCAAATACCGCGGGCTCTAACCTCACCTGAGTCAGCACGTGGCCGACTGGACCCAAAGATGAGGAAGAATTCGAGTGTAAAAGGGCCTTAGGATTACCCCAATATCGCAGTCGCCATCTCTCGGTCTAGGTCTGCACTCCCGTGCGGCTTTACCCGCGCATCCCCGTCGGTAACATCACGCTCTTCCAGTGACTGACCCATCATCGGGAAAGATGCAAAAAAGAAGGAAAATAACACTCAACGTTTTATGACAGATTCTCGCAGCGCGAATGGCTTCATTTTGTTCTTTACGTGACTGTCATTCGCACGCAGTGAAAAATAATTCTCTAGTATCGGTATAACTTTCATCATCCTGAATGAAGGTGAATGAATGGTAGACAATTCAATTGAACTGTAATTCTAGTTTAAAAAAATTGACTGCTGAAAAGGATAAGGACAAATAACTTATGAATTTGACTTTTTGTCTTTAAACTTCAAAATCGTGCACTATTGGCAATAAATAATTCATATGGTGTCAATTCAGTGCCTTCGTGGATACAAGTATTATAGAATAACATGGCTAAATCCATTCACTTTCCATCTGCATCAATATACCGTTTAAATATCCAACTGATGCATCATGTGAACGTTCTAAAGATCCATTTGATTGTTTCAATTTTATGTTCTCCTTGATATCAGCTCTCGTTGCAGCAAATAATCATCAAAATCATCATCATTTCAATTGATCATCAAACATCGATAGCTTCACCCTCAATTTTTACTCAAATCCCAACAAAAACTGGAAAGCTCACAGCTGCGAGCTGCCATGATGTTTCACTAAGGGGACGTCATAAGAGCGCAGGGGGCAGATCATAGACCGCTGGGAGACACCCCAGCGGCCATACCTGCTGTGTCACGGATCATGATGGCTCCCGTGTACCTCAAAAGAAGCGTTAAAACCAGCCCACAGCCTGGGGGCCAAGAAAGGCAATTCTTTTTACGAATCAAAAAGCAAGGTTAGCACAAGGAGAAACCGTTGGAATTCCGAGAGAAGGCGAGAGATAGTGGTGAGACTGTGTCGGAGGTGGTTGGAAGCGATGAGAGACACGGCTTGGCTCGTTAGCGTCTCACGTCCAAGCCGTGTGAGGCTCGGTAGAACTCGTGCCGGATTCGCAAGCGGGTTTATCTCTGTTTCGCCTTAAGTGCCGTGATTGACTATCGTGTCTCGGGAGCTCAGTTCGAAGGAGTTCGACGAACGTTGTATCGTTTGCCTGAGGCTAAATCGTACCTCACTTTAACGGAAGTGGATCTCAAGGTGGATTGTTTGATACAACGTGTGGGTTAGCACCTAATCAGCTGAATTACTTCGGCAGGCTTTCAGTTAATTGGTAAAATTAAGTTTAAGGGTGTTGCATGCTGTGTTGCATAGTCACATTCTATAGTATCCGAGAAATATCCTGCGGATGACAGCCATGTCTTAAATTTAGGACACTTGTCATCTTTCTGACTTTATTGACATGAATTGAATATTTTTCCGTGTGCTACTAGCAAAATTTCTCTCCTTCGAATGTTAACTGCCTATTCATAGAAATGCGCTCTAGAAAATCTTCAAATACTTTCTCTTTTTCGCAAGGGTCTCCAAGTGGGAAGTTGGTCGTTCTAAAAAATGTCATAAAACCATGACAATTTTTAATAAATTTCTGTCTGCTCTACTCTGAGGTTGTCAAATGAAATATATAGAATATCATCATCACAGTTGGAGATGTCATGTGTTCGTTGAGCATGTCCTTCGACTACAGAACGATACATCCACCCTTTCGTATGTCCCAACGATCACCTCCATCCAAAGAGCCCAAATGTTCATCCAGGAATAATAAAAGGTAGGCATCGATGTTGGAGGGGTTATCAACGTTGCAGTTGAGATGATCGCTCGCCTGGGAGGTCCGTTATCTGGCTACCGGCCTGCCCACCCCAACAACAGTCCAGGCTTTGCGAACACGCTAACTAACTAACCCAGCATTTACATTGCTAATTGCACCACGGGTATGCGAGTGTAATGGTACCTAACGTGGACAATACTTCAAGGGAATTAAACTCTCCCTCCCCCGCGTGTACATGGGGCTCTCTCGTTTCGCCTGGCTAACTATTCTCTGTCCTCTCCCTCTCTTTACCTCATTGCACGTCTCCCAATTGCCAGTTTCAGTGACTGTCCGGTCGTTGAGGAAACGCTGAACCGGACGGGAGAGGGCGCATTTCCGAAAGTTCTGGATTTGAAAAAAAAAATGTAAAAAAAATCGCTGAATTCCCGATGGGGTTGCCAGCCTGTGTGCGATATAGCTGTTGATGTTTAAACACTCTGCGGCCCATGGCGCACCAGCACACGCCATGCGTTTTGTTCATGTTTCTTTTGACTTTAACGATCGTCCACGCATAAATATTAAATGCGTTGTAATTACACTGTAATTATGCGCACTCAGTGTGCATCTACGGCTATTGCGTTATCAATAATTCATACAATTACGGGAATTAAAATACTATTTGGATGTTTGCACAATTCATCAGGAGTTTGTGGGTGATATTGTTGATGGATGTGAACATAGTGTTGATGGGTAAACACATTTTTCCAATATTTCCGAGTCTCTCAAAACATGGAAAATTTGTGGAAAAAAAATTCTGGGATTGGAGAGTATAATTGTCTTAAATTAAGACTCTACTTTTCGTTCAGAAATTGCTCATTGTCATGATTCCAACGAAACTGTTCTGCGCACTCAGCAGAAATTACCCGATTTTCCAGTACGTCTCCTACCCAGACATTTGTCTCTCCCCAAGAAGGGTTTATAAAAGTCGGGAACGTCTGGAATATTTACGCATCATCGTAAACTGCAACTTGGCTTTTCCCGCGACGTCTTCTCTCATTGGAGACTCTCCCTCTTGGCGATCCCGCTATTTCTGTGGCTCGTTCAAGAAGACCCTTATTGCTCCCCGAAGGATTTCAAGGATTCAAAGGGGCCATTGTAATTATTCCTCACGGAAAATAATCGAAATGCCTGGCATACTCTCTCCACCCAGTGTTTGAAGGAATTTTGATTTTTCTTTTTTCTTTTTCAATTTTGATTTTTACTAATTCATGAATGTAAAATTTCTTATAGATAACATTCCCAAGCGTCCTAAAATCGCTAAAAAAATGTCTTAAAAAATGCGACAAAACTTTGCTAATTTAAGATGCCATTTTTCTCACTGCAATGCAACAAAAAAATGGGAAAATGCAATTCATAACATCACAAAACACACAATGGTCTTTCAAACAACGCAAGAAACTCCCTCAATACCTCTTTCTTTCTGACATCCCTCCCCTTCCCCCCGTCCCCAAGTTTTTATGTAACATAAAGTAAACGGACTTTCATACACTGAAACATTTAGAATAGGAATAATACACTTTCCTCTTCGACTTGGCTTTTCTTCTCCGGTACATATAACGCCGAATGCAGCATATTCCGAGAGAAGTGAACTCTCCATAACTATGCGACGTATATTACCGACAAGTCGACTCTATGTGCTCAACACACATTCAATATATTGTCCATTGTAGGTACACATATGAAGTTGTGGGTTATACGTGCTGTACATAGACGTTGGACGACGCGGGAATCGCGTGCCAAAATTATATCGACCCCCGAATATACCCGATGACGTACGACGTCTGGTACTCCATTGGGTGTGCACGATATATATTGAATGGAAATTCATATTTTCGTTCGATTATTTCTGAAAATTAATTTTTCAATTGTTGCGACAGCGAGTAATCATTATTTTTGTTGAGATTCTGCGGAGAATTTAAAGTTTTGCCATTTAAGAGGCTGTTTTAGAGTTCAGTCAATTTCAGAATGTGGGAAAGTCGTGATTTGGAGACGTCTTAAATTAAGACAATCATTTTTAAGCTGTCTCAAATTAAGACAGTCATCTTAAAGTTGCCCGAAATGGTCTAAACGATCTCAATCGAAACTAGTGATGCCGCGAGACGTGAGAGAAACGAGACGAGACGAGAGAAACGAGATGAGAGACGAGACGAGGTAAACGAGACGAGAGACGAGATGAGACGAGAAGAGTCATTCGAGACAATGGCAGAAACGAGACTAAACGAGACAAACGAGACGGGAGACATAACGAGACAAGACGAGAAGAGTCATTTGAGACGAGAGACATAACGAGACAAGACGAGAAGAGTCATTCGAGACAATGACAGAAACGAGACTAGACGAGACAAACGAGACGAGAGACATAACGAGACAAGACGAGAAGAGTCATTCGAGACCATGACAGAAACGAGACAAGACGAGACGAGAGAGTGGTTTCCTGACAACGGGACTAAACGAGAAACTGCAGCTTCTCGTCTCGCGGCATCACTGATCGAAGCATCACCTTTTCTCCTGATTTCACGACATCGAAAAAATATCTCTCTGATTAAATTCCTCGTTTTGACACATGACAAAATCCTCATTGCACCACAATTACCCACATACGAGCACTGGTTATCATGAAATTCTAAGGCCATGCGATGCTCCAATTATCCCTATCTACTTTATGACATAACACGTGAACTTATCGACCGCAATGATTGTTACTGCACCTGCTTATTAGTCCTCCAAACAAAAGTAGTTCATCAGTAGAATTGAGTAGCCATTCATCGACAGCAAGTGGTTGTTTTGACGGTTGTGAACCTCATCAATGTGTATTAGCATACGTCAATCAGTCCTGGGTAACAATTTCAGGGGATAATACAAGGTAATAAAGTAGAGTAATTAGACATATCTCCCTTTCTCATTGTCAGTAATTTGTTCCATTGCAATTATCCAATATTCATTTATCCGATACGAATGGAAAGAGGGAAAAATCGACATTCTCTTCATGCGAATGTACAATTAAATAATGATTGTAAATTTTCACAAATTAAACTTTCATGCAAATAATTTCGCTTATTTTTGGTTTTAGATTGTGCCGCATATATCGATTTCAACTACGTAATACCGACGGTTTTAGCCTTCCACTTATTATTTTTGCCCACTCAATCTCTTCGAGAATGACATAATCCTGAATTTTGCGTTTCACAGTTTTGCACGTCAAGTTACGTAAACACCAGCGGCCACTGAATGTACGTGACTCCTCGAAAAATACACAAGAATCGAGTATTCGTAGGCCTTGTAACTATGCACGTGCATCGAGTGATGCATTTCAGAAATAAATTCAACGTAAATAAAGTTCTAAATACGGTGAATTCATATTGCCTTCAACACTGCAAAAAGTAGTGTCTTCAAGACTTAATTTAAGACGCTTAAAGACAAGACTTAAAGTCAAGACATTAACCCTGTTAGAGTGTCTTAAATAAAATGTCTTAATTAAGACATTCGCTTTAAAGTTGTTCTGAATTTTCAAGCAGCAAAAGTTGAAAAAATCGGATTTTAAGACGTCTCAAATGGAGATATTTGTCTTAAAGTTGTCCTAAATTATCAAGCGACGGAATAATATCCGTCCCGGTTCTTAAATTAAGACACTGTCCTAAAAATTTGTACATTTCGCAAATGTGGCTTTCTCCGGATAAAGAGATTATTTGAGAGTCTAATTTTTTGAAGTGCAATTATAGCGCGATTTATTACACGAATGCAGGGTGCGGGTCTGCGCTATATCGACTCGAGATGGAGGTGGTGGAGAGTCGATTAAACACGGATTCGCAAGAATTTAAGGTCTTTCGTTGTGAAATTTCGTGATAAAAGATAGATACACGGAGGGTGGCACGAAGCGCTCAAGGGGCTGTAACACACCCTATAAGATGTGAGCTTGGGGGATTTCAGAGAGAGAAGAAAAAACGGGTGATGGGTTGAGAGCGTAGGGCGTTGCGAGAGGGCACAGCCCCTGCCGATGGGGTGCACGGAAGCAATTATTGTGCTAAATGAAGGGCGAAGAAAATTTGGTAATTAGGGAGTTTGGAATATTCCGCTGAGGCGACACTATTTATAATTCCTCAACTCTAAAGAATACAAATCAGTGATGTCAAGGATAATTATTCAGGATTTAAAACAAAACGCATCCGTAACACTCAAAAGTTTTCTTGGATTAAAAGAAAAGAGGAATTTCCTCAAATTTTGAAGAGTCAGAGAATTTTCGAAACAAATTTTTCAGGAATTTCTTGAAGATTCCAACAGATGAAAATGAAGAATGAAAACGAAACAAATAAGAATACCTCAGTTTCTCCTGCCCCACCCGAACGATTTATCACCTCTTCCACCCATTCATCCTCCTACAAAGGTCTTCATACACTCGCCGTGGAATGAGCTGTATAAAACTCTGCATCGGACTAAAACTTTGCCCCCAACCCCTCCGGAATTGTTGGCCGTTTGCACGAAAAAGAGATAACGCATCGTCTTCAGGAAAGTTGGGTACTTCCTCGCGCCGCGGGTTGTCTCCCATCAGCTCTATTTCACCGTCACAGATAACATTCATCCCAACTAGCTCCAACCATATCATTTACAAAAAGCGTCTTACCCTATTTAAACCATCAATTTTCCGCCTGGAATCATGAGGAATTACTTTTGATGAATGCATTTTTCATTCGACAACCTCATTTAATCTGCTATTATTAGACGGAGAATTTTTTTTTATATGAAATACATTTTGGTATATTTAACAATATTAGAATAGATGGTGTAGTCAAGAAAATTCGGGAGGAATGATAAGAAAAATATCATTATTCAATTTTTCATAGACTCTTTCGCGGATTTAATTCCCCTAATATAATTTTTTCATTCGACAATCTCAGAATAGGCGGAATAGTCCACATAATCCGAGAAAAATGAGAAAAATTTTCATTATTTGGGCGGTTGCCTCCGAGGCACTGCCTCATAGACACCTTAACGAATTTAATTCTCCTAAAATAATATTTTTCATTTGACAACCTCAAAGTAGGCGTCAGTAGCTGAGAATTAACGCCTGATGATCGAATCTGTATGGAGATATATTTTTTCTCTTCTTTGATAGCCTCAGAACAATCCGATAAGAATGACGTGATTAACCTGAAATCCCGTGGAAAAAGGTCAAACTTTTTGATAGTCGATTCGCTAAGTCCATTTTAGGGGGTGTATTCTGGTAGTTCATGTGAAACACTGGGAGGTCTAACGAAGGAATTTATCGGGTCGCATTAGGGGATTGTTCCCGGGGTTATTATGAGGGAGAATTGAGGATGGAGGGACGGAAGAGAGGAGAGTACATACACAACGAGGGCTTGCATTAACGTCGTTATAGATCGTCAGAGGGTAGCAGAGCGCTGAGAAACGTCACGGTTTACGCGCTGACGTTGCGTTGTCCGTCACGCGGACAGGCGCCAGTACCACCATCATCCTCATCCCTCTGTCCCTCGTTTAAATCCCCGAGCCCATACACCAGCCAGCCCACCTCTCCCTCCAGTCCCTCACCAACAGAGCAATGAATCTCCGTTTGGATTACACAGGACTACCAATACCGTATAAACATGAAAATGCACACACGCATGAGTATAATCAACGTCCAATAGCCAAGTGAGAGAGGCGCGTGCGATCCGTCAGTCCGAGCAAACCAAAAACATAAATTTAATAGGTTTCACTTCCCCTCACTCGACTGCTCCATAAGTCTGGGTCTCCTTGAAGCTTTATGGCGCCACCGAATTTCCCATTAAATAAACAAGCGACAGTGTTTATTACAAAGCCCTTTCCCCTGTGCAATAATCCTCTGCCTCTGCTCTTCTCTCCCTCTCACTGGTCCTTTCTCGATCGAATAACGCACGTGCCTTCTGGCAACTCTGGGTGAAACATATATTGGAGAGAGGATGCAGCCATTGCTTAGACCGCGAACTGTGGTCTCCAATGTAGCCAGATATATTGGTTAGGTACTGGGTGATAACGTATCGGCAATGGTGAACGTAGAAATATACAAGCACGAATTGGAAACTCATACAACTTCCTCTCTAACAATTCCACTGTTCTACATCAAATATCAGTTGAATGAAGAAAAACGGGAGATGAGTTGTTGCCCTCTGATGATTTATAGCTGTCAGTTGACCATTCGATATCACCATCTTTCTGCATCCTTTGATAAGAGTGTAAACAGCAGACTCATTCTTTCAATAGACCAAAGCCACGAGCCTGGCGCCAGTCATTCGTACTAAACGCGAAACATTGTAACTCCTGTTTGCTGATAATTAGCGCATCCATCAGCCCAAGCAAGCCACCAGCTAATGCCGATCGTACGTTATCGTTATCACGCTCTCCCCATTTTGTCCTTCCTCCCACTTCCCACGTCTCTCATCCACCTACTCCCTCGCCTATTTGTATAGTCAACGCGTACACGCGGATTCCAACTATCGGCGAGGTGCTTCTCGCACACACACGGAGACACTCGGTTATTGCTGGAGTTGCCCCTCGTATCCCGCCAATATCGATGCTGTGGCCCTCTCGTATATATTGCTGGGGCAACGCATGAGCTGTCGATATGGCCAATAATCTAATAACCAGTCACCAAGCCATCGGTCTGCAGATTTCAGGAGCTGAGGCGGATCCGAGTGATTGGTACGGTTATGAGATTACTTCTGATGCATGCATCTTCCATTTGACAACTTCAGAGTAGCTGAAGTCTTCAAAATAATCCGAGAAAGCTGATGTGTTAAAGAGCATCATTTGGGCGAGTGTCCACAGACACCTTCACACATCACCCTTTTCTGATATTTCTTTTTTCATTTGGCAATAGCATTGCCTCCTACCGGGGTTTGACTCCGCCAACCCTATTAACGCCTCCCGATTCGTCCGGTGGGGAGGACGGCTAACGTTGATGTAGAACTACTAAACAGGTCGTAGATCAGTCCGGTGAGTTACGAGCACGCGGTGACTTTTGCTGTCTCTTTCTCACTTGCATGCATGCACCGAGAGAATCGTCCAGTGGTACCACCACGAGCATCACCAGTGGCGCTACCCAATTCCCACTGGTGTTCTGGATCATTTGGCGGCCCGCGGCCGAGAGATGCGCGCTTGTACCCTCTGTATTCTCATCCCCCAGAGCGACGATGGCGCTATCGCGATGCACAATGCGGCGGACGATCTCTCTGGATATAACACTGGCATAGAGCATACACCTCTCTACCCTCTGGTTGCTCCTCTATTTGCCGGTCTCACTGCTGTGGTATACCCGGAGGGAAACTAGAATATGGCTGGGGGGTTACCTATAACCGCTTGGGCGCTATGCAATTATGAATACATGAAGGAAAAAGTCACTGAAAAATTGGGAAACGCTTGGTTAAATTGAGATTCTGTAGATAGATATTTCGGGCAAGGTGGATGACTGCTAATCAACGAAATTGAAATTTGGATAAAATTTTTTGAAGAATATTCTGATTACTCTTCCCGCGACATCTTAACCCTCAATTTTTTATCCTTCTCCAACTCTAAGATGATCGTCGTCGTCGTTAAGCCACTGGAGAATTGATTTATCCACTAAAATTCAACCATCCGTTTAACCCTTTCCGCAAGCTGTTTTTTGTCGATGTTCTTTTGCCGTCACAAACGACCGCGAGATGCTGGAGTTTCCAGCGTAATTCACTTCTTGCGATGAAATAAATTCAAGTTATTTGTGGTTTTATACAGGAACTTTTTTTTCACTTCCTTTTCTTGCATAAGCGCAATAGAAATATACTTTATTATAATTTACCCAATTTATTGGCTGCATTAACTTTATTTTTTTCTTTCTTTTATTTGCTTCAGGTAAGGACGATATCGCTAAGCCGCATTGGACATGGTTGCAAGGTGAGTTTCGCTTTTTGCTTCATTTTTTTTCTCAGTATTATTTATTTTTCTCTTTTTTCATTTATTCTCCTGCTTTTGCGCCGCTTTCCATTCTCAATTAATTGATTTTTTTTCTCATTCATTGCTGCGACTTGTAAACATGTCGAGGTGTAATTACCGAGATATCGGTGTATCTGTAAGTTTGTAAATAATCGAGATGTTTAACGGGAGATTGTGGGGTTTTTCAATAGGATTTTGTCCCTGATAAGTGTTTTCCGCAAAATCTCTGAGATTTTCATTCACTGAAAGCTGATGATAATCAAATGTTAACTCACTGTTAATTTAATTTGATAATTGATCAAATTATTTCCATTGATTATCGGCTTGATATTCTATGTCGGCAACAAAGTTGATGTTGCTTGAACGCTCAATGTTGACAGGACGTTTAATGCCGCTTCGACATTCCATGAAGCCTCAACATTTTATGTCAACTGGGCGTTGAGTTTCATCTCGACATTAAATTTCGCCAGGACGTTAAATGTCGCCTGAGCGTTTGATGTCGCCCCGACATTAAATATCGCCTAGTCATTAAATGCCTGGATATTAAATTTTCTCATAACATTCACTCCCGTCTCAACATTAAATGTCACAACATTCGATGTGATCTCGACATTCTCCGTCACCACGACATCGTACGTCTCCGCAACATTTAATATCCTATAAATTCCGTGCAATATCCCAAATTTAATCCGTCTCTTCTGCGCAATCTCATCATCAATTCCTCTTGACAAAATGCATCACTTATCTATAAAGCTCTCTCAATACTCGTGGATTTCGAATCTTCAAAGTAAAAGGGAGAGACATTTTCCGGCGATAAAAAAAATCCACACAGATAAAAAAGGGACATCCATTCGTATTCCTCTCTCGTGTTGTTGGGATTCAGACGGAACAGCTGTGCGATCCAGACTTTTCTCCGACCAATTCTTCCTCTCACATCTTTTCCGAATTATTTTTCACGATGGGTCCCTACGCAATGTCGTAGCACTTCGAGACACTGAAACATACCCGGCACGATTCAGGGGTGATCAATAAATATTGGTTTGTCGATGGGGTGGGGGTGAAATTGGGGTGGCCACCCCCTCGGCCCTGACCCCCCTCCCCCCTCCAGAGAGAGGACAGTGCTGCGGTTGCCGCCCCCTTTCCGACATCCCTCTTCTCACTCGTCCCCTCTCACGGGGCGGAGGGTGGAAAAAGGGCGCGCGCGACGTATGGCAAATATAACCACTCGCTGCGATCTATATAGGCAATCGAGAAATGCTCACCGTATAATTTCACAACCTCTGATCGTTACTCTCCATTTCTATTATTTTTTTTTCATCTTTTTTTTGGAGGGGTTTCATTTTGCAAGCTTCGAGGTGGGCGCGGGGGGAGCTCATGGGGATGAACGCTTTTGGGGGAAATGTACACAATTTACGGGAATAGAACGATGATAGAAAAATAGGACAATTATTTTGTCTGAAATCCTTTGGGATTAGAACGCGCTTTTTCGGGAAATAAGAACATTCTGCTCGTAATCCGAGAATAATGATTATATTGTCTGGGAAGCCTCGAGGTTTTAAATTGTTTTGTTGGAACTTAAAAAATTTGTTTTTTTTTCTTGTAGAATTTTTTCAAGTGATCAGAATTGCTTGTATTCGATCTTCGATTTATGCGGTGATATAATGTTCATATTGTTTGAGAAGTTGATGAAATGAATGTTATTGAAACTAGAAAAATTTCACCCTAAATTTTTTTCAGTTTGTAAAAGGTCATGATTCAAAATTTTTTTCCTTGCATTCAATTTTACAGAAAATCATAAATTGCTTGGATTCAATCTCAAATTTATGTGGTGATATAATGTTCGTATTGTTTGAGAGTTGGATGGAATTAAAAAATGCTAGAAAAATTTCGCCCTCGACTAAAAAAAAATTACAAGAAAAATCTTTTAGAATTTTTTCCGCTTTTTCGTCGATTCTTTATTTATGAATGATCGAAATACAATTTACTAGAAATTTTCTATTCATGTGATAACATACTGTCTTCTGCCATTTTTTTTTGGTAGTTGAACATTTTTTGTTCATCATTTTTCACCTCAATTCCATGGCAAAACTGTATTGATGCTTTACATATTCTACTCTTCAGTCTGCAAAACCTTGAAATTTGCATACTCGGCATGAATGAAAATTATAATCCTCGAGTAAAAACTCGCTAGTTACGGATAAATTGTTTTAACGAGGAAAATTCTGTCAACAGTAATTAATACTTGTTTAACTAAACACGAATCAATTATCTATCTTGTAATTACCGTCTTATCTGGTTCCGTTATCGAACCACTGATTAAATATAATCAATGCAACCGCCATTATTCTCCTCGATTTATCGAATGTTTTGATTCAAAGGGACGATAAAATTGAATCGAAAGCCGCAATGTCAACGGGATTTCCATCGCTTTCTACAATAGTTTGCGTGTTTCCCTATTAAATCTCCGAATTTATTGACATTTATTTTTGATTTCTGAAAATGTAATAAATCCTCCGGATATCATAACAAAAATTAATTGCAATACATTTTTAATCTATCAAAAAATGGAAGAGTATTTTGAAAAAATATGAAATTACTTTTCACTCTCACTCTCTCAGTACTCTTAAAATGGAGATTTAAAAAAACGATTTATTTTTAAATTCATCTAAAATTCAATATCTCACATAAAAAAACAATTTAAAAAAAATTTCTATGCGAATAAAAAATTTGAATGTCGATAAAATTTCAAAAATATCTACAATTCAGTGAATTCCCTGCCACTTCATGCAAACCTCCCCTAAACATTTCCCATATCCACACCAGGAGGTCTGAAAATCCCTCCGCAATCCCCCAGTCCCTCGAGCTCAAGTCGCATCCTCCAATTCCTCCCATCCCCATAACCATTCCCATATTACTCCCTCAAAACCCGTCAAAATATTTATTCCTCACCTTCATCCCCTTCGCGCACCAAAATTGTCATCTCCACCCGCCCATTCCCACCCCCTCCCCCCACACCTTGACACATTTCTCCCACCCATTATGCTCCCCCCATAACGAAAGTAAATAAAAACCCTAGCTGTCTCCCCTCAATATAAATTCAACTGGATTTACTTAAAATTCGGATGAGATGTGAAAACGTATCTGAAAATGCCTCTCAAGGCGTAAAATGGCTGCGTTAACCGTTCCAACTCCCACCCCTCCCCTCCCCCTTCCGCCCCCTTTACACCACCTATAAAATACAACAGTAAAAGGGGAAACCCGTCCATTTTCCACCACTACAAAACGCGTAGGTGGTAATATCGCTTGGGATCTCTGGCGTTTGGACCCCGCGAAGATCATGCTGAGCTGGTATAAGATAAAAGTTATGCCGCTCGGCTATGCGCAAGGGAGTCGTACATCAAGTCGGTTTGGACGTCTGCGGGGACGTAGAAAACGAACGTAGCCCACCCACCCTCATCCCTCTCCCAGGGCTCGGAGTCCTCAACTCTCCCCCCCCCCCTTCCGCTTTCACCGAAAGCAAATGCCCCCACCACATCCCCCGGTGTATTCGTATCTCGCTATCTCCTCGAGCCACCCGGTCTTTCTCCATTCTTCTGGTGTCTCTCTCTTTTATTTTTTGATTCTCTCTTTTTTCTCCCGGGCTCTTTTTCCACTCGTAAATACATCTATGCTGTGATATATCATCGGTTCGCCCTGGTAAGAAGCCCGAGTGCATGGTTACGCACGTACGACGGAGAATGTTGCTGGAGCACAATAATGTACCGGGGCGTGGCCGACAGGAGGAGATAATTTATATCATCTTGGGGGTATCGAGCAGTTGACATTGTGAGGGAAATCAGAGAATTCTTGGGGGGGGGGAAGAATAGGTGGGTGAAGTCGACAGTCATGTTGGTTTTGCTGGTAGAAAATGAGAATGTTTGAACATTGTGGATTATTCGATATTTGATGAGATTATGACCGCTGAATGACGGTTTGATGTGTAATGTCGTATTTAAGCGCAATGACGCTTTGACGTTCAATGTCGTTATGATGGTCAATGTTGCCACCACATTACATGTCATCCCGACATTCAATGTCGCCCTGAAATTTAATGGTGACCATTTCATACTGTCACGACATTAAGCGTCATCTTAACATTTAACCCGGTAAATTTATAATCCGCGCTTACTGACGTAAAACTAATTTTTCTCCCCATCCAAAAATAATAAAAAGTGCGTAATGTTTGGATAGTTTGATTGAGAGCTGAATTACCCAGGAAACTCGGAGAAACTCCCTTGAATTATGGAGGGAGTTTCGTAAATAGACTTTCGATCCAGAAACCCGGGCCCTTCCAGCGATAGTCGAGTATATACTATCTACTTTTCCATCTCCCTTCGACAAACGTGAGGGAGGTAAACCACCTCTCTACCCCCATCGCTCTCCCTCGTTCTTTTCCTACCTAAATTACGGCTGCCCGGAAGAGAAAATTCTCTAGTCTCGCATTTACATACAGATGCGAAGAGATGGTGAGGTGGAATGGTGGATGAGAGGAAGCTCCAGAAAGAGGAATGAGAGGGGGGAGTTGAAAAATCCCAGCGATAGAGACGTCGAGTGGAATCTCGAGGATGCGCGATTTCAAGATTAATCGGGGGATTATTTCAATGAGAGGCTTGTTTTATCGTTGCTTGATTTTTTTTTCAATTTTACAATACAAAATTTTTTTTTTCAAATTTTTCTTCAATTTTCATTTTTTTTTTTACATGAAAAATCATAAAACAGCAATATTTTTTTCGAACGTCCAACACACAAGACATGTTAGAACCATTAGATTCTTAAGATCAACAACTTTTTTCTAAAAATCTAAAAACTTTTTTTTCTGTCTAGGAATGTCCGTATGCATGTGTATCGCCGAATATTTTTTATCATCAACCGCTGTTGTTCTCCCCAACTGTTTCTCTCAATGAATTTGAAAGGGTTATTCTCTCCCTGCGGTCTTCTCCACCCAGAGGGGGAGAGGGGGTGGGGTGAGCGCAGGTATGGGGTGAAACGGTGCACGTTATGAACGGACGCATAAACATCCCCACCGGCGTTATCAGTTGTCGGACGCCGGGGCGCCGGATATTGTCGCATCCTCCGTTTTGCTCTCTGCGGCCCCGCGTGTAAGAGAAGAGAGACAGAGGGAATGAGTGAAACTGGAGAAGGGAAAAAGCGAAACATGGAAAAGCAAATGGCGAGTCGAGGGATATGAAAAGTTTCTCGGGTTTTTAGTTCGGTGCAGTTTAATTGCCGCTGAATTTTCAAATGCTTTTTGTCGAGTGGAAATATTGGGGACAGGTATGGCAGACCCCAATTAGACGGCAGGCTTTTATTGACTCTTTTTAAAATTATGTCTTTTCATGCCGCCATCGAAATGTTTTTTCGACATTTAATGTCGTGAGAACGGTTAATGCCACTCTAAATTCAATGATGCTTTAACATTCAATGCCAGTTTGATTTTTAATGTCGCCCCGACATTCAATGTCGTCAGCACTTTTAATGTCGTTCCATCGTTTAATGGCACTCAATGCTGTTTTTATATTTAATGACGCGACGATAAGCCAAGTAATTTCGGAATTTAATGTCGTCCCAACGTTCAACGCGATCTTCCAATTTAATGTCGCCCGACATTAAAACGAATCTGGGGATTCAAGGGATTCAGGAATTCGTCCCGACATCTATCTCATTTCAACATTATCTGATGACAGTTCCACATTCGATTTCGTCTCAACATCTCATGCCGTCACAACATTTCAGTGTCGTTCAATGTCGTGTGACCAATGACGGGGAATTTTCAAATTTCCTCAGGTGTTAGTTTAGTTTTATTTTGAAATTTAATCGCAGACGCATGTTCGCACGCGTTGCGTCAAATGGAAATACCGAAGACAGGTATAGGAGACCCCCATTACACGGCCGACTTTTATTGACTTTTCAGTCCATCTTTTTGGGGGAAAAAAACGAAACCGACAACGAGATGCGACTTTTTTACGACTCTAGGCAGATTTTTGCATGCCCCGAGGGACTTTCTTTTTTACAACCAGATATACTTCTTCGGGGGGTAAAAGGGCGCTTGGGTTTTGACTTTCCATCGTGGAAAGTCACATCTCCCTGAGGTCGGTTTTTCAAGAGGGTGAATTCTGTTATTTTACGCCGCCTGAAAAAATCCAGAAGTGAAAGTTTTTCGGGGGGAGAGGAGGGGGCTTCCGATTTGGTCTTGGTGAAAGTTTTTTCACGCTTCCTGGGAAAAATGGATTTCTACCTTTCTTGGGGAGTCGCCTCTTGCTTCTCTATGTTGAAGAGGGAAATACAGTCTGGATCACGTAATTCTAGATTTATGCATTCGTTTGAAGAAAAATAATCAGGTTGCGCGTGACTTTTTAAAATTTTCTGAAGACATGTTGGGAAAATCGTTATAATGATCGAATTAGTGTTGTCTATTGTGGGAAGATAAAAAATAAGAAACATTTTCATTGATATTGAATAGTTTTTGCAAAATGTTAACTCATGTCTTCTTGACAAATTATTTATTATTCCGTAATCAATAATTTATGTTGTCATTTTATAATTATTCATTGAATTTATTTTGAATTAGTGAGTTGTTATTGTTGTATTATTGAAACATTTTCATTAAAACAAATAGAAAAATAATGAATAAATGAGGCGAAAAAGTGAACGAATTTTCAGAAATGTTTTTTTTTACAAATGAATCATTTTTGAGGAATATTTTTGAAACGATGTCAACATTCTCTCAGAATGACTAATTTTTATTTTTCCCATTTCAAGTATAGACTCCTCTCAGGTATGAAAACGTTACTAGGGCTCGTAAACATCCCGTCGATATTGTTTGCCCTATATTTAGACCACTGTGGTAAAAACATTCCGGTACGGTTCTGGTTCTGGAGGTCAAATCGCTTTATTACCCGCAACGCACCATAACTGAGAGTCAACTCAGAGGTCTGGATAAACACTTGCGCTTCACCTGCCCTAAGGAAAACCCAAACAACAGGCAAATGACCGTTCCATGCTAATTTTCGTGCCAATAAATCGGGGCTCAATTTTTTCGTGTTTTATTTCGTCGAGGGACTAAAATACAACCGTCACAAAATCTTCATAAATCGAGGAAGTCATACAATAATTTTTTTTCCAGTTGAAAATGCATTTCTTAACGATCGAAATATGTATTTCAAAAAATGTTAACATTCAAGGAATTCATATCATATTTTCAACAATAAGAATGCTCAATCTCAAAAAATCTCAAGAAAGAAAATTTTTCGGATGAAAAAAATTCAAGGAATTCCTGTCATGTTTTCAACAATGAAAATCCGATTTTTTCTAAATGAAAACTTCTTTCTCAAGTGAAGAATATTTTTAGAGAAGGAAAATTTCTCGCTTAAAAAAATCCTTGGGCGAGACGAAATCTCATCGTAACTCAATATCTCGCGAGTCGATGCGGAGGTTCGCGTCGAATTTTGAAACGGTTGTTCCCTCAGAAGTGCAATAAATTCAAGTGGGAAATGGATTCACGACTGGCTGGATGCGGCTGTAAGTTATATCGGAGGCCAATCTGCATCCGTAAACTTTTGCCTAGAATACATAGTTTCGTCAGTTTGTAGATGTGGTATACACACGACTGTTGTAGAATAGAATAGCAGTATTATGTATACTCACCACCGTAGAAACTGAAGCGATACTGTATATTTTCCGTTAAACGAGGAAACAATGCACACACACAAAATCCAGCGCCGAACGTCGCATAAACGCAAGCGGACGTTAAACTGATGGGAAGTCGTTTTAACAAATGTATTTGCTGGGGTGGGGTGCATTAAGGTGCACCGAGAAATCCAGGGAAAGAATGCTTAAAGTTTTCTGAGGAAAGTATAAAATTCTAGTTGAGGAGAGATCGCGAAGCGGTGATAAAAGAAGCCAACAATCCATAACAAATGAATACGTGAAAGAATTTTTTCTCTCTTCATGAACGGCAATAATCGTTAAGTCGTGGAGAGACGGAAGTTGCACGGTGAAAAGTAGTGTATTAAGACTGGGTTAATTTAAGACACCAAATTTGTTGGGGTCGTGAATCACCATGGATGACATTTCACGTGCTTAAATTCGCTAGAAAAAGAGATATCTTGAAGGCAGTGCGAAGAATGGTGTCTTAAATTGGGACGTCTCCGTTTTAAATTTAAGACATTTATGCCACTGGATTTGAGGTATTTTTGATATTTTGATGTTTGATGTTCTGAGCGTTCGAGGTTGATTTGTAGGTATCGAACACTTCTATTTTAAGACGTCTTAAATTAAGACCATTTTAAGACACTTGTTTTTACTGTATATCGCAGCCATCTCCTGACAAAAGATCGTTTTTTCTATTTCTAATTGCGATGAAAACTATTGTCTTCAGACTGGGTAGAGATTAAATTAGGACGTCGTTGTCTTAAATTTAAGACATTTATGTCAATGAAATCAAAACACTTTTGATATCGTGAGCGGCAGTGATTAATTTTGAGATATCAAACACTTGTCTGTTTGTAGGGGTCTCCGCTTAAGACCACGTTAAGACGTCTTAAATAAGACGACGTTAGGGCATTTTGAATTAAGCCGAATTTAAGACACCCCCAACAACACCCTAGGAATGTCATAAATTTTCTAAGCATCAAAATTCAAGAGCCAAAAAAATTGAAAATTGAGGACATATAAGTGTCTTAAAAGTGTCCTAATTTAATCCGTCATGTCTTGACCCCGAAGCAGCCTAATTCATCTCACCCTCCATTATGATTGAACCCCGTTGCGGATTTGCACGTTTTTAGAATCACCTATTCAAAATTTGGCGATTTTAAAACGTCTTAAATTAAGACGACGTTAGGGCATTTTGAATTAAGCCGAATTTAAGACACCCCCAACAACACCCTAGGAATGTCATAAATTTTCTAAGCATCAAAATTCAAGAGCCAAAAAAATTGAAAATTGAGGACATATAAGTGTCTTAAAAGTGTCCTAATTTAATCCGTCATGTCTTGACCCCGACGCAATCTAATTCATCTCACCCCCCATTATGATTAAAGCCCGTTTCGGATTTGCACGTTTTCGGAATCACCTATTCAAAATTTCTCGATTTTAAGACGTCTTAAATTAAGACGAATTTAAGACACACCCAACAACACCCTAGAAATACCATAAAATTTCCAAGAATCTCAATTCGGGAGCCAAAAATACTGAAAATTGACGACATATGAATGTCTTAAAAGCGTCCTAATTTAATCCGTCATGTCTTTACCCCGACGCAACCTAATTCACCTCCCCCGCCATTATAATTGTACCCTGTCCCGGAGTTGCGCGTTTTTGGAATCACACGGGCCCTAGTGCACCCATTCAAGCGGCAATATTACCCCTGCGATGAGAATGTAGTTTGAGCCGAAAGAGAGAGCGAGAGAAGCGAGAGAGAGGATTGGCCGCTGCATGGGACCAACTGTGAAAGATATTGCGGGGGGTGACTAAGTCGACGGGGGTGTGAATGTGCGGGGGCTGAAGAGAGACGACGAAAAACGGGAGTGAGTCCGCGATGTGGAGTGCGAGTACACAAGCGAGAGGGAGAGGAGCGAGGAGACAAAGTGCCCGGGGGTCGAAAGAGTTAAATCGAGGGTGGAGGCGAGGGCCGGCCGGCGACGAGCAAATAATCGAGTTTAATTGCAAAACCGTCGGCATGATTTAATTACACGGCGCATGGGGGCTACAGGTATATCTATGTTATTTCCTTCTTCATTTGTGTTGGCTATTGGTGCATGTGTGCATGGACTGGGGTAATATCTGTGGGTTAATGCGGCAGTCAACTGATGCCTGTGCAACTGCACTTCTTCATGTTATTTTATGGTGATAATTGATGAATTGTAATTGGGATTATTATTTATTGGTAAGAGTAATTTTTCCCGTTTTTCGAAATCTCGAATGGACTTTTTTTAAATCTTATTGTCAGATTTTTGAAATTGTAAAGGAAATTAATTAAGTTATCCGGTGTTAATTACTATTCTTGAGAATATCACAAGTCATTTGAAATTTCCAGTTATTAAAATATTGAAATATTTAATATACTAATATTAAACAGGAATCGTTTCTGGAAAGGAAAAAAAATTTCCACATTCTCTTCTCTTCTTGCACACTAGGCAGGTTTCTCAGGGAGTCAACGTGCACGAAAGCCGGGCCGCAATATCCAGGCGTCTCCTCGTGGCACCATGTATCTGTATGCATATAAACGCATGCCTCAACTCGAACTGGTCCTCGTGGTGGGTTTATGTATCCGAGGAATATCGCTGACAATCACGAGACCTCGCCTAGGATTGAAATTTCACATCGCAGAATGCCTGAATCTCATATATGGCTCGATAGAAATGCTTGAAATCTCTTATCTCAGGATAACTTTTTGCAATATTTTCCATTGCAAGCAACACACGCGAGATTTCCATCGCTGATGAAATATTTAATTCCACCTCGTGGAATGTTTGACGCAGTTTGAGAATTTTTCAATTTTACATTCTCGAGAACTGAAATATCGAACGTTTGGGGAATCGCCGGATTTGTACCCATGATTCAATCCTCCTCAGGCCCTCCGAAGCAGGTTTTTCGTTAGAGACTATATGCTGGACGAGCGAGAGAGAGTATAAACTCGCATACCACGTCTGGATTTATTTTTAGCGACAATTCTGGACGCAGTTATTTATCTCTTAACAAGCCACACCATTTTATGAGTCATTAAATTTTGAAGTTATATCGACAAATTTTATTTGATCGGCATTCATCGCACTGTTAGAAAATTACTCTTGAAATTTCATGTGAAAAAGCTTGAAATTTTTAACAACGACAAAGTTACATGAAATTTCTGTCTATTTCTCCATTGATGAATCAGTCAATTTCCTGAACATTCAAATAATTCTTGATCTTCAGGTGAATACGGCTCTGAGAATCCCTGAAAATTTTGGAAATTCAGGCAACAATTTTTATGAATTCTCAATCTACTGGAAATTTAATTATGAATTAAATACGGATGAGAAATTTAGTGAACGCTTACATTTGAAATTGAATTCAACCTCAGAACATCAAAAATTCAGATGAGGCTGTGACCGAAATTTCAGGAAATTTCTAGCAGTGCAGATTTGAATGAATTTACACGAGTGAAATTCCCTCAATTTTGATTTCTCTTGTCATCAAAATATCACCGGTCCCAAGGTTCAGGTACGACACATAACTTCTTCCTGACTGTAATTTTTTTTCTCCATGTCATTTATGAAGTTTGATACCCACTTGGCGCATACCAACAGAAACACGAGAATACACAAGCGAGGGAGAGGTAAAGGTCGAATGGTGTGTCGGCGAAGATGCGGGGGTGGACGTTACGGGGTTGCGCTCGCGCTCAGGAGAGAGAAAGAATGAGGGAGGGTGGGGGTCCCTGTGCGCCGAGCGCGCCTGCACCTCATAAACTTAAACCCTAATTAACCGGCGCTACGGCTACTGTTGCTGCTCCCGTACGTGCGTATGTTGGTTCTCCGCGTTTCTATGTATTAGTATTATTATACAGACAAAGGTATTCTGTCGTTGCCTCTAAACTCTGCACCTATCTACCACTACCACCAGCGAAAGGATAGAAACAAATGGTATTCTCTAGCGAGAGGCTAGATGTTTATTGCTCGACTTGGCGTAAATTAGCTCTTGCCCGCGGAAACTATCCGGCGGCTTTCGTTACTCCCTCCCACCGAGAGAACATTCTAGTATACATTGTATATGATCCCGCATTATAACCCAAAGGCTGTGTTTGGGGGGGGCTGCGAAATGTTCCTGATACGCTGATGAGTCCAGGCACGGGGATCCTACGGTTGGGAAAATTATAGGGGCGTCTGCTATTTCGACCGCTCGTGATAACTTCATTCTGGCGAGTTTTAATGCCAGGATTTACTATTTACGGAGGTTATCTTTGGAGTTATTTATTACTGGCCAGGCCGACGTCTCACTTTGTCGTGTGGCAGACAGCGAGGAACATGGAACAAGATGGATATAGTTATTTTAGGAATATTAGATGAGAGGGCTCCTTTGTTGGGATCTTTGCGTGTGTGTTTATTACT
Source organism: Diachasma alloeum (assembly GCF_001412515.2). Classification (NCBI taxonomy): domain Eukaryota; kingdom Metazoa; phylum Arthropoda; class Insecta; order Hymenoptera; family Braconidae; genus Diachasma; species Diachasma alloeum. Next base: position 898,876 of record NW_021680430.1, read on the forward strand.
TTTTTTGACTTTTTTAAATGTAATTTCCTGCGTCTCGTGATGTTTATTTGATTTTTCATTTGACAACCTCAAAGTAGGTGAAGATTCATGGCTGATGATGGAAGCTCTCATGATGTAAGACGCCTCTCTGATGTGAAATTTTTATATGGTCAAGTGTTTTTATGTGACAACCTTAAAGTAGATGGAAAGTTGCTGCTGGTGATGGAACCCATCAATACGTGATGCAAGGGCCCTCTTGATGTGAGATATTTTTTTATGTGTTCAGTTTTTTCCATTTGACAACCTCAAAGTAGGTTAAATTTCGCGGCTTGCGACGGAATCCATCAATACTTGATGTAATAGGTTTTCTTGATATGCGATTTTTTTTTATATGTTCAGTTTTTTCATTCGACAACCTCAAAGTAGGCAAATCACTGCCAATAATCGGAGAAGGATGATCACACAGTTGTACGGGCTCGGGATTTTAACTCGCGTGGGTATTGAATATTTGACTGTCCGGGCGCTTTACCACGGAGCTATCAAGGTACTGTCAAGCATTAAATCTTTTCAACTCTCATTAATCTGTCTAGATACTTAATTTTTTCCGATATTTTTATCATGATTTTTTTTTCATTTGACAACCTCATAGTAGGTGAAACATCATCAGTAGTGGATAAGGTTTAAATTTGGGGAAATTGAGAAGAATGAGAAAGAATTGTAGAATTTCTATGTGATAACCGCATAGACAAAAATCATCAGTTATAAATAAATGCTAAATGTATACATAAAAAATCGGGATGCACTATGTCTCCAAGTGAAGACTCAATGAAGTAAAAAAAATCAACTCAAGCTTGACAAAAAACCTTTTCGAACCAAAAAGAACGCCAGCCTCAGACGACAGGACATTCGTCTCCGTCATGATTCCCCCGAAAAGGCTTTTAGTCTTTATCTCGTCTCCGCCATTAATTCACAGCTCACTCTCCAGGAGACGAAAACGAAAAATCAAAGAATTGTAAAAAAAACCCTCGTCCCAGAGACCCCTTTCCCCGTTAAATCCATGTCCTCATCCAACGTATATCTCATGCCATGAATATTTCTCTCAGATAATGAATATCCAATGGCTGTTGTCCGTCTGACTCCCCACCTCCCTCCCTCCGAATTCCAGGTATCGAAAATACTGACTAGAGAACACAACAGCGATAAATCTAGATTCAAAAATCAACTACAAGTACTCATATCCATTAATTTATTTATTTATCTATTGACATACACGACTTCTACTCTCTGTGCCCCCAGTGCGCGGGCGCACAGTCACATGTAGGCACGGAGTTAGTGGGAATGGGGTATCGGAAGGGCGTGCGGGTCTCTCTGTGGCTTGATCTACCGTCATCCAAGAATAATATCACAAGTGACTACCGTTTATCGAAGGATAAAATGCCGAAAATCGATGAATAAGTGGTGAAGTTCCGGGAAAACGTGCGATGATTGCCGATTCGCGGGAGTTAATTTGGCTTCTTCATCCGGGAAGGAGTATCCCTTTCGCAGTCAGCATGGCTGCCGCTCCGCCGCGACATCTCTCTCGTCCGTTCACCTCTCTCTCACTCCGATCGTCCACGAGAACAACCTCACAGCGACCACAAGCCCCCGTCATTCGACATTCGCCTGTCTCTCCGCTCATTGACTTTGCGTTATTTTTTATCACTTGATATGAAACATTCGGTTAACGTTCGCGTGTTAATTTTTATTGCGCGTAGGCGTCCGGAATCCGTCGACATGCTCGCGGGCGGTTCGGGCGTGCGCGCAGACACACTGAACACCCGGCACATTGCCAATATGGCGGGCCGCCGGGATCGGGTTATGTCGGCGGAACTCGGGGCATTTCATTTTCTCTCTTTCTCGCGGGAAACCGGTCGATGCCGGCAGCCTCGGCGCGTTGAGCCACTGCGCAGCCGCCCACAGTGGGGATAAACAAGCAATATGGCTGACCACTCAACGTCGTGGGTAAGCACAATAGCTACTTTGACTTCCTATTTTCTATTGGATGAGTCCATGAAAAAACACGGGGTTCCAGTCAAAAGTTTGCGCTCGGGGCGAACATGTTTCGTGGATTGTAAATATTTTTTCGTATTTATTGTTGGCGATGAGTGCGGGAGGCTGTCATGCGCGTCACGTATGTGGGGCCATCTTATGTATGAACATGTGTGGATGTGGGTACGTGGGGCGTATGTCCCGCGAACGCGTGGTTAACCCCAAATTCGTCAACACTTTTTTTGTGCTTTGGAAGTTTTTATTTTATTTTTGACGCGCCGCGGCCGGGCTTTGTTGTTCTAGAGTTTTTGGTGATGGATGGGGCTGGCCTATTTCTGGGGGTGTTGTTGCAGTGGGTAGTCTGGTGATATGAATATTGAGGGAGACTAACCTCAAGTTTTTTTTCTATGGAAGGTAGATGATTTGATGGTTTGGAGTTGTTGCGAATTATCTAGTTTTGAGGAGGATTATTACATGAAAATTGTGCGTACGGATTAATATTTTTAGGATTTATATGCAGAATGATTAATAGTATCTGAAGAAATGATGACAGAACCTGTAAAATTAGATTCTATTCGTTTTTAAATTGAGATATTGTTTTAAAAATATTTAAATTATTTGAAAAATTCAATTTTTTTTTGAATTTTATAATTTTTGGGCGTTTTCGGGCTGTAATGGGCATTATATAAATTCAAGACGATGATTAAAATATGAAGAAATGATGATACATCCTCTGAAATTAGATTCTATTCTTTTTAAATAAAATAATAATTCGGAAATTTTTCAATTTAAAAAAAAATTTCATTTTCTTTAGAATTTCATTATTTTAGGGTCCTTTGGGGCTGCAATTAACATTATTTATATTCAGAATGATGAATAATATATAAAGAAATGATGACACATCGTCTAAAATTAGATTCTAGTTTAAAAAAAAATAAAATAATGAATTAAAGATTTTTTAATTGTTTCAAAAATTAAATTGTATTAAAGCTAATATCTGAGCTTTTTGGCACTTACTTCCCACTATATCTGCGCGGGAAACAAGTCATTATCGCAATCACGTGAGGTGCTTAACCATCAGCTTAATGATGCATTTCATAAACCATTCACTGAATATAATTACATGTATTTCAAGCGCGCATTGCTCCGGACCCGGACTGATTACAATCCGCCGTAACAGGTTGCTCTCCATGACAATTCCCTATCTAACTATTTCGAAATATTCATTGCAATCCTCTCCTCCCCCTTGCCCTCAAAATTTTCTCTTTCTCCCAAAACCCAAAAAAAAAACAAAACTGAAAAAATTGAAAACCAAAATTCTATCATATTAATTTCAAATTTTCAGTTCCGTCACCGCATTTAAATATTTCTTGAAATTATTAATTATAAGATGAAAAAGTATTTCAATGGTTTCTCCATAATTTTTCTACCATAAATAAAAATTCTGTGATGGTTCCCTCCATGCGGCACGATTGCTGCATCCGACCGTCGGATGGCAATGCTCCAGTCCCAGGCGCAGCCCACATACGTCCACACTGCAAACAAAGTTCCCGAGATAACCCCAATAATCGGGTTAAAGACATCTTGTCCCACGTTGACCGAGAAAAAAATTTATCAATGCTGCGCACGTAATTGAAATTTTTTGCTACCAATAATGAAAATTTTATCCTCTCCCTATTCAATTACTCCTTTTTGTCGTGACACTTTTGTAATAACAGAACGATCTGATCCCGCCTCTAGCAATGGCTTTTGACCCCTGCGATACGACAAAGTTGCATAAATGATGATTAGCATACCCATTAGAGCTATTAGGGTTCAATCATTTGCGAAATTAAATTGAAAATTTGACGTCAACATAAAATCATTGATCTTATCATCACCTTCGACCCAAAAACATCGATCAAACATCAATTTAATTTTTTGTACTATCAAATGAATGACAGGAAAGAGCGAAAAATATACCAATCCACGTGATAAATAGCTCGTAACATGAGGGGGCAGGCCATTTGTATGATAAATTCATTGTTTAGAGATGTTACATTGTGATGATTTGATGATAGTGTCGCACACACAGTGTAGACACAATTCCCAATGATTATAGGTTTGTAATAATTTCATGCAACTAGATAATACGACGTACGGTGCGGGGCATAAATCAGTCACATGTGAGCCCAACGCGAATTAACATTAAATGAAGACATAAAGATTCTTGGGACATAAAACGATGAAACCTCTGGCCTCGGGGGACTGACACATGCGTTTGTTTCGATGTGAAATAAAACTCGGGGGAATTATGTGTCAAATAAAATTCATTTGTTCTCGGTGAAAAAATATTTCACATGTTGATATTTTGGAATTTTCGTCTCGGCATTTAATGTCCTGACATTTAATGTCGTTGTGACATTTTATGTCACCTCAACAATTAATGGTAATCAGCGACTGCATTGAATGTCGTCCCGGAATTTAATATTTCCTCAACGCAATTGATGCTGTCTCGGAATTTAATGCCGTGCCGGTAATTAATGTCGTCTCAACATTTACTATCTCGAGATTAATGTTGTCTTAACATTAAATCTCATTTCGGAATTTAATGTCGTCTCGGCATCAAAGTCGCCTCAACATTAACCGTCGCCTCGACGGCGCATGTCGTCGGCATTTAATATCGTCTCAAGATTCAATAACTTCTATATTCCATGTCTTTCCAACATTCAATATCACATTAATCGACATGAATCTCACCCTACGATGTCGTACCTCCGCATCATCCCCTCCAAACATCTCCAAAATACCTCATAAAATACCGAAAACTCCCCAAAATTTATCACCAGATTATTGCGTTGAAAATCCCCAGTATTACAACTGCATCATCCGTTAAAAACATGCAGAATGTAGAGGATGAAAGAGTGGAAACTTCTATTTTCATCTCATTACCCGCACGGCCAGCTCGTATGTCAACCTCACGTTTTACCAGTGGACTGGTTTTTTAAAATTACAATGCACGTCTCGCAGTATCTCTCACGTGTGTTTCTCTTTCCGCTTTCGTCGGAATAAACGAACTCCACTTGTTTCCAGCAGTATATAATCTACAATGTTGTATACAAACAGTACTTCCAACAATAGAAGTGATATAGCAGTGGCTGTAAATCCACTCCTAATTGAAAGATTGATCTAAACAACTGAAAGTAGACATTCAGAGTTTGTTAAAGGAACGGAAGAAATGTATAGATAAAATAGGGAACCTTGGGTAATACTAGGGAAGAGGTTTTCAGAGAGTGAAAGCTACTGTATGTGGAGTCAATGGGACAATGGGCAGAGCAAAAGAAACGGGGGATTCACTGAGATAAGAGGGTATCTTTTCTCTGGGTTTGGCGTTCCGAGGACTTGGAAATCAATTTAGGGAACCGCCCGGGATAACTGGATAACGACGGATACGTTCACTATGGGGGCAATCGATTTTCTGGGGCTATTCTGGAGGTTACGAGGAAAATTGAAAGTCGGCAAAAACTAGATACAGGGGGAAAAAGGGAAAGCTACATTATTTCAACCGTCATTGAAAAATATCGAGACTGTTTGATCCTGCAAAGAGATGATTCCGTCCGAAATTATCGTAATCAAATCATGTTTAGACGTCATTAAATTTCGAAACGACAAATGTCGCGGGGATGTTTGATGTTGGGACGACATTAAATTTCGAGCCAACATTAATCGTCGAGACGACATTGATTGCCGAGCCTTGAAGCAAAATGTTCGTCTTGTCAAGCGGGGTGATATTGAATGTCGGAGAGACGTAGAATGTTGCGGCGACATTTAACATTGAGATGACATTAAATATCATATTGAATATTAAAGGGCTGTTGAATATTGAGGCAACATTCACCGCTTGGACGACATTAAATGCCGAAACGACGAATGTCGATGCGACGGTTGATGTTGCAACGGCATTGAATACCACATTGAATATTGAATGTCGAGACGACATTAAACGAGCCATGAAATTCTCGTCTCCAATATATTTTCTCTCAGAAAACAAATCCCCAAAAACTCATCACCATTTTCCCTCCCACAAGATTATTCTCATGGAGTATTTCCAAAACGCATAAATATAAACCATTGCCAGAACAATCTATAAATTGAGGCGTACATGCGTGAGTACTTGCCCGGCTACACGCATATTCATTCGTTGTTTTGTTGCTCCTCTTACCAGCCGATTTTTCTTATTTACCAAAGTGTAATGTAAAATCCCGTGGTTCTCCGAGGTAAAAGAAGAACGCCTGGAACAGCGTCCACTCATCACGCGGCGTGTAGCCGGCTTTTACATAAGGCGACCATGCCGCCTGGCGGCAAGAGCCGAACGCTTTTACAACTCAATGCGAGGAGAACGTTCTCTCGAGCCTCCCCTTTAGCTTGCATCGTATCGTGTTGTTGTTATTCCTTTCGTTCACCTGGATGACTCCACCATCCTACGTATAGCGTGCACACCCGGTCCTCACAAGACATTGTTCGTGCATTTATATATTCTCCCTTGTACACCCGCGTGTCTGCTCATTCACATTTCATCCCGCTGGGGAATGAAAGCCGCGCAACGAGATGTCTATACAATTCCCATTGGCATGAGGGAGAGGGAGAGCGACGATGTATTGCTGGGGAGATCCTCATCGTCATGTTTGGTATCTTCAAAGAGGCATGGGGCATACCGAGAGGACGATATTTTATTCAACGCTGGAATCTTAATTGAACTATCCATGTTGATAGTGATGATTTGCTAATTAAGATAAGGGAATTTTTATTTTATCGAAATTGGAATTTTGATAAAATAAAAAATTTGATAGCCGCATTTCGAGATATTCATCGAAAACTTACCAACAGTCAAAATGGACTTGACCGGTTATTCCGCTTCGCCCCTGAAATTACTTTTCTGACCCTTATGGCCCTCGAATTTCAATTTTAGTGACGTTAGTGAGAAAAAACATGAGTCATATCGGGGAAATTTGTTCTCCAGAAAAAATCCTGGGAGCTTTTCCGCTCAAGTGTCGTCATCCCCTCAACTGCCCATAAATGTTAATAATGCAAACGACTGTATGAGGGTATTATATGGTAAGCAAAGTACTCAAGGATTGTCCGAGGAGCATTGGCGGGTTACCCCCCCTGACACAGAAGAGGAGAAACTGGGCGGGAGTCTATTATCGCCGGCCCTTGGCGGTTCAATATATCTATATCTCATGGTTGGACCTGTATACTGTATGTATGCTAAGGCCAGTCAGTTGGGGCCGCTCGTCGGTTGGCCAGGGGGAGAATGAACCGGTTATGGGCGAGGCCCTTTCCCCCCTTTTTTCCTCTTATTTCTCTATTCTTATTCTTCTCGTTGCGTTCGGCAATATCCAGGTACAGTCCTCAGCGCTGCGGATTTTCGGGGGGAACGGTCGACTCGAAAAATTTAGTTGCATACAAATTTCGAAATTTCGTCGGTTGGTCGTCTCCTTTCGAATAAATTGAAAATGAATGAGTGAGGAAATGAATGAATTGTTGGTAATAAATTCTTCGAGGGGATCACTTTCAGTAATTTCACATTATCGTGATTTAGTGGACAGCAAAAGGGGAGGGATAGCCAGTTTATACTGATCGTTAGGGGCTCATTATTAGCTTTATCAAAAAATTATAACATTCAGCATATTTTCGGTGGAGAATTGCCACGATTTCTTTATTATATAGTCAGTCTAAGAGTATATTAACATTGTTAATTGGTAGACTGTTAAAAAAAAAAAAATTTCATGGATAGTTGATTATTAATTTTCAGGACAGTGACACTGATTGCGATTTAGGGGAAAAATGATGAAATTTCAGGTTTCACTGAAAATTCAGGAAAATTCCAAAATTTTAAGCAGCATAAATTAATTCAGTAGCGAAGTGGTAAAACGGTTCAAGCCGACTTTTCTCCCAGTTGAGTATTTGAGGAATATCGCCGAATCTAAGGGAGATAGCGAAATTTTCGTAATTACATTTGTTGTAGGTCTTAAACGGCTCTACAAAGAAGGTTATAACAAAAATTTTGCTATCTACCTTAGATTCCGAGATATTCATCGAAAACTGGACAATAATTACCAAAATTGACTTGAATCGTTTTATCACTTCGCTGCTGAATTTATTTATCAATTATTTTCACCATTAATAATAAAACAAATTTATTTATTAATTTATTTATTTGAATTTCCAATATAAATATTTACTGCCAGATTACATTGAATTTTCAGTGGAATCTGAAATTTCATGATTTTTTCCTCCTAAATCGCATTCAATGTCACTGTTCTGAAAATTCCACAATATATTTACCAGAATTTTTCATTCCCAAGGAAAAATGCAACTGAAATTTACAGTCCTCTGTGATTTTTCCACGAAATTCTGAATTTTCAATGACAAAATTCCTTGAAATTTCAGTGGTAATTAAATTCACTAAAAATTTCCAAAAAATCTTCAGTAAATTTCAAACTAAAATTTTCGTCTGTATTACGTGCGCGTAATGTCACCGGTAGAGTATACTCGGTTGACGAAGCAGATTATACAAAAATCCGCTGCAAAATTCAACTTTACGACCATTTCCCGACGTACGCTGGATAACTTAGCCCCGAAGCCGTCGAAATTTTTCGACTCGCGCGATGAAGAGAGCCTACACCAAGTATGGCGAGGAGGATGGCGGTATAGGAGGAGACGGCCGGGAAAAAATGTTGACTTGGTGGAGCGGTTGGTGCACAAGTCCACGACACACACACACATGAGGAGCGGGAGAGCCGCAATCCTAAAAAAAAACCGAACAGGGAAAAGAGGGGATGCCTCAGCTAAACCTGAGAATGGGGATGAGGAATTCTCGTTGGCTCTGGCTCGATGTCTTTATACGCTCGTGGTCTCTTGTACACCGTGGGACATATATCTGTCTCGTGAGACCGAGGCGCGCCGCCAAAAAATCAGATCGAGTGTAAAAATCGCATAAACTCGTCCTGGCAAAGCCACGAGAGCTATGTGTGTCCGCAAAACGTGTGCGCGCGAGTTGCTTAAGCTACAGTCCTCGCCGTTTGCTTTCATACCTTTTTCACCCTTCAAACTTTTATTTATCTTATTCTGGTGATTTTCATTCTTTTTCTTTTTTTATTCATTTTGCACACACGAACCTCGCATGACTCCGCGAGAAAGAAGAAAGAGGCCGATCACCTCCCATATTTTCTCTTATTCTGTCGACTCTCCCCTCTCTCTCGCACTCTCCCTCTCTCTCTCCTGGCTCTCCTGTGCTCTCGAGACACGAAAAATACCGCAGGAGGACAACGCGGGGATGATAAAGATGGAGTTATGCGGTTATGGTTATGCAGCGCATGATGGAGAATACGTTCAGCGTGAAAAAATATATTTCATCGGATGGACGAGCCCCGAATACCTACTGTATCCTGAGGTACGTGGATACCTGCATATCGGACTCGGCACATTAATGAAGCGATCGGCATTAATAATACGGTAATTCAGTCTTTGGCTCGAGTTTTTATCGACTTTCTCCTACTGAGTCTACTACAAGTTCCTGGCGGGGCGCTCGTGCTGCGTGGGCACCATTTTGATATGAAAATGTTTTACTCGGGCTTTTTACGGGGATTGAAATATCTGAATTATTTATTTATCATTCGGCATGTGAGGGATTTAATTAATCTCATTTCAGTTTTTTCACTTTTTATTCATTTATTTGGTATTATTTCATTTGTTCTTTGCGTTACAAGGATGGAAATAATTATTAGAATTTTATTGACTGTGATTCAAGTCGACTTAGCTAAATTCTCGAAAAATATCTCGGAATCCGCGACAGATAGCGGAATTTTCGTCAGGACCTTTTTTATGAAGTTAATTAAGAGCTACAAAAAAGGTTTCAACAAAAATTTCGCTATCTGTCGCGGATTCGGAGATATTCATTGAAAACTAACCAACAGTGACAGTCACACACGCCATTTCAAAATATTCCGTCAGATCTATCTGACGCCATTATCCCCGCCCCCCTCCACACTATAACCTAAAACCCGTTTCACATCGTCAATGAGGTTAACCAATAGAGACCACCGTGTTTGATCCTTATCCCCGCTGAAACGATCTCGCAATTTTCAACATAATTATTAATCGCCGATAAACACTTTAATGACGCCAGTTTATCCCGTTGAAAGATCTCCCAAGCTGATCGTGTTTGTATAGACAAAACCAATTTCACCGTGACTCCGTCAACGTGAAATAAACAATGATGATTTTTTTTTGTCCTCGACATAACCAAAATGACATCAGGAGATGTCGACGTTTCCCGGCATCGACTGGGCATACATAACAAACGCCTTGGGTTTCCGCATCACGTTGCGGCAGTTTAAGATCGTACACGTCCTTCTATGGGATATTGGATATGAGATATGAAGTCGAGCACGTAAGACTGGTTATTGGCTTTTCCCGGGGCGCATTAATTTCAGCCTGACGCCGTACGCACGTTTATTCGCTATTCGTCTGTATCACTGGGCATTATTGCATGCCCTCGGAAATTTCGTGCCGCACGATAAACGGGAGTCTTCGTACACGGAGTTGACGATATTCATTTTTAAGTGGAGACAGATTTGTGAGTGACGTTTTCTCCAACTTTTCGTCGTCACAAATGAAAAATCACGAGGAAATGCAATTACAAATCGACGAAAAAAATGGTCTGTGAAAGTTAAGTTCAAATGACTCAGAATCATCTGAAACGTGAAGATTTACTATTCCCTCAGGAAGTGTTTGCACGACGTTGTTCCTCAAATTTTCAAATAATCTCCAAATGCATCAAAAAAATTGTCTCTAAAAGTTATGTTCAGATGACTCAGAATCACCCGAAACGTGAAGATTTACGATTCCCTCAGAAAGTGTTCATCCGTCCTTCTGACCCAAATTTCTGTAGAAACTCAAAAAATTATCTGTGCAACCTTTTAGTTCAACACACACGATTTCGCATCTTTCAATGCCCTCCACCGAAGGCAAAACGAAACCCCCAACTGTCCCCGCAAGGACTCTCCTAACGCTTCAAGCAGGATGTAATACCCACCCCTCCAGAACCCCCCCCCCCCCCCCC
>NW_021680430.1:910402-965437 GCF_001412515.2 Diachasma alloeum
CCCCCCCCGAACCCCCCCCCCCCCCCATTTCTCTCTTTGCTTGTGCTCCTAACGAGCTCTCTTTGTTTTCTCGTTCACGTGCACGATCGCCTCCACACGTAACTCCATGTACCCATGCCCAAGCCGTCGCAATCGTCCGGAGCGGAAAAAAATGACGAATTAAATGAGCCTCCACCGCATAAACATGTCCCCCAGATGAAGAAAAACCTCGAAAACAAGACATTTTTAACCCGCAGAAATTCGATATATTGACATTCGTGAGAATTCCCATCGCCTTTCCTCCACCACCATCTCGCGCCATTGATCACTCAGCCATAGCCATAGCCTCCACAGCGCAACTTGCTGCAGCTAAGACCAGGTGGTGGCGGCAGAGCGAGGCGCGTCTTATCCGCGAATCTCGTTCGTTTTCTGGTTTCACTGAATGAAGGAGTGTGAGCCAGAAAATGAGATAAAGACAAAGACAGATATCTCGGTATTTATTTACCCAGTATCCCTTACCAGTTGAACTAAGACCAAAAAGAATCAAGTGAAGCAAGGTACTAGCGTGCCAGAGAGCTTGGTATAAAGGAAGATAAGACAAGACCAACAAGAAGAAACAAAGTCAAAAAGTTCCAAGTCTTAGTTGGAGATTCCCATGCAAGGAGGCAAAGAGGTGGTACATACACACATGAACGACACCCGCTATACATGCTGAGGGTATATACACGATACAGATAGAGGGATCTGGGCAGCTCTGGGGGAGAGGAGGCGACCGGTTCCATACATGGCTCCCGAAGGCTTCTTCTTGCGCGGAGAAGCTCTCCGAGAGGCCGTGGAGACAAGCATCAGCTGCCGTTTCCCTTCGCTAATGAGATGGAATTGGACATGGCCGAGATTTTTCTAGAGCCCAATGGACCGCCGACTCCCTCCCTCTCACAAACCGCTGCCTTGCTCTCTTCAACAGGGCTCTCCTAGTTCCCGACATTCCCGCGCACGCATGCTGCGGCGCTCTTTGATACGAATCGTTTAATTGCGTCCCATTAGCCCAGCCGTCTCTCCCTCCTCCACCCGATACTTCTTTCTCAACTTCACTTTCCCGGCTGTTCAACTTTTTCTCACTGGAGCAGCTAACCGCGGCTTCGTTAAATCGTCAAACGGCCATCGAGTCGCACCACTGGGAATTGGTTGATATGTCGGAAAGAAAGGTTGACGAATCTCCTACGGTCACCAGTGGTTACTCCCTCCTGTTTGGGTTACAACTACCACTTTTTCCAGACTGGTCTTCAGTCTTCGTCATTTCCAAAAAGGCTTCGCTGCCCGCTCCTCCTTCAAAGCTATCTGTCACTGCTGCTTTGCTTCAATCCTTCAGCTTCTTCAGCTACATCTGCCGAGGAAGCGGTTACCGATGCCACATTGCGTTTGTATTCCAGACGAGGAATGGCCGCTGATGCACTCTCATTCTGAAATTGGCTTGAGTCGATTGACAAAGAAAACGAGGAGGGGATGACGAAAAAAGCACTCACTTGAGCAGTCCTGAAAAGCCGTGACAACATGAGAGTACACCTGCAATTAAGCGATGATTCTCGAGCGGCTGGCATCAAGTCAAAGGGAAAAGAGGGGTTTATAACTCGAGAATGTTTCTTGTGTCGGCTCGTTATAAAAGCCACCTGAATTGCCGCACGTAATACGCTTTAGATATATAAAAACTACGGTAATCGGAGATCTCGTAAAAACATGTCTCGAAGAGTTGAACAATTTATCCAATTTATGGATTTTATGTGGCCAGCAGGAGCAATAGGATATTTATGTGGTTAAAAGCAAGTATTTGAATAACATTATTTATTCCGCAGGAACCCTTTATACGACCTTTAGACTCAAATGTTCAAAGAATCTCTAAATTTAGTTCAAATCGATCAACAAAATTGTCTCTGAAAGGTGTGCCCAGATGACTCAGAATCACCTGAAACGTCGCGATTTCCAATGAATTCAAATAATCCAAAAAATCTCATGTTTCCATAGTATCCATTGAAAAATGCATTCGACCTTTTGCCCTTTTCTTCAATCATTCAAACCAATATTCTCATTTTTGTTTCAGGTAAGGACTCACGATGATTGCACAAGCCGGTATATAACTTGGTCCAGCGAGTGAGTAGGAACAATACACTTTGCATCCGAAAAAAAATGATCATAAATACAAGTATGACGATAAACAAGCATGGGCCAATCGGCCATCGTATTGGATCGGGAATTGAATTATACCTTGCGCAAATGTTGCTCATGCGATCCGTAACGGCAAGGCCTGAACACTCCCCTCGAGGCTCTAACTTATCTGCGTAACACGGACCTCATAGACGCCTGTGGTGTCATTAATCGTTTCTCCGCATAAACCGGCCAGAAATTAAATTCAACTGCAACTGAAAAATCCTTTAACGTTATTGGTACTGACAATAGCCCCGAGGAATTTTGTACCGGTAATCGACGAAGATAAACTGCCGCTCGTATCGTTAATGGCTAGTACAGTAGTACAACCAGACTCAAGAATCTTGTATTTAACCCTGAGTACATTCGAGAATTGTAGTTATCTTTCGCGGGATTGCCCATTCAATGGGGTTTTCCCATGCAATCACATCAGGTGAAATGAATAAGGTAATGATCGCGAGTGGTTTTCGCGGTGAAGCGAAGACTTCAGAAGACTTGCAGAGCAGCGGGTTGAGGTTACAGCGGGAGTTGCCCGATGTTCTTTTTGAATTTTTTTCGCGGATTTTGTCCCAAGGGTCACGAGGCTGTAATGGCTATCAAAAATTATCCCGCCATCTAAAATAGTCGCGTTTCCAATCCAAATCACTCAGTTAGCTTCTCACCCGGACGCTTCAGAATACAATTCGAGCAACCGCGACGGCATCCTAGTGAGGATTTACGTTCGCGGTTTTCATCAGACAGCTCGCGGCATTGCCAATGCGAGTCCTATACACTCATGCCACTCCGCCGTCGAAGATACCTAGATCGTTTGACGCAACATCGAAGGAGAATCGTGCAGCTCGGCAGCATGAGCGCACCGCGATGATTTCCCTGGACTCCCTCTATCCCCTTAACACGTCATGTTCTTCTCAGATGAAATGGTCTCCCGGTACTGCTTGTCAAAGTCATCGGACTTTCATTCGCTTCTGAGAATTCCGAGGTACGTTTCAACCTCATGCGGACTGATGATTTAATTGCTGACCACGCAGTGTGCACTCCCCTCCTTTTTTTGGTTTCCTGTAGTATCCAGCACGCCATGATGCATTCATTAATGAGAAATCGAGGGAGAAGCCGGAGAGAAGGACAAGCTGAAGAGAGAGAGAGGGAGAGAAGACGCTCCATTCCCTGACTTTTTTCACTGATAAAGGACTATTGATTTAATACGATCACTTCTGCAATTACACATAAATATAAATGATTAGTTGATGATTGGGTGGGGGGTGGGGACTGGAGAAACCAGCGTGCGCGCGTGTATCGATTAAAGACTCAATCTCCAGTGCATTCAACCCTGGTTTATCGTGCCTCCTCTCCTTCTACTTCATTTCCATCGAGGCCTAAAATTCTGGTTTGATAATAGAGTCATTTGCGAGGGATACCACGACCGCCAGTGCCCCTGTATTTAATTGATCCTCCCTACTCCACACCAGCCAAGCCCTCCGCTAGCTTTAGCGTTGCAATATAAATAATAATAATTTGCAAAGTTGAAAAAAAAAACAGCACAGGAGAACATCCCTTGATGATTATCTGCTCGTAAATCCTAGCCTGAAGATATCGTGTGAGTAAATTGCGAGAGGATGAGGAAAAAGGTCCGAGGGGGGGTTTATTCTGTGTATGTGCCCTTTCAAAGTTACTCATTCCATTGCGATGTGTGCGGGGTCCGGGGCGGTAACAGACCAATCACGCGCCGGCTACTAATTTGCTGGCTCAAACGGCTGCCGTTCTGACGTCTATGTGAGACCAACAGACACTTTTAATGCGAATATTCTGCAGGGATTTCTCTGGGTGTATTCGATACATCTGAGGTGTGATGCAACTCGGTGCAGAGAGTTGAATCTCGCCCTGGAACTTGCTCTTCATCTACCAGAAACGGAGAAGATCGGCCCCTTTTTATGGAGGAGACGTTGAACTTCACATGCAGCATCTTCTCCGTTTTGGTCATCTCTTCGTCTTCATCCACCTCCGAGAATATGGAAAGTTGCACAAGGGTTACGAAAGCCACAAGGGGTGAAAGAGTTATAAGGGCATTAGTAATTTAAAATATGATGTCATAATGAAATGTAGAATCACGAGGGTCACGAGGGTCTGGCTCAAACGGCTGCCGTTCTACCGTCTCTGTGAGGCCAACAGCAGCTTCTAATGCGAATATTCCGCAAGCATTCACCTCAATATATTCGATATATCCGAGATGCGATTCAACTCGGTGCAGAGAGTTGAATCTCGCCCTGGAACTCTCTCTTTACCAACCAGAAACGAAGAGGATCGGCCCCTTTTTGTGGAGGAGAACGTTGCCCTCCGCATGTAGCATCTCCGTTTTGGGCATCCCTTCTTTGGTCGTATCCGCACTCTTTATCCACCTCTGACGATGTTGCTTGCTTCTTTTCTCAGTGTATTCCTTGCTTTCTTATTCTATCTACCCTTTCGTCCTGCGGCGGACAAAACATTTCTTAATTGGGTTTCGGTCCCGAAGACGTCCAACCGCTCTTTCGGCTCCATCGCTCCGTTCCACGATTATTTATATTGCTTTTTGTTCTTTGGAGGGTTATGCTGCTCGCCCACGGCCATAGTTGCTCCGTCGTATTATTCTTCCGTCGGATCTATTCCAAAATGGCGGTTGTATCACACGCACACATACATACGAGGTGTTCAATCGATAGCAATGATGATCGAGGGGCCGACGGCTGGTGAATTTCATGTCCTTTCGGTGACGCCAATAATGGGAGGATGACTGGTGAACCCAGGGAGCTGATGATAAATTGACCCCACAATGTCTGCATGAATAATGGGTCAATTCCGATCGAATATCAAGGGTCGTGGAAGTATTAATTTCTCGTTCTCATCTTTGTCAATTTTTTGAAACACAAGGGTCATGAGGGTCAAGGGTTACAAGGGTCACGAGGGTTCAAGGGTTGTAAGAGTCATTTCGAATATGATCACATAATAAAACGAGTCGTGAAGGTCATGAGGGTCAAACAGCTACAACTGTCAAAACTTAACAATAAAACGATTCACGTCGATTTGGCTCTTAGCTGACTTTTCGAGGAATATCTCCGAATCTAAGGGAGATAGAGAAATTTTCATAATAATCTTTTTTGTAGCTCTCAATCCGCTCTATAAAAAAGGTTATGACGAAAATTTGGCTATCTGCCTTAGATTTCGGGCTGTCCATTGAATAGTGAAATCGACTTGAAGCCTTTTTCGCTTCGATATTGAATTCTGAAGTATCTCTTGTCCAAATGATCATGAACACTCGAAAAATCGTGATCCACCCGTTTCCTTAGCCCACTCCCGAGAAGGAAGGAAGTGCCATCACTCCGAACGTCCACTTGCAATGCAGGACACCTCATTGTACTGCAAGAACGTCTTCATGAATTTCCACCCCCTCGCCATTATTCAAACACCGGTGGGCGAGGGGGGGGGGCGAGGGGGGTTGGATGTGTGGAAACTGAGGGTGGGTGGGATGAAGCCTTCGCGGCCCGTCGAGAGACATGAAAATACGAGTCTGTCGGGCGACACGGAATTGCAGTGCTCGTTAATCCCGAATCTTTCAGCAAGTACACTCGTAAAACCTTCGGCTTGCCTCGGGGGTCGAGGTGGGCCCCCCCGGGAGAAAGGGGGATGATTTGTACTGTATGAAAGTGCTGGAGCGTTTATGGAATATCCACTTTTGAATTTCCTGGTGGAAAGGACTGTCTTTCATTTTTAATGAGGATCATTGAGTGAGGAGGGGAGAATAAGAAATCGACTGATTGAACTTAATTTGTTCATCATTTTCTGCAGTGGATACAGTGATGCCGCTGGAGATCAAGGGAAACAAGACAAGACGGGAGAACAGTCACTAGTGATGAGGAAGACAAGACAAAATTTTAAACCGAAAATCAGAAGCGAAGTGGTCAAACGGTTTAAGTCAATTTAGTCTTCAGTTGAGTTTTCCAGAAATATTTCCAAATTGAAGGGAGATAGCGAAATTTTCATAATAACCTTTTTTGTAGAGCGAAATGAGTGCTACTAAAAAGGTTATGAGAAAAATTTTGCCATCTCCCTTAGATTTGGAGATATTTATTGAAAACTGGCCAATAGCCAAAACTGACAAACCGTTTGGCCACTTCGCTACTGAAACGATCCTCATGGCCCTTAAGACCCTTAAACCCTTCATGACAACGTTCTCGCGATAAAATGAGATGTTCTGTATTGCAAGTAGACTCTCGCAATGGCTCTTCCTTCAGAACCGAAGTGATCAAACGCTTCAAGTTAATTTAGTCTTCAGTTGAGTTTTCCAGAAATATTTCCGAATTGAAGGGAGATAGCGAAATTTTCATAATAACCTTTTTTGTAGAGCGAAGTGAGTGCTGCTAAAAAGGTTATGAGAAAAATTTTGCCATCTCCCTCAGATTTCGAGATATTTATTGAAAACTGGCCAATAGCCAAAACTGACTTAAACCGTTTGACCACTTCGCCACTGAAACGATCCTCATGGCTCTTAAGACCCTTAAACCCTTCATAAAAACGTTCTCGCGGTAAAATGAGGTGTTCTGTATTGCAAGTGGACTCTCGCGATGGCTCTTCCTTCCTTCTGCATCTCTGGCTTTCTCGAAATTTTAAAAAAAGTCGTTCTTCCTCAACTTTCACTCACCCTCTTTTCCTTTTCCTTTCCGCTGCAACTGCGTCCACCGAGGGGTTTTTTAGAGAGTGCAACACCAGCTACATTGTTTCCATAACTTTCACAAACGCCCCGATGCCGAGGCTGTTGCAAGTGCCTTCGGAGAGGCGCGAGGAAAAAAAACACGAGAATAAAAGGGAGAAAATTTACGAGGGTTCGGACGGCTGCAGTAGTCAAGTTTCTAGCATTTCAAGTTTGAAATTTTTTCTCTTATATTGCGGTTATAAACCCCGGGGTATTTATTCCGGCTTCTTACCTGGAGTCTTCCCTTTTTCCTCTTGAAAGTAACTGCCAAGTACTGCACTGAATATGGAGTCATATAATTGTGCCGGGACGGGAGGGGGGGAACAGATGCTCATTGTGCTGAAGCATAAGAGGTGGATAAAAATGGTTAAGTGCGCAGACCATGAGCAGAGCAACTTAATTAAACGTGCACGCTTGGTTACTGCGCCAAACGTGCATAATCTCTTACTCCTGGGCTGTGTTAATTGAAACGATCGACTTGTTTGGTCTTTCCGTGACAATCTCTTGGGGCTAGTCGTCATCGTTGGAACACATGGGGAATTGATAATGCTGGATGGCTTCTCGGTAATTGAGGGAGACCGCACTGGATGAGTCCACGTCTCCGGTTTTAAGGAGAGCCAAGTACTTGGGCAATTTTTTCCCCGTGAAATGCTTTTTTATTTCGTAGTCGAACATTAGAGCTCTCATTTGAGTCAGATTTGACCTCAAGTTACCGGACGAAAAGATTTTTTAAATCTGAAAAAAATTAGACAGTTTACTTTTGGAGGAAAATTCATGAAATAATTAAAAAATTGCAGTTTTTGAAAATTATGAGCATTTTTTGTAAATAATTTATGGACAATTGATTTCATGTGTAAAAAAATGAAATTTTTGAAAGTTTGAACGATTTTAATTATTCATATTCATGTACTTTGGCTATTTTTACAGCAGAATTGAAGCTTTGTAATCGTTCAAATTCAAGTTTTAGATTTATTGTGTTGTGACGAAATTATTTGAAAAGAGATCTTATTCAATTTTAAAAAATGAAAAAAACTATGAATTATTGACCAAACGTTTGAGCCAATGTTTTGAAATTTTTTCCTCAAAATTCGCTGAGTTATATTTTTCCTCCGCACCTGAACCAAGTCACACAATTCAGGACTGCCCTCACAGACTGCGATCATCCTCACGAAATTATTTACAGCCTCCACTCGCAATCAATTCATCCTCCAAATTTACTTTCACCGTAGCAAAAACTTTATTGAACCCCCGAAGTTTTCCAGTTAATCAGCGCTAACCCGCACCCTTTTTTCTCCATCTGAGTTTGTTCGAAATCAACCCCAGAGTGCTTTATGATCGTTCCTTGAAACTTGGCCGCTATGTTTCTTGCTCACTTGGATGTTGTTCCTTGAGGAGTTATATACGCAGTCTCGGCAGTTTTGGTAAACCATAGTCCTTCCCGATGAGTAAACTCGCGTGGGGATAATCCAATAATGGCGTCGATCCTACGGCCATTTCATGGATCGAACGCCAGTGTCAGTTTATTGGCCAATACATCACCCGATCACCCATGAGGGCTTTGGGCACTGGGTACAACCCCTCAAATTTCGTACACACTGTGTGCTCAACTGTACACCAGCACGTATCACCCAAATGTGTGGCAACATTTCTCTTGGTCTATCTGTCCCTGTCTCACCACATAGTCACGATTTCCCCTGGCTATCCTACTTTAATTACAACAGCTTGGCAAGGAAGATGCCTCGAGAATGGAAACCACAAGATATTGGAAGAGCGCGTGTGCACACTTCCCGAGATGGGCTTCTCGCCTGGATTTATCGTGTCCACCAGTGAACAAGGGAAAACAATTCTACGGAAACTGAGAAGTTACAGGATTCCTTTTTTTTTCAACACTTCTCATCCGCAAAGTTTTCAGTGAATATCTCGAAATCTAAGCGAGATATCAAAATTTTCGTAAGAACCTTTTTTGTAGCCCTCAATTCGCCCTACAAAAAAGGTCATTATGAAAATTTCGCTATCTCCCCTAGATTCGGAGGTATCCTGCGTTGACTTGAACCGTTTTACCACTTCCTCATGATTGAAGACTTTGGCAGCTCTTTGGACACCCTTCGCAAGCTTCCAATCTTCATCTCTAAAAAATATTTCAAAACAATTCTGGAAACATGAAAATGTTCCCTCACCTTACCTCCAAATCCCGCATACTCCAGCTACAAGCACCCCAAGCGGAAGCAGCAAAAACCAATTTCCGAAGTGGATTGCTGACTTCAGTCTCATCCAGCAGTATCGATGTGTGCACCGATAACGGTGTACAATCGGTATGCAAATCAATCCGCAACCCCGCGTGATTTACTCGCATGCCGCAATTTGTTTAAGTGTATACTCGATTCGATTTGGGTTAAGGCACCGATTGAAAATAGGGGGGCGGGGGGTTGCTCGCGGTATAGAAGAGGGGTTCAAATAGCCCTCTCTTCACAATTTACCGAAGAGTAAAAGAATACAGTCGAGTGTATCCTGGTGCGGGTGGTGTACTACTCTCTTTTCTTCGAGTTGGAAATTTAAATATATAAGTAAAAGGGTCTGGGTGGCGCAATCCGGAGAATAGCGTACGCCTTCTGCAGCTTGATTTGCCTTGCATGAAGCTTAAGACGAGAATGCGTTTCACGGTTTGCTAGTCCATCCTCTTTTTTTCCTCTGTACATTCATCGGGGGGGCTTTTTTTCTCCTGTTGGCACTCGTTTACTCGTGCAGACGTCCGCCTCTCATTGACTTTTTGTCGTGACTAGTTGGCAGGGTTTATTTCTCTCCCTCTCGTCAGTCTCCTCGGTACCCTTTAGCTGAGGGAGCTGTATGGTCTTTACATACTCTCAAAGACCCGGCCCCCATGTCGTCATGCATATCAAGATTTCGTTCGAGCACCGGTATCTCATGCTAATGTGTATAATCAGATGGCAATTTTCCTTGAGGTACTTTTCGTTATCATCGGTTTACTCCGTGACACGGCAAAATGAATGCTACATTAAAGACCCGATCAATCTTGACTCGGTACTACATAATCTCATTTTAGGAGAATTCCACATTGGCGGTGACTCAAACCGCTGAGTCGTGCTTGCAGATTTTGATTTGTTAGCATCTTCTATATGTGAATCGTTCAACTCTATTGCGAATGATTGAGAAAGGTGGATTCGCTCCAAAATGAGAAGCTTGTAGAAGCGAAGAGACGCTAACGCTTGTCTTGCGCGTTGATAAAGTCTTACAGGCTCTCGTTGCATTTAGAACACAGATGACCAAGCACAAGAAGTTTCTGGAAGCAACAGGAAACCTTTCATCAAAAGACAATTTTCCTGAAAATCGTTTTGGTTATCACCAGTCTACTCCGTAGCACAGCAAAACAATTTATTAGTCTCGGCGCTACATAATCCCATTTCAGGAGAATTTCCCATTTCCTGTGACTCAAGCAGCTGTATGCGCTCAGATTTTGATTTGTTAGCACGTTCTGCATGTGATTCAAACGTTCAACTCAATTGCGAGTGATTGACGAACTTAGATTCGCTCCAAAATGAGAATCTTGTAGAAGCGAAAAGACTAACGCTTCTCTTGGATCAAGAATCCTCTGAATAATCTATGGGGTAGTTGATAAAATTCGACATGTCTTCGTTGCAATCAACATTAGAGTACAGACGGCCAAGAACAAGGAGAAGTTTTTAAAAGGAAACCTTTGATGTAAAGACAATTTTCCTTAATGTCCTTTTCGTTATCACCAGTCTACTACGTGACGCAGCAAAACGAACGCTATATTAAAGACCCGATCAATCTCACCTCAGATTTTTCACGAGTCTGAGTGCTACATAATCCCATTCCAGAGGAATGCCACTTAGATCTGAAGTCCCTCGTTACGCAGTTGATCAACCACTCAGGAAGCGAGACCTGCGGTGCCTTAACCAGCTGAATCATGGATTTGCCGCTGAGTGAAAGCAAGAATCCCCTCAGTAAAGACTCCTTTTCGTAATTGGAGTGACCCCATTTGACCGTCTGTAATTGCGCACCCCTGGTTCTGACCCCTGCACATCAACCTCATCTCAATCTCCCTCGGACAACATTTTGATTTGATCGCCAAAACACACCTATTAATTATTTCATCAGTGTTCAATCAGGCAAAACCTTTTTACGACTCTCGCTTTCAGTTGAAAATCAAATTAAGTTAATATCCACGATCACGGGAGTGAGATATCAAATGTCGAGAGCCGACCGGAACCCATTAACCCAAAACCTCGGATACGTTTTGACCAGCTATCCCACGTATGAAAACGTGTACCAAAAACTCGTGGAGCTGTCTGTATGTGTATAATCACTCCCTGAACGCACATTTATTATCGACAATTTAACAACTTCAACGATCGTACAGCAACGATCGTAAATATTGGCTACCGTGGGTACCGGAGAACGATCGTTGTCGCGATAGGGATGCACTAGATCAGCGGTTGCACGACTCGTTGCGGAGAGGCAGAGAGAGAGAGAGAGAGGAGAGAGGGATCGAGGGAGAGGTACAGCATCCACACAATACAGTAGAGGGTATTGCGGGGGTGTCCATGGAGGGGTGGAGAAAACGTGGAAACTGGTGACTGTATATACAGATGCAGTGGAATGAGAGGTACACTTATATCTATGCGGCTCTGCCCTGTGGTGCATGGTGTGGCATGACGGCAGTAACTCCAGAATCCCAGGGCTTAAGCCGTACAGAGAGCGCGAGAGGCTGCCGCCGAGGATCAGTTGGGGAAACTTCCCGTCGCGGCTTAAAGGCTTGGCGGTTGCTCTCCCTCTCTAACTCCTCCACTACCGTTAGAGAGCGATCCACGGGTTTCGGATGCTACCGCCAACTTTTCGCCATGTTAATGGGCGCAATATTATCACGCGCCGACGGAAATTTCAGCAGCGAAACGGTAAAACCGTGCAAGTCGGTTTTCACTATTGGTTTTCAGTGGATAGCTTGGTATCTGAGGCAGATAGCGAAATTTTTGTTATTACCTTTTTTGTAGAGCGAGTTGAGAGCTACAAAAAAGGTCTTTACGAAAATTTGGTTATCTTCTTTAGATTCGGAGATATTCCTCGAAAACTCAGCGAAGAGAGTTGACTTGAATAATTTTACCGCTTCGGTCAATAATCGGTTAAATCTGCCTTTAAGGGTCTTTAACAAAGTTCGATATATCTTCATTAGGATCAAAGTTAATACTCAGATCGTAGAAAAGGACGAGAAAAACTTTCTGAAAGCAAAAGGACGCCGTTGGGCAAAATATTGTCATTAATGAAGAATTTTTTTAGAATTTTGACAGATTATCTTTCCAGTTGAATTCTGAACCTTTCACATGCGAATTAAATGACTAAACGAATGCACCAATGTTTTCAAATTCTGACAAATTCTCTTTCGAACTCAACTCTGAGCCCTTCGCATATGACTCAATTGTCTCATCAAATGGTTGGCAATTATTGCTAACGATGACAAGTCGTAGAAGAAAGATAATTTATTTCGCCAACTTGTCTTCTTGACCCAAAAATGACAACGACATTTCTCATAAGTTTCCGCCGCAGTTTCCCTCTCAATAATCCACCAAATCACAGCAAAGACGAATGTGTGAGAAAATGAAACTCGATATCTTATCCTAGTCTCGGGATATCGAACCGTTAACACCTGGATACTCCGCTGTCCTCATAATTCCATCACGAGATAAAATCTCACGCGCGTATACCAATTAACGCGGACACTTCTCAGCTTCTCGTATAACTTGGTGACTTGGCACAGGCCATTAACCTACGGTTACCAGATGAGCGAGAGATCCTCGAACGAGAGCAGGGTCAATTTATCGTCAGGCATGCTCCACATCTGTCTCAAACCGTGTGATGCTGCAGCTTCGTGAGAGACTACTTGAAGTACTTCAACGTCTGAATGCATCATGAAAGATTCCAGTCTGTGATATCAACACGAAGACCACGACTCACCGTTCTCGTGGATCTTGATTTTGCATCTTCACCGGTGGTTTATTCGAGCGGCCAGCTACCAGCTACGCCAACAATGAGAGGCTCAAGCATTGTTAAAGTTAATAAAGACATATCCGCATTCGGAGATCCTGCAGGTGCGTATCAACTTTCCGATGGATATCAGAAATATCCGCTGTCATGTGGATGTAATTGTGGATCCAATCTCTCGTCATTCGCCTAAATGATCACTTATCATAACTACAGCAGCAGAAAGCGCTGTTGATTTTTTTCATTCACCATCAGAGTGATTTGGAAAAGGATATTATCAGCACGCGAGGATAGTCATGCAATAGCAGCCCTAAACTATTGATCCCCAAATCGACGAGGCGCTTCGTAAAAAACGCGGCAGGATGGTTGCGGTTGAAAAATTCATCAGCGAATGTATCACGAAATTGGAGCACGTGATCCCTCTTTTTTTTCGAAAGTCTGGGGTCCATTCCGATGATTAGGGCCAGCCGGGGTTTAGCCTGTGGCATGAATTCGGTATAATCCTCGGGTTGAACGAGTCCAGGAGACGGAAAACTAACGACAGATGTCGAACGGACGCCAACGTGATGACGATGAGGTTCCGTTGGGACAGAAATGCCTGGGGAAGTGTTTTTAGATTGCGATGAGAGCACGGGGGGGAGATGAATATTGCAAGGGCTCCTGGAAATGGTGCTTCTGGAAAGGACCAGCGAGACCTTTTCAGTGGTGGAGACGAGAGAGTATCGAGTTACCTAGTCCACTCACCAGTAACAACCGCCCACATCCGCAACAATTCCCCTGATTAGCTCTCCTGGCGTTTCGGGCTTACAATTCGCCAATTTACCCGAAAACTCGTAAAGCATCGAACTGCCATCGAACTCCGACCGCACTCGCTGTATATTTGTGTGCATGCTGGGTATATTCACTGCCGCCATATGCGCAGCACATCCCTCATGGCTTGTTGCTGTAGATTCTCACTGTGCAGCGTACACCAGTGTTCGATACATCCCCTGCCATTTGACTCATGCTCTCTTTATCAGGTGTACTAGGCGAAATATTGCCAGTTCTGGGATTATAAATTGCCATTTTACCTATCGGCGTTCTTAATTTTACGGGTGTTTGGTGATTGTTCAGTAGTAATGGAGTAATGGTTGATTCGAGGATAGATTTTTCAATTGACGGATATTTTTGGGAGTGAGGGAAGCTTTGAATTATTAAAGAATGAAAAACATTAAAATTATTCTGTGGAAAGTTCTTTAAAATTCTAGATGCGCATTTTTAGTATTTTTTTTCTCTATTTCTTCATTTTTATATTTTTAAATTGAGTGATGAATAAAAATGAAATTAGAGGAGCAAAAATATCTCTTGAGTATTTTTTTTAATAG
Organism: Diachasma alloeum; assembly: GCF_001412515.2. Classification (NCBI taxonomy): domain Eukaryota; kingdom Metazoa; phylum Arthropoda; class Insecta; order Hymenoptera; family Braconidae; genus Diachasma; species Diachasma alloeum. Next base: position 924,680 of record NW_021680430.1, read on the forward strand.
TCAAAAAATGAAAGACACTAAAAATACTCTTTTAATATTTCTTTTTTCAATTTTTCATCGCATTTGTTAAAATTCTAGATGAGTTTGTTTCGTATTTATTTCTTTATCTCCTCATTCTTCTTTTTTTTAAATCAAATTATGAAAAAGAACACAAATAGAATGATAAAAAATCCCTTTATTATTACTTTTTTATGCAATTTATACACATTTTTAAAAAGAAATAGGAGAATGAGGAAAGTATAAAAAAAACATCACCAAAAATACTCTTTCCTTTTTCATCCTGAATTCTGAAATGAGAGAAATTAAAACAACAAAATATCAGAAATATTCCTCTCAAATCCCTCTTTTAAATTTTTTTCGCCCCAAAAAAAAAAATGAAAAATGATTTACAAAAAACCGAAAACACAATAAAAAATGACGGTAACTTCTCATTAGCTGGTCTATGAACACAACCCTAAGTCATTGATTACCACCGGAGACTGGAGCGTGAGCACAGAGTGCCTTATCTCTTCCTTACACGCCTGCAGGGGAGCCTGGAATGGGCCACCCTTGAGATATCTCTTACATCCCCGAAATTAATATCTCTCGGACCAATATCGTACGTCGCTGGGACCCCTGAGGAAGTACCCGGCGTGCAATAACTTCACATGTGAGAAAGGCTCAGAGGATTACTCGTCAGCGCCATCAACTCTCACGAACACAACACGAGTCACGTAAATTGATACAGAAAATTCGCTAATCGATGATGGTTAATCATGATTAGAGTGCATTTGAATCGAGAAAATCATATGAATCGCGTGCCAAGTAGTCGCTAAAGCAAATGCTCGCCGGTTTAACCAAAGTGGAGCATTTTACGAAAATTGAATATTGGGGATGAATGTATTCGAATCAGAAGGAAAGACAAAATTGCTGTCGTGAATTTAACGTGATTTAGTACCTGTTTATGCACGGAAAGAGTGAAAAAATGTTTTTACCCCTTGCAATCTTCGGGACCCTCGTGACCCTTCGGAAGAGTTTCAAAAAGGTTTTAGTCGGGCTTGACTGTTGCTCAGTTTTTAATGAATATCTCGGAATCTAAGGCAGATAGCAAAATTGGTATTACAACATTTTTTGTAGAGAAAGTTCAGCCCTACAAAAAAGGTTATAACCAAAATTTCGCTATCTTCCTTAGATTCGGCGTTTTTTATCGGAAACGAAGCTAAATCAACGTAAGGATATCCAAGTATAGATTCAACTGTTTCTAATCATCAAATTTGTCAATTAAATTGCGTGAGAAAAATTCGAGAAAAATCATGAAAGCTCAGGGTCATTCATATTACATTTTGCACAGAATCGTTATTTTTTTAAGCATTCGTTGTCTATAAATAAATAATTGAAATTGTTTAAACTTTTGGAAATCTAATTTTTTTAGATATGAAATTGATTTCTGGTAAAATTCTGAATATCAGTAAATTGGTTACGATTCCGAACAAATGATTTTGATTGTGGAAAATTTATTGTTTATAAATTAGTTATAGAAAATGTTCGTAATTTTCAAACTTGCAATTTTTAAATTATTTCATTAATTTTCCTCCAAAATCGAGATTCAAATGCAGACTTTCAAAATTTGAATAATAAAATCATTGCACCCATTAGGCCCTCAAAAAACGGTGAAAAAAGCAAAATTATTTCCAAACTTTTGTGAAGAAATTCAATTCTTTTTGCTTTGAAATTCCAAAAAAAATTAACAAAATTATTTCTCCAATTTAAAGAAAAAATCAAGATTTTTCCCTCCGCTGAATCCCCCAAAACCCCCCACTCCCATTTCTCCCGTTATCTCCGTAAAATCCGACAACTCCAACCGAAGGAAAAAAAATCGATTACCGCAGTCTCATTCCCCCGTAAAATTATTAATCGTCCGATCGATTTCCCAAAAATTTATAATGCCTTGCCAATGGGTTTTTGGTCTCAAGAGTTATTCGGCTCACGGATGATGCGACGATGATGATCCGCCATCTCGCCGCGACTTGGGAGGTCCGTTCTTGATATCCCCCCCCCCCTCCTCCCTCCCCTCCTCTTGCCCCTCTTCTTTTTCTCGTTTCGCCGCTTGCCACCCAACCCCTTGAGCCCCGTAACGGCCCTCTCGCCGTTCAACCCATTTCTTCTCGTGCAGAGGCTTCACTCTCCTCTGTTGGCATTGCCCTCCCTTTTGCTCATCGTCCCCGAGCCATCGGCATATCTTTTATTTTGCTCTCGCTCTCCTCCCTTGGAGCCCACGTCCTCTCTGCCTCGCTCTCGTGCACTCCGGGCCCTTCGTTCGTCGTTTATTTTTCTTTCTCTCCCCTCGGATAAACTTCTATTCTCCACACATGTCTTACGTAGTCCCCGGGACCATCAGAAAAGTCACATTTTTTTGTGATGAAGCCGTTGACTCTCCCGCATGCTTTCAGAATACCAGAGTAATCCGGGGGTAAAAATCTCGAAACGAGTTTAATTATTATGCAATTTTTTGTCGCGGCTTTTATTTTTTGTCTTCATCAGTTCTTCGCGGGCAATGTTTTCTAATGATGGTGCAAATGGAATTTCAATCGCTGTGGGGGAAGGGGAAATGTCAATTTTGCATCTTAAAATTTTACTCTAAATGGAAAACATTATTTTTTATATTTTTTTTACATAAATTCAGCCAATTTAAAATATTTTTTAAAAACAAAAAAACAGTTTTTTTCTTTTATAAACCATATATTTTATATATTTGAAAAAAATTTATTTGAAAAAATCACAATTCAGTAGCGAAGTGGTAAACCGGTATAAGTCGATTTTTACTATTGGCCAGTTTTCAATAAATATCTCGGAATCTAAGGGAAATACCGAAATTGTTGTAATCTCCTTTTTTGTGGCTCTCAATTTGCTCTACAAAAGAGGTTATGACAGAAAATTTGCTATTCCCCTTAGATTTTGAGATATTCATTGAAAACTGGGCAATTGTCAAAATCTACTTGTACCGGTTTACCACTTCGGTACTGAATTCAAACCCCCCCACGAAAAAAATTGTTTTCAATCTTCAATTTTCAGTTTCCGCTTTGTGTTCATCACCGGGTTTGCTCACAACATTTTTTAATGACGATGCGAAAGTAATTTTATCCCTGTCTGGGTGGCGACCTGTGTGCCAACGTATGGCAAATGCAATCGATGAACGTAATGACGGTAAATAGCTGGGTAATTTGCGAGCAACTCGGCACGCATATTCATTGTCCAGTGCTTTCAGTGGCTATCGTCTGCACGAAAAGACAACACATTAAAAAAATATCCATAGATTTATATATAGATTTATACGTTAATACATGCTGTAGTCGCCTCGATTATCAAGTTAATTTTGATGATTTTTTATTTTGATGTTTTTACCTCGGTGAATTCACCGAGTCGCAAATTGATTTTACGCTCCGGTGCTGCGGCGAGAGCGATGGCGTCGGATATGTTCCCCCGAAGCGTCGTTTATGATTGGCCGTTGACGATAAGCGCGAATGCCCTCGTGATTGGCCAATTTCTCGGGTAAAAGTGGGATTCAGGGAATGAAGAGTTAACATGTGGCTTCATTTAATAAGCTATGCTAATATATTTTACATTAATCATTTTGAGAACTTTTTTTTCATGTTTTGTTTGCGTTTCAGTATTTTTTGTGATTAAATATCGAATTTTTGGAGGTCAATGTTAATTTTATTTCGGGGACTGAGGAACATTTCGAAGATGAAGAATACACGTTTCGAAACGTGATCCGCAAGCGAAGTAAAATTCAATAAAAAGTGTAAGTCGAAATTGAAATTGTAGGAATCGCCACGTAAATTCTACGATGTGTTCCGTAGAAATAACTCACCGGCTTCATAAAAATCCGTGTACGAGGAATTATTCACTTGTTGATTAATTTCATTTTCTGCCTCAAAATTTTCTCGCCTTGTCTTGCTCCTTTTGCTGTCCTGCGGCATCACTACTCATAAACTAAAGAATTATACTTCTCGTCACAGCCAACACCTCGCCATCTCATTTTATTGTCATAATCGTCTTTTGAAATTTCCCCCGAGTGTTTCACCTCGTGAAAAACGATACTGACTTGGAGAAATAATGGCTACATCGATAAATGTAACGTGAGTAATAACAGGCAATTTGTGAAAGAAGACTTTTAGTTAAGCAGCTCGCGTATAGCCATCCAATTCTTGTTGAGACGGGGCATGATGCCTTTGGAACAGGTTGAAACGACTGGTTGGCTCGCGACTCGTTTTAGAATGGTGGCTTTTCAAAGGGGGGTAATTGCTCGGAGGAGTCGCCGCTCGGTCGCATCTCACCACCATTTTGTGATTATATTACCTGGTAAATTAGAGTTCAACATTGTGCTGTAGATTTTAGCATCGGCATAAACATCATCTAGCTACTGAACAATACGATGGAGGGGGGTGACAAGCGGGTATGGTATAGGCTAACCGGGGAATGTACTTAACCATCGTCGACCGGGGGATTGGTCCCAGCGACACAGGAAGAACATGAAGTATGATACAATCAGTAGCAACAATTCATGGGCTAGTTGTTTAGCATATTGACGATGGATGGCCCTCGACATGCAGCTCATCACCTGGAAAATCAATACGGCTTCGAGAGCTGATGAATTCTAACGCTTTGGGGGTAGTGCGGGAATGGGTGAATTAAATTCTGCCGTTTTTTGAATTGGAATATTAAAATCTGACGCAGAAAAAATATAGCCGAGTTGAGAATATTTTATTCCTGAACCAGGAATATGCATCCGTGAATCAGGAATATGATTCAGAAATATCTATTTGTGAATCAGGAATATCTATCCGTAAATCGGGAATATGATTCAGGAATATATACTCCTGGATCAGAAATATGGATTCCTGAATTAGGAATATGTATTCCTGAATCATATATGTTTATTCCTGAATCGGAAATGTGGATTCCTAAGTCAGGAATATGTATTCCTAGATCAGCAATATGTAACCCTGAATCCGCAATATGATTTAGGAATCTATATTCCTGAATCAGGGATATGTGTATTCCTAAATCGGAAATATCTATTCCAAAATCAGGATCATGTATTCCCGAATCTGGAATATGATTCCTCAGACTGAAATATGATTCAGCAATATTCTTGAATCAGGAATATGATTTAGGAATCTCTATTCCTGAATCACGAATATGTGTATTCCAGAATCGGAAATATGTATTCCTAAATCAGAATCATGTATTCCCGAATCCGGAAAATCATTCCTGAAATCGAAATATGATTCAGGAATAGTCCTAAATCAGGAGTATGTATTCCCGAAACAATTTTTCACTTCCGTCATCTCAAATTGAAACGACATCAAGCCTCCAGCTTTCCAAGCGCACGCGACAAAAAAACTTCTCTCCAAAATCCCTCCAGTAAATTTTATCACATAGACCACTCACTTATTTCGTAATTCGCGCACTCTAGTTTTTTTTTCGCCCACTTGTTTCAATACATCATATGGAACTTTAAAATCCTCGACGACGAGATGTGAAACCCGTAATTGTAAACATTGGATTAATGCAAATGCCCGCTTAAAAGCTTAATTGCTTTTGATAAAGTATGAGAGCAGGCGAGGAGGGGGCAGAGGGGAGTAAAGATGGGGTGAGTTTTGGGATAAGAGTGAAGAGAGGGGGGTGAGGGGGAATGAAATGGAGGTATTGGACGCGATGAGGCGGGCAGAAGGGAGGGATGGGGCATTAAATTCAAATGCATGTAAATTCATTCAAATTTATGAGAAATAGGTGGACGTGGAGCACTTACAGGAAAAGAGGGAAATAAAAATTAGTCCCCGCAGACCGCCCCCCCCCCCGACCCGCGCGCGCGCGACGAAACTCCATCTTTTCTACTATTTTTATCTCCATCTTCCTCTGGTGCATCCACTCGCTCCATGAAATTGCGTCTCTCGCGCCCCCCGTTTTAATTTTTTTTCACCACTTTTTTTTTCATTTTCACCGGCGCCATGTTGCGGGCGAGATTGGGCGCGACGCTCTGGAACCCATACATGTGAACGTCTCTAACTTTCTCGTGAGAACTATTGAGTAAGACTTTTATCATTCGCGACGTAAAAAATGGGAATTGTACGAAAACCTTTTCGCGTGATGGGTTTATCTTTCGGGGAATAGAAGTGGAGGAAATTCAGGGGTGCGAGTATTCTAGTGATCAATTGGGATTTTTTTTACTGGTGCATTATTTTTAGTTTACGAGACAAGTCGAAGGATTAATTGTTAAGGGTCAGGAGGGCCACACGGGTCATGTGCAGAACTCAGAATGAAAACATCAAATTTTGAGGTGCAGTTGAAAAAAAAATTCTTAATCTAACCAATAATTTTAAAAAACATGAGTTTTTTAAATGAAAATTTTGTAAAAGAAATGATCGAATCATTGTTTTCAATATTAAAGGGTCACACGGGTCAAAAAGGTCATTCGCAGAATTAAACAAAAAAAAATTATTTATAAAAATTCTGTTCAAGCCCAACATAACTCATTATTTTTCCAAGTGCACGAAAAATATATTTTTCTCAATCAACTTTATTTTTCTCGTATTTTTTAAAACCACTGGGGCAAAACGGGTCGCCTTTATTTCGACCAATTTGTGAATTTTTTTAGCCCTGAAATAACAAAAACGTGACAATTTGATAAGATTTTCAGTCAATTTTTATTGCGAGGGAAAAAAAAAGTCAATGGTCGACGAGTAACGAGAGTCTGGTGGTACTATCACTTTTATTTTATGGCTTATACTGTGTTCATGGAGGGCTGGAAACCACGGAGAACTGTGCCGCATACTCATAGAGAGTTGAAGTGGTCGATAGGTTCGCACCGATTTCGGACACAGGGATATGATTTATGGGTAGTTCGTGGTATAGATCATAAATGAAGACGTCAAGTGTGCGAGCCTTCCGGGTTGGACCAACTCACCGATTTCGTTTTTTTTCCCCATCAGACGAATGAGAAGAGGGATTTTGGGTCAAGCACAGCGAATTATATCAAATTCCAAACCTTTCTCAATATTTATTGAAAAATATCATATTTTATCGTCAACATGTGAGATTTATGCGACAATAAATCGGTGAAATATCATCGGAGTAATTAATACTAATTCAACGTTTGACATATAAAAGGGAAAGGAGCATGAAAATACGAATATTTCCCGGCGGAAAAGATTAATCTCTTCGGGTTGAGTGTTGAGAGGAGATTACGCAGTGAATTTACTTATAAATAAAAACTATAATAAAATGTTCGTAAACACGATCTTTGATACTACCGGAGGCATAATGTACGCACTACCAAGAATGCGTCGTATCGTAACGACTGGAGGTATGTAATTACCCGGCGTAAAGCAGATAACACTCGATGTTGAACAAGTTTTTTTATGGATAAAACGAAATGATCCTGTGGATCATGATTATTTCTCTGTCGTACACGTGCCCGTTCTCCCAGATTGATTTCATCCTGCGGGGCCCCGTCATTTCATCAATATCATCATTTCCATTTGTTTGTTTTGATGAACAATTGATAAAAATGATGAACGTCGATTATCATGATGTACGTGATACTTTATTAAATCGTGAACTGAAAGTGGAATGAAGCATCAAGTTTTCCGTACTTTAAACTTTGAAAAATATTTGGTGCAAGCATCTTAAACTTGATTAAGTCTCAAATACTTATACTTGAAACTTGATCAAGTCTCAACTATTTATACTTGAAACTTAATCAGTTTCAAATTCAAGTATCGAAGAGTTGATCAAGTATCAAGCTCCTTATACTTGCTACTTGATCAAGTATCAAGTTTTCTTCAACTTTGGCAACTTTCAAGTGCATGGATTTTACAAGTGGCTAAGAATCAAGTTCACCTACTCAAAACTTAATCAAGTCCTAAGTTCGCATGCTTAAAACTTGATCAAGTATCAAGTGCATGTACTTGAAACTTGTTCAAGTATATTGATATTTTTGATTCCATTCAATTGATGAAAAGCCTTCCATATGATGAAGTTCATCATCAGTTGATAATTTATTACACAACATGGTCAATCAAATTTTTCAAACGAAGAATACTAATTATCAGATTTCATAAACTGCTCGTGCATCCACAATTCAATAAATGAATTTACGACTCTCTGCAGAGTGTAACAGTATCTCTCCAATTGCGCCACCTTCAGAGAATTCCACCTTCCAGAACCACTGAACTCCCGTCAATAACCCTTTATTAACTCTGTAGAAGGCATTTCCCCAGTTAGCAATCGACTTTAATTAAACTCCCGTTCGATCTCTCCACTCATACCAGCCCCCACGACTCCATAGAATCCATAATGATACACTCAGTGTTGCAAAAAAGCCTCCCCACCCCCTCCCTTGCTTCAAAATATTCCATGAAATTCAAAATACTGACTCCTTGATTATTGACCGCTCTCACTTTAATCGCCCCGGCTGCTGATATCTTCGGCCCTCCTTCCTCCCGCCAGCACTTTAAAAATATTCCCATTGAATTACTTAGGCACACGCGACCAGCTTTACACGATAATCGTTAATTAATGCGCATATTAAAATTCATTAACCGTGAGTTTATCAGTCCATTTGATCTTGATCCATCGAGCTAATTAACGATGATGCACGCGGTTCGATTAAAAAAATATATATATTGGCCATGGTCACGACGTATTCATACCATTTCACATTATAAAAGCTAATTGAATGCCCTCAAGTATTCTTCCTCAAGGTAGTTGAACAAATTATTTCACTTATGCTTAAACTTGACGAAGTATCAAGTTGTGTCTGAGTACTTGATGAATATCAACCTTTTTATTTTCCATACGTGATTGAGAGTCAAGTCTTTCGTACTGGTTATTTTGTAAAGTATGAAGTATGGTTGCAACTTTATCAAGTTGCAAGTTCTGTATCTTTGCAACTTGAACAAGTCATAAGATTCATATACTTGCAACGTGATAAAATACCAAATTCCTTGTACTTGGATTTTCATCAAGTGTCAAGTTCATGTAGCTAAAACTCGAGTTCAAGTTCTATGTACTTGCAACTTTTTCAAGTATCAAGTTGATGAATTGGAAGGATTGACTGATCAAATAACAAGCTTCATGTACTTGCTACTTGATAAAGCGTCAAGTCTTTTGTACTTGATTTTTTCAAAGTATCAAGTTCTTGTATTTAATGAAGTATCATGTTTCTTGTACTTGGTGGACCAAGTTGGTGGACCGAGTTCCTTATACTTAATAAAGTTTCAATTTTCATGAAATTAATAAAGTATAAATCATCTTCAACTTCATCAAGTATCAAGTTCCACAACTTGACCTGCCTCCATGAATAACGTTCGCCCAAGCCGATCTAATAAGCCGTTTTTCCCATTTTCAACGTATACAATTGGCCGATTGTATTACCAACAACCATATAAACAAGCCCTCTGTTGTAGTGGTAGCGCATCGATAATTCCCACAAGAGGGCGACGTAGTTTCATGTCACGGCTGCACACTGGTTAATTCCACGTGGGGATTCAGAGAAGCGCCCGAGAGAGGGCTATACACACGTTGCCTTGTGCTGCATTGTCGGTATGATTTATGCTGATTAAGACTCTGGTAGCTGTGCGTTATCGTTAACTTGTAAGTCATGTGTAGGTGGGGTTTCTCCTGGTATAGTCGTCTGGGCCCCAGGTAAAAGCAAAGCGTTTCTCACTCCTTTTTGCCGCTCTCCCTCCCCCCTCCCCCCCTCTCTCTCGCGCTCTCCTCGCCAAACGCCCCACAGTGTGACATCCCGGTGTGTTGGGGTAATTTATTGGGTAGAGAGCTTTTGGTGTAACGCATTTCATACGATCTTGTGTATGTGTATTTGTGCATATGTGGTGAGAGAGAGAGAGAAGAAGACTGCGGGGATTATATCGTGGACGACACTGTCCGTGGCTTCGTAGGTGAGTCTCACTGGTTTCTATACCTTTGGATACTGCGCATATATATATAGTTGGGTATATAATATAGGGAGTTGCGGCAGGGAGAGGGGTAGCTATTCAAAGCGGATGATTCAGTGGCCGCTGCCGCGGTGGATAAGATCTCGTGCCGTGCCGCAGCTCGTTCGTCTTCCGCGCAGAAACAACCCAAGCAACCTGTAACTATGTAACCAAGTGAACGCGCCATACTGATTCGTTTTATGGAAGTGAGGCTGTATCGGTTTTTCGGGAAGAATTTTGTGGGGTTGCTCGCCGAGTATCCTTGTAGGGTGTATCAAGTGCAGGGGGTGGATCTGCCGGAAATAACAACTGATGCTGGATAGGTTGTCAAGTACGAGTTATTTGTCAAGTACTGATTTTTCATCAAGTTTCGAGCAGTTTTCAATTCATACTTGGTCAAGTGACGATTTTTTGGCAGTTGATAACTATCCATACTTGAAGCTTTCCGTACTTGACATGAAAGTTGATCAAGTATTAAGGTCTCTGTACTTGAAACTTTATCAAGTATCAATTTTTTCGTACTTTATGCTTCGTCAAGTATCAAGTTTTCCGTACTTTAAACTTTGCCAAGTGGCGATATCCATCGACTTCAGTTTTTTAAAGCATTAAGTCTCCTGTACTTTGCACTTTATAAAGTATCAACTTTGTCAAGTATCACATTTATACTTGAAACTTACTTGATGCTACAGTCTATTTCCTCAGGATATAATATCCAGGTTAAATTCCATCAATTTTACCCAATCAGCACCTGCTTTCTCCATAAAATCATTAATTTGAGAGATAGCCTTATGCTAATTCCATCGGTGTAAAAATACAACGCACGCAATTTAATCCTCGCTGAATACTATGATTCAAGTTCTGTTGCTGGATGATTGTTTGAAAGTATAAAGTGAATTAAGTGAGCCATGTGGAAAGGTCTTGCTCGTGGTCGACCGCACAACATATTTATTCCAACACCGGTCCTGCGGTTCAGCCCTCCTTCCAGCTTCCTTCTCCCACCCAATCTCACCGAATGGTCCACCTCCATCTCCTCTCCCCTGATCCGATGAGCCATGAACCTTCCTCCTTCATCGTTTTCTCGCTGGTCCTATACAAATATTTTCATCGTGCACGTATTTTTTGCATTCGTCGACTCGCGTTTACGCATAAACGAGTCCAAAAATTTCGTTTATGCTTTATTGCTCACTAGATCATGATAATGTGAAATTAATGAAAGTGATTGTCTCGATTAATTTATTATTAATAATCCATTCATCTGTTCATTGATTCATTTCCAATTTATTCAAACGAGACGACCAGAAATCGACGAACTTGCAAAATTAGTACTCAACGAGATTTTTGGATTCGGGCAGAGTCTGAAAAGTTTTGAGATATTCCCTGTATGTGCGAGGATTCAGGAAAAGTTTTTTATACTTTTTTCCTTTACAATAGGGTACATTTGAATTCGAAATGAAGATTACTCGTCCCTGACCGGGATTCGCTGTTTAAATATGCCAAAAGTTACCAACGAAACATTTTTGGCAGCTACCTGGCGCGTATCATCGCAGATCTACCCCACTATTTTGACTCACAAACATGTATAGAAGATCGGGGAATGAAGTAGCTGCAGAACTAGTTCGGGCCAAAAACTTTGTCTGGAAATTTATGTGAGTTCATTATTATTTTCGCGCGCGGCGAGGAATAATCATGAGGCTCGGGTAGAGGCATTGAGAAAGAAAGGGATAACACCACAAATGTGGGCAGACATGTATATGCGTGAATGGGTATGGGTACATTTACACACAGTGCTGCGGTTCTTGCGCATCTGCATCTGTTCGCACGTACACCCACACGCTTATATCGAGGTAGTTTGAGTAATGGGGGCTATGAAGTTTTCTTTTTGTTTATTCAAGTTCTTCTCTCTGCACGTTCTTTCATTTCATTCTGTTGCGTTTATTAACGAGCGGATTCGAGGATAAAATTCGATATTTCGTTTAGGTGGTATTGGTAGTCATTGAAATATCGGCATGAATGGGTTTATTTCATCGACATTTATTGTGATCGTGACATTTAACGTCGCTCCGACATTAATTGTTGCCCCGACATTACGCGTTTTTGACATTTAGCTCGTACATTTAATATCATCTTAATATGACGTGTGATGTCTCAGCGACGTTAAATACTTTTTGACGACATATGTTGCCCCGACATTAATCTCATTCCCACATAATATTCATCTCCTGCATTAAATTTCGCCCCGAAATTGAATGCCCCTCTGACATTAAGTGTTCCCCTGCCATTTATTGCCCCCCTACCATGTAATGTTGTCTCAGTATCTAACGTCTGTCCGTCATGCGATGTCGTCCCGACATTAAATGTCACCCCGACATCACTCCCTGACGTTATCCCACCCCGACACTTACTGTCATTTCGCCCCTCAATATCATTCCAATACGAAATGTCACTCCGACATCCAACATCGCCCGGAAATTCGACATTACCCCGACATTAACCCGACTTTTTAAAAATCTCCATCGAAAATCCTGACTCTCGTTCCCACCTACCATAATGATAGTTTCTCGCGGTACTCGCCATGCGTGATGGCGTCGTCTCGAGTTTGGAACCGGCTCTCCCCACCATCCAGCGGAGCCAAGTGGGGACCCGGGCCTCCCTCAAGCGCCCGCAGGGGTCCCCGGGCCCAGGGCCTGCCCTTAACGCGCGCTCTCCAGCAATAGGGCGAAACGAAACACCTAATGGTTTCCTCAGTTACATCGAGGACTACGTGAAGCCGGAGATTAGAGTGAAAGTGGAGGGATCAGCTTAATTGATCCTTTTTCTCTCTCAAACGTACCGCGCTGAGGTGTCCTATTCGTCACACACGTACCGCACGGTGAATTATCAAATCAACCGCTGATACTTGTTAACTGGTACAAGTTAAGTCATTACGCGGCAACGCAGACGTCGAACGTGTATGCATTATGCATTTACGTACATTATCTCATCGGAATAAACCCCATGAAAACATCGTGTCGGCCCTGCAGAATGCGTTTGACCTCTATAAACTCTACTCTGCAATTTTCTCATAATGTCTGGCTAAATTACTGGTATTTGCAGCTTTTTGGGTCGTACAAGGTTTGACATCGAGTAAGGGATATTCACAAAGGTTAAATAGATTTATTATCTTGATTTTTTTACGCGGAGAAGAACGAATTTTAATTCAATGCGAATTTTTTCTCGTTTTTATCTAATGATTTAGCGATGAAATTGATAGTAAAATTATTGGAAGGTTTTAATGTTTTTTTTGGATTATTCGTTAAGTTTTCGTGTCTAAGTACTTTGGCTGTTATTTCTACAATGAACTGCTTGTGTACTTTTGTACTCAAACATCAGAGCTTTCATTTAATCTTACAATGATTTTATCATTTAAACTTTGCAGGTCTGAATTTGAATCTCGATATTGAACCGTCGGAAAATATTTTTACAATCTGAAAAAAAATGAGAAAGTTCACTTCCGAAAGTTTAAACAATTTCAATCAATCATTTATAAACCACGGATGTTTAAACAAAATAATAATTCTGTGTCAGATATAATTTAAATGACGCTTTTTTTCAATTTTTCTCACGCAATTTAAATTTACAAATTTGATGATTGAAAATAGTTGAATCAACAGTGGGGTCTGTACCAAACTGTAAAAGATACTTGGATATCCTTTAAAAAAAAAACAAAAAGATAGCTGACCCTCGTGACCCTCATTTTACAACAAATCCAACCTAAATAAATTCACCTTCTCTCGCTCTTTAAAAACCAACAAATGAGAGAAATAAAATCGTGAAAAATTATCCACCACCACAATCACCTCGACATTAGAAACTACACCTCGGCAATAAACCATATGTAAAATATATTCTGAAATTCCTTTTAGGACACAGATATATGGCCCGAGAAAGGTTGGATTTTGCCGGTGCGGCCGGGGCCCCCGGATCGTGTCCATTCCGTGACCGAAGTATATCATTCGCTCGTTCCTTGTATATGCGTGCATGTCCACTGCCGTGTCTTCTTTTCCCTCCTCGTTCTTACGTGTGTGTTATGTGTGCTTCCCCTCCCCTTCCTCACAGCCCCCCCCCCAATCCCCCTCCCTCATGTGGACGTGAACCCGAAGTAAGTAAGACGAACGATTGGTTTCGTTACGGGGGGTGTCATGGGGTGGTGGTCTTGCCCACCTGCGTATCGAACTGCTATGTGGTATGTTTTGTTGCTCCTCTCCCTCTCCTCCCCCCCTCCGTCCTATCCCTCATTCGTCTCCTCTCCCTGGAGACTTTGGTGAGGCTGTGTACAGCGCCTGGTTCGTGCAGTGAATCTAAAATTTTGTCGAGGGGTAAAAATAAGAAAAATCAGAAGAAGAAAAAAAAGTTGAAATAAAACGTTTCTCGATGCTCCGGAGAGTGGGAAATCATCGCAATGGGGGGATGCGGGAGATGGGAGGAAGGATGAAGTAAAGGAAGATTTGGTAGAGCGAGGTGTCGCCTTACAACCGGCTTGCTCTCTCGCGAGAGAGAGAGAGAGCGGGAGAGGGGGGAAAAAGCCTCTTTTGCATGCCATCTCCTCCACCATCTGACCGTTGAAGTGGTTTTTTCTTTCCCCGCGGTCCTCCATTCCTCGGCGTTTCGGGTTATGGTTTTTTTGGTGCTTCAACGCGTCGCTTGAGGATATTTTTCGAAATATGTTCAGTCGTCACGTAATTATGGGTGGTTTTGGAGGAGATGGCTGGTCATTTGGATTTTTTTTATCGGGACAGGGAGTTTTGGGGGAATTCAGATTTTGCGTTTTGAATAATTTATCGAGCATCAAGTACAGGTGTTTCAAGTTTTCAGTATTTGAATTGGTGTTGAGTATTGAATTGCGTGTACTTGAAAATTTATCAAGTTCTTGAGCCTGAAACTTCATTGAGTTTTGGGTTACCAAGTACTTGTACTTGAAACTTTATCAAGTTTCAAGTTCGTGTGCTTGCAACTTGATCCATCATCAAGTTTGATTTTTTTGAGGTTTGTGAAGTATAATATCAAGTGGCTTGAACTTGATATATAATCAAGTATCGGTTTCGTGTACTTGAAACTTCATCAAGTTTCAAGTTCGTGTGCTTATCAAATGTCAAGTTCACATACATAAAACTTTTTCAAGTTTGTGGCCTAGATTTTTTGTTAATTATCAAGTACTTTGTACTTGAAACTTGATCAAGTATAAAATTTGTTGTATTTTAATTTTCATGAAGCATCAAGTCCATGTACCGGAAACTTGATGAAGTACAAAACTCATATACTTGATAAAGTATCAAGTTAATGAAGTACAAACTTTACGTACTTGGTAAAGTATCAAGTTCGCTGAACTTGAAACGATATTTTTCATTTCTCTTCCCTCATTCTATTTTTTTTAATGTTTTCGGTATTTACGCAGAGGATTTCGGGGAAATTGGGAATGAGGGTTTTAGGGTTATGGATTATTTGAGTGACTTGTTCTGTCTGTTTTCCTTTGTTGCTGTCTATCCTTCATTCACTCGACGAAAAGACATAAATTTAGGGACTACAGGAAACGCTGGAATGCCGAGTCCACTGGGAAATTTCAATTTTCTTGGGGACCGAGGTGAAGTCACTCGGATACGTAACCGAGATAAATACATTTGGTTTCATTGGATTCTGGAGGTGAGGTAACGTATCATGTTGCGAGGAAGATTGAATAGGGAATTTTATCGTCAAGAGAGAGGATTCATGATCATTCTCCTTCGGGAGATTCAAGATTCTAGATTGTTCCTCTGAAAAACTACAAAATTTCACGTAAATTAATTCAATTATTAACTCCAGCGTGATCGTGTCGAGAGGTGATGAAGACAGACGCACCTGGAAAAAAAAAATTACTTCTGCAGAACAATTATATGTTCCCCCGAAGAGATTTTTTCTCGCCGTGAATTGTTCCACCAAATTGTTTCATCAAATATTCTCACGTGGAACATCTCGTTTTTTAGCAGAGCAAATTTTTTTTGCAGTGCGGAATATTTTTGTTTTTTTCAAACGAAGAGTTCCGGTTGAAGTCTGGGAAATCCTGAAGAACGACGGGAAAGGTTCGATCCTCACCGGCTTTTCGTCATCATTTATCGTACATTTTCATACCCAAAAAAATGTGGTAAAGCCGATATCTTATTCAGGAGCGGTCCATTCGTTCTTCTTAAGGCGAAACCCCTTTTGCGATCACCGGCGGGACATTCTTGCTCGCGTCACGTAACTTCGAGGCCTCTCGATATATCTTCATGCCCTCCAGAGAGCTTTTCCCTCGTTTCATCATTCCCACGATCGCAAAATCGGCCAGCATCGCCCGAATAAATGGAGAAAAATCGTTTCAGCAGATCTTACCGTAGTTTACGGTAAATATCTCCAAATCTAAGGGAGATAGCGATATTTTTGTAAGAACCTTTTTTGTAACTCTCAATTCGCACTGCAAAAAAGGTTCTTATAAAAATTTTGCTATCTGCTTTAATTTCCGAGATATTCTTTAAAAACTGATTAATAGTCAAAGTCGACTTGAATCGCTTCACCATTTTACTGCTGATTTATTAATTAATTCTAAAACGATCTGCTGATTTAAAAAAAGAAACTGTCAACATTTTTTTCACGCCTTCTGCAGGAGAAATAAAATTTTATTCATCATCTAATTCAAGCATTGAACAATTCTCTTCAGGCGATGTAGAATCACTCCAGAAAATGGTGACAAGCATCAGAAGTGTCCCAATCAAGTAAAAAAACTCTCTTATTTTTTTAAATTTGTAAAATCAAAATATCAGAAAATTAGAAACTAATTGAACTAATAAAAAAAAAGTATCAACACCATCATCTTTAAAAAAATGACAAATTCCCCGATAAATTACCGAACGTCTCCCTCAACTTTTCAAATCACCTCTTCTCATCTCAATTTGTACCGCAATATCCCCCGAATTTCCAGCCCTTTCCCCAATCCCCCCAAAATCCGCTGGCAAGCGTCTCGTAATTGCGATAATTCCCCTCTCCCCTCTGCGCCCTTATTACATGTAAAGTCGGCAAGAACTGAACCCCTTCCCACCCCCCTCCCCCCCGAGAGTGCCGAGGCCTCGGTATTTCTGGACTCGTCCCAGCAGCCGCTCGTAAGCCCCGTCACTGGTACACGTTACATGCTGCAATATATAAGTAAAACGTGGGCACAAGTATATACGCAACTATGAGCCGGAGACATTTGGTATGAGAAACGCGTAGCTACGCAGAAAGACCGTAGCTCAACTTGCCGGTACATCCCTCCTCTCTCAGACCGCGCGGAGGTAGGTAATCCTCTTGGGGGCGTGAGTTACTGCCTCCGTCCCTCGCCTTTTCCTCCCGCTGCTCTCCCTTTTCCTATTCTTCCTCTCGCTTCAGTGCGGACTTCTCTCTTTTCATTTTAAAACCCGAGGGTTGCTGGAAAGATGGAAAGTAACATGAAGAAAGTTTCGAGTTGATGGGTAAGGGGAAAACTCACGGAGAGAGAGAGAAAAAAACATTTTTTAGACCCAATAAACCGCGATGCTACACCCAAAAAGATATTTTTTTTTTGGGACTTTTTAAAGTGAACAGTTGAGGTTTTTAAAAGTTGAAAGACGTTAAAAAATTTCATGTCGAGATTTTCAAGTTTCACGTTGAGAGGAAATCAAGGAAAACTACTTGATTCAAGTAGGAAAGCTACTTGAGTTAAGTTGGAAAGATACTTGATTCAAGTATGAATCATACTTGATTCCAGTAGGAGAGTAAAAAAAATGCACCAAAAATGACTATTGATACTTGATTCAAGTCGCAAAGATAATTAAGTCCAGTAAAGGAAACACTTGACTTAATTACCTTAGAAAAATACTTGATTCAAGTGTCTTCATACTTGATTCAAGTAGAGCGCGACTTGAATGAAGTAGAAGTCTACTCAAATCAAATCGTCAACTTGAGGATACTTGATTCAAGTTTGAAAGATAATTGAGTCAAATAAAGCAGACACTTGACTTAATTAAGTTAGCAGAACACTTGATTCAAATAGAACGCAACTTAAATCAAGTAGAAGTTTACTCAAATCAAGTCGCTAACTTGATTCAACTGCAATAAGTAGACCGTCAACTTGATTCAGTCCTACTCGGATCAAGCTCCGGGGCTCTTTCATAGATAATGTTTATAATATTCCCCATCTATTGAAAAAAATTCAAGCTAGCTGTAATATACAGTTTAGGAGATAACAAATATTAAAATGCGGACTTCTAGCCTCTATCCTAGAAAATACAATAAATCAAGTCATTTACAATTTTTTCAGAAAACCATAGGAACTAACTTTTGGGTGGTACTGTCTTGGGATTCACCTTAAGATGAAAAAATAGGGCAGAGAGAGAGAGAGGGCGCTTTCTCGTACCACAGCTGGATCGCCATTAGTCACCTCTAATTAATAACTTGTGTTGGAAAATACAAAATATGGCCGGGAGTTAACGAGGAAAATGAAGGCATACGGTGCTTTAAAGCTCTCCGCAGTATAAGGAATGTGTGTTTGAGGGGAAGGGGGTGGGCAAAGGCTTCTGGGGGGCTTCCACAGCGGGCGCTGAGTATACCTTCCGGCCATGACGTAATGCCCGTCCGCCATAAATACGTGAAATGGGCGAACACCCCCTTAAACTTACTTAGTGCGGAATATAAGGGTAACGAGGGCCAGCTGTAAGACTGGCTGAGTCTCACTTGAGTTTTCTGAGGTTCTTCCCTCGCACGGAACATGCCGACTGCTTCCGTTTGATCGATATTTAAAAGAGTCGGACTGAATGAGGATGTTTCCGGAGGGGTCTTTGATGTCTGAGGTTCCCGGGGTGATGAATAGATTTTGCAGTTTCATGATGAGAAATTGATGATTTATTCTGAACTTGAGATTTATTCGATAATTTCGGTTTTTTTTTTTTTTTCGTTTTGAAGGGTTAGGTGATTTAGTCAAGTGTGAGGGGCTTAAATTAAGAGTTGTTGAAGTTCTTAAGACTTATGAACACATTTGTCGACACATTTGAGATGTTTTGAAAATTTAAGACAATCATATATTCGAATTGGGAATTCTTTTGAAATTTCATTGCAAAATTTAGAATTTTCTCTTCTTTTGTTATTTGAGACATTTAGGACATCCATAAAACGTCTTGAATTTAGTTAAAAAAGCTTCTGAAAGTCTCTTTTTAGCACACATTATCATAAAGAAAATTTTATTTTAAAAATTCACAGAAGAATTCTTTCGCATTTCAATAAATTTCGTCTCGATCTATTCAAAAAAGTGTTATTCATTGAAAATTCAAACAAGTAATTCACCGCTTCGATTAGTATAAATTTCCACAACAATCTGACCATTTGATTGCAAATGTATGCTAATCCATCAACATTGTCTCCCCATTGCCTCCAAAGCAGTAGAATTTACATGCGTCCACAAATCATTGACAATTATATTTTTAGACAAATTTGACAATTTATTACGATTTCATACGCATGAAAATGTGTTTCCCTAAAATTCATTCATCATTTTTACCAATAAATTGACTTAAAATTTCCTTTTTTTCCTATTTTTAAGGGTCATGAGGGTCACAAGAGTCAGAAACGTCTCAACATTTCTGCCTCATCTGAGGGCTGAATAAACAATATTCCCAAAAAATTTCTATTTAAAAAAAAAACGTGATAATATTTTACCGAAGACCTATAATTTATTTCCTCTCGGTGAGTTCGATTTACATCGTCTCTATGTTTCAAGAGTTTTTCTCATTCAGTCGATGAAAGGGTGGTAAAGGAGGAATGGGCGATGGTTACAGTTGCCAAGTCTAATAAGAACAGCCAATACGTTGATTGCTGCTGGGGGTGCTCCTAGAATAACTCTCCTCTCTCGCGGTTCGCAAAACCCAATGCCAAGCCTCCCTTTGTCTTTGAGGATGGGAAAGGGGATGATAAAGATAGCATATACGAGTCAAACTGAGACCAGATCATACGCGGAAACCAATCAAATCAAAGTAAGTGAATTGGCGAGGGTATACGCCAAGCTCCGGGGCACGAGACTCACCGCACGAATATATCTTCATGTGTAGTTGGAGGCATTATTAAAGCTCCGAGGGCTTGCAGTTCTAAGATTACTGGGGGGCAGGGGACATGCGTCATTTTCTTTTGGGGTCTCGTTATTGGGTACCTTATGGAATTCGTTGGATTGGAAGTTCATGGGATGAATGATGTCAATTCATTGAAGAGAATCTTTCAATAATCAAAAACAATAATATTTTAAGATTTCAAAAGTCGAAATCAAATTTTTTGGACGGCTTAATTCAAGATTTTCATGTCTTACAAGACTTTCAAGTCTTAAGTTGACACATTTAGGTCTCCCCTCGAGACTTTCAAGTTTTAAAGTGAGAGTTTGAAGTTTTAACTTGAGACTCAAGTTTCAAGTTAGGACTTTCAAGTTTCAACTTGGAATTTTTGAAAATCTCAACTTGAGACTTTCAAGTTTTAGTTTGTAACTTTCAAGTTTCAACTTAGGACTTCTGAAAGCTTTAACTTGAGGCCTTCAAGTTTTAACTTGGGACTTTCAAGTCTCAACTTGACACTTTAAAGTTTTAATTTGGAACTTCAGTTTTAATTTGAAACTTTAAAGTCTCAACTTGAGACTTTAAAACCTCAACTGAAGGCTGTAAAGTCTCAACTTATGATTTCTACCTCTCAACTTGGAACTTTCACGTTGACCCCAAGTCAAAAACTTCTAAAAAAATATCCAAAGAGTCTTAATTTCATCTTCACTTCCATCGACATTTTTCCAACAATTGCGTGTTAAAATACCAGCCGATCTACGCCGAATCCTCGAGAGTTATTCTCCCTCAGAGATATATCAGGCGAGTAAACGTTGAACGAAAAACGCCCGGTATTTCTCAAGAAATGCCCAAGAGGTAGGGAAATATTTTCCCCGAGCTCACTCGTTGGATGTACTGGGCTCCTCCTTCCACACCGCCACTATTTTCTTACCCTTCGCACACTCCTTTGCATTCCATTTCACTGTCTCTCCGTTGAGGGTCTCTTTCCCGGCCCTTTCGTAGTTTACATTTTCACGCTGCTTGCTGAGAGGTATGCATAGGCACCCCTTGCGATTCTACACCCTTATCCATCCACCGGATGATACCCATTCCATGAGTTTAGCATTAAATTCAGTCAGCCCCTTGGTTGAACAGCTACGCACGCTTCTTTTTCAAGCTCTCACTGCATTTCTTTAATATTTTCTTCATTTCATTCACGAAAAAGAAATGACTATTGAAGAATCAACTCTCGTAACCTTGAGTCTTCTAGGAATTTTCGTCCCTCATTATGCGACGGAATAAAAAATCAATGTAAAATGAATTGTCAAGACATCAGACTTTTCCGCACTTCATGAACCGCATGAACTGCGTCTCCGGATCGTGATGCTGAGATAATCTTCATCATAAAAGGAACCATTAAATTTTCAAAGTAGTAAAAATTCTTCGCATCATTCCACCCTAAAATTTCGATAAGATCCCTCTCCATCAAAAATTCAAGAAGTCAGAGAGCGCCCGGATTCCAAGTGTAATAAGACGTTAAAAAACCGCGATATATAACCATTTAGAGGAAAAAAATGAGCTCCCCGTTCTGTCACATTTTCTACTTTGCCGAGACGTATGGGGGTGGCTTAATTGGGGGAAGCCCTCCTCCTTTATTTATAACTTCGAGAAGTCTGTAGGATCACGTGGCCCTCGGGAGGTGCCTCTCCCGTTCCAAAAGAGTCGGCGAGCCCAGAAAGAAGGGCGAGAGGAGGGGGAGGGAAGGAGAACGAGTATAACTGGGGGGTTGACAAATAACCCTTATAAACGTAGCGCCATAACTTGAGCCCGCACCCCGAAAACGCGGGCATGACAACTTGGAATGAGAATCATGGTGGGAGCCAGTGGGAGAATGGAGAATGAGTAGCATGAGAGTGGTTGGAGGAAAAGCTTGGCTCTCGGACCACTTGATTAGAGGAGGTGGTGCATTTACCGTCCACCTCAAGGAAATCGTTGTATTTTTTGACCCGAAACGATTTAAAGTTTAAATATTAAAAGAACAGGCCTTTCATTTATATGGAACATGATTCATTGACGTGCAATGCAGTTCTTTTCCGCAACATGCCTGCGGAATGTCGCGACGTGTCCATGTAATGTCGTGATATGCCCGTGTGATGCAGTGACGTGTGACGGCATCGCATATACATATCGCGACATTTCCGCATAATGTCGTAGAATTCCCGCGCAATGTCGTAATGAGACCGCGTAATGTCGCGACATATGACGGCATCGCACATGCTTGCCGTGACATATTTGCGGATTGTCGTTACAAACATATAATCGCCTCGAATTATACCAACTTTTTAATTAAATATTTATAGTGAATCTACTCATTACGTCAAGGAAAATGATTTTTAAAAAATTTATAAGATATAATGGTGAGTGTTATTTCCCACTGAGCGGCACTGAGCCTCCCCTAGTATGAGAATGGTTGGAGAAAAAGCCCGAGATGAGGGATACGGCCAGTTGGGCGCCGGGCCACTTGATTACGTCCCGATAATAAACATGATGTCTGATATCAACTACACTATTTTCTCGGTTTGGCCACTGTTATATCCTTTACATTTTGGATGAAACCAGCCACTGCCAATAACAGATCGTTGAGGTTGATAGGATTGTAAATATGACGCGTTTATTGCGTCGAATGATTCGTGGTGGTTGTAGGTGTGATGAAAATGTGGGTAAAGTTGGGATTGTGTGCGGCATGAATCGAATGGGTTTGCAGGTTCCTATGGCAATTGGGCATGCCTGGCATCGCAATCACGAATCATTCGGACCGGTCACGTTTACGTCCATCCAATTGTTCATCATCTAGCCCGATCCTCTCTTCTTCTCGGTTGTTTTTGTTTTTTTTTGTCCGGAAATTTTATGACTCGATTTCGGACGTGGTTTATCATGCCGATGGTTAATGTTCAATCCGGTTAATATTCAGGGGTTTATGACTTCTGGGATTGATGGGCAATTTTTTTGTAACTGGGATTTTTGTGAGAATAGAATGATTTTGTGAAATCATCAAGCGGTGTTAGAATTTTCAGAGAACTAATTCAACTAGAAAGCCAAATCGGTATTGCAAAAATATTCATAAGGGTCAGAAAAAACGAAAAACAAAAAACAAAAATTTAAAAAGTCATTGGAAAAAAATTAACAATGGGAAAAATTTCAACTGCATTACCCTCAAAACCCAAGGACTTTTAGTAAAAAGTCATCAAGAAGTTTTCTCTTTTTATCAAATTGAGATAATTCATTCTGGCACATGAAGTACAAAATGCAAGATGCCAAGTGGCATGTGAGTATGTGTTACTCGAGAACCAGCAGGGTCCACAGGGTAGATATTGTACGAAAGTGAGACCAAGTAAAAGCAATGCCAGTATAGAGGTGAAACGAGCGTTTTACGAGGCAGTAACGGCCGATAAGGCGAACTTGCGCCCCCCCGACGGGGCTTATTCCACTACAGCACCCAAGTGGCTGTTCAACTACCTATATCCCAGCCACTGGGTACTTTTCTCGTTTCCACGTTGAGTCTCTATATTTCGGCTGCACTCTGCTTTTTCCTCGCGCACTTGCTCTTTTTTTTTCAACATTTTATTTTCATCACGGACTCTTCACCCTAATTTATAAGAATCGTTACATTCTTTTGATGTGAATTCCTCGTTAATTGATGCTCTTAATTAGCCATTGGTTATCGCCCGGAGGGAGTTGGTATTCAACAGTGGCGAATTAAGCTTCCAGTTTTGGAACGTCAATTATTTTTGGCTTTACCTTCGGTACACGAATGGAATTCGAAGGCCAATTAATTTAAAAAGTTGTCGCGAGGTACTGGACACTGTTATATACCGGCTCGATTAAAAGTAAATGCCGGAATACTTTGGTGATATATACGTGGAGAGGAAAATTACAGAAAATTTGCAGACGGGGAATTTTATGGGACATTATGCGAGAAGTATTACCATGCATGCTGAGGTATTGATGTGCCATCCTGGCCATTTCTGCCAGAAAATATCCTGACATGTCCGCAAAATGTCGGGATATTTCCGCATAATGTTGTGAAGTTTTCGCATGATGTCGGGACATTTCCGCATAATATCGTGAGATTTACGCATAATGTCATGACATTCCCGCATCATGTCCGTATATTTCCGCATAATGTGCCGAAATATCCGTGCAATGTCATTAAATGCTACATTGCGTAATTTTTCTCCGCATATTCACGTATAAAGCCAATACTAATTTCCTTCTCATTATTATCTGCTTCAGGTGCAAATGGCTTACGTAGACGCGGCCGACAGACATACACACGTTATCAAACATTGGAACTGGAGAAAGAATTTCACACGAATCACTACCTCACAAGGCGGAGGCGGATCGAAATGGCGCACGCGCTATGTTTGACGGAAAGACAAATAAAAATATGGTTTCAAAATCGGCGAATGAAGCTGAAGAAGGAGATACAGGCGATTAAGGAATTAAATGAACAGGAGAAACAGGCACAAGCGCAAAAAGCAGCAGCAGCGGCGGCCGTTGCCCATCAACAAGGGGGTGGAGGACCCGACGGGGGTAACTAGGGGTACGCCCTTCACCGGAGCCCCCCTGATCACTCAAATGCCAATCCACACCATCCACTGCTAGCACCACAATGTACACAGCTATATTAAGGTGAGTTTTTCTGGAACAATTTTGATGAACAAATCGTTATCGGAAAATTTACAACTAGTCCGTCTTAATCCGTTTGTACCTCTGTTCTCCGAGACATTCATTACTTTTTAATTGCAACCGTAAAGAATTAATAAACCATTTACGTAAAGACTCGCAAATGAACGCACATAAACAAGCCTACATTCTGAATAATTCAAGACTCTATCGTCGTCAATATCATTTCACATCAATCAAAACCATGGCGTTAGTTAGCTTGTTAATTAAGTATCGGAAAAAACTCAATAAACATTCATCATTAACCGATCTAAAAATTGAATTCTTCGAATTTTTTCATCAAATTAAAAAAATATTGGCGGAACACTGAGTCTATTTGGAGCCACTTTTCAATTTCTGATTTCTGGTCATCGTGATCTTCTTCAAACATGCGGTAATAGAACTTCATGTGAATATGCTTCGTCCGGAAAAGCTTTGAAGGGTTTTCAATCTAGAAAATTAATAGACATTTCAGTTTGTGTTTATTACATTCGTTTTTTGGAACTGTTTTCATCTTAGAATAGAAGATTCATTTTTCCGACAACATACTCCGCTTGAATGAAGACACTCCCAACATTTTCCGCTGGGATTTTCATGTCGGGTTTGAAATTTCAAGCCAGAGGGTCGTAAGGGTCAGGATAATGAGGGCCGTAGGAGTCGAAATAAGGCTCAGGATCATAAGGGCATGAGTCAGAAGTATAATAAGGGTCATAAGTAGAATTTATTATATTTTTCGATCACCAACTACAATGATTTCCGTGTAATACAGTCACTCTAATAGTCACGCCAGCAGAATAGACTGACTCGAATGAGGAAGAGGATCAGACCAAAAACCGATCTCGGTATTTGTCGTACGTATATTGCCTCGCAGAATTCAACTTTACGACTATTTTCGATGACTCCGGTCCGTTAAACTCGAAATTCCCATGAATCTCAAACCACGATTATAACTCCATTTACCCGACGGTGCACACGGCACACTGTATCAAACCCATACGTCAACGTGACATGGATTGGTCAGGGGAGGGCAATTTACCCCCCGCTGAAAGTCCATGCCTGTACGCACTGTAATTCCTTGTTTATTCGACACAAGTTATTTATCGCAGCGCGTCCAGTCATGCGGCCGCCGGCAAAGAGCGGAAAAGACGGCACTCGCGATCCATCTGCATATCCCAAGTACCTATCCAATACTCGGGAGAGCCATCCCCTCATTCAACATCTCGAACGATATCTTTCGACGGTATATCTAATGAGGCTAAACCGCGCGCAAGCGTGCGCCTTCATAATTCCCTAAGTTATTCCATTCGCGTGCGCGAGCACGCCTGCGTTTAACACGTACCTAAAAAGAGATAGTTCTCTCCGCCGACGGTTCGTTATGTGTTTAACGCTGAAATGTTGCAGCTTCGTGATTCAACGCGGACTTTACTACTTCTCTGCACTCGATTGCACCGTGTGAGCCCAGAGGTTTTGGCTTACCGCGACCGCGGAAATTTGCGGAAAAATGGAGGAGAGCCCTGATCCATTCCCTGAACACGAAAATTTTAAATTTTCAAGTAATTATTTCAGTGTGCATTTGGATATTTCTTGGATATCAATTTTTTTTGCCAGATTGATTGATTTCAGTCACAAATGTCATTTTAATTTTCAATGTTGTGAGGTTGAATTCAATTTCAAATGAAAAAGTTTATTAAATTTCTCATTCATCGTGAAAATTCGAGGAAATTGGATTTTTCATGTTGAAGAATGATTGATTTTTCAATGAAAGCTTGAATTTACAAACTCATCGTGGTTATTGCCTGAATTTTCTAAATTTTCAAGGCTTTTCAGCGCCGTATGGATCTGAAAATCGAGAATTACTTGAATATTCAAGAAATCAACTGATTTGTCAATGAAGAATTGAAAAAAATTTTAAGAACTAAAAATTTCAAACTGTTTCACTTGAAATTTCATTATTTTACAATACTAAAAAATATTCAAAAATTCCCAATTATGCAGCACAACCAGATATCTCTCCCACTAATTTTTCATTTTTTTCATTATCTAAATTTGTCACATGCAACACCCCAAGGGGTTGCATTCTAACTACCAAAAATAGGGGCTTCAATCAAGAATTTTTTTTCAAGTTACAATTTTTCTCAATTCCCCGGGAATATTATAAACATTACCTATAAAAACTATAGGAACAACCCTAAGAAAATCCAGTTTTCTGGGGATACACCTTGATTAAAATTATTTTCTGATTTTTAAATCGGAATATTTCATCTCGATTTCATAATAAAGCCTATTTTTTCACGTGCACGCTCTCCGCACAATGGCAACCTCATCACCGCACCCACCGAAAGCACACGCGTCACGGTCGAACTGGACCCACCACTCCCCCGAACGTTTGTTTTTCCGCAAAAAATCCAAGTGCCCACAAATCGTCAGAGGGACATTAATCAACACTTTGTGGTGCACGATTCGTTTATCAAATTTACGATCGTTAGTCGCGATATCACCGCAAGATCTACCTTGAGTACATCCGCATCACGCAACGCACAAAAACTCACGCCCGTGACTTGTATTCTCGTTTCTTTATTTCATTTCTTTCTGCACTCCACCCCAAACCCTCTGGTGAGTCGTGAACGGGGGGGGGGGAGGTAAAAAGTGAAACGTCCGACTTTTTTATGAGGCTCATTGCTACCCTTCGTACGGCATCGAGGAAATACCGGGGAATGTTTTACGAGCGGCTTTTTGAGAAACTTCGTCAGGATGCAGTGCAGGTAAAGAGAAATTTTCATAGCCGCCAATTCTCGGATCCTTCCACGCTGACCGTTGCTGTCCACAAAAAATAGTTTCACTCAATGTTGCATGGGGCACGGTCGTAAAAAAAGGTACTCGGGTTTTCCGCACTTTCCCTTTTTACAATTGAGGCGAGGAATTTCGAGGTTTTTATTTTTTGGTTTTAGAATATTTGAATGTGAATTGATGAAACTGAAAAAATGAGGAGTTTTAAGATTTTAAGGGTCTGAACTTTATATACCCGGGATTTATCGAGGTAAAAGTCAGAATTGTAGCTTATATTTTCACATTAATTAATAATTTTCATTATCATGTGGATCTGAACATTGAAATTCCATTGAATACTCCAGAATTCAAATGATTTTTTAATAACAAAATATGCTGTTAAAAATTTTCGTCTGAATTTTCTGTTCAAATGATCTGGAAATCAATAAAATACTTGATTTTTCCGTTCAATTATTCTGTGAAAATTCAGAAAAGTCAGGAAAATTCAGGGAAAAATTGAAAATTGATTTCATTTTGTTTCAGAATACTCATGTTCTACTGAAAACTCATGAATTTCCGTCAATTCTACTAAAAACTTCAAATTTCATGACGATTTTTTCCCTAAATTCGATTCAATGTCACTCCCATGAGATTTACTATAATATCTCCCACAAAATTTCAAAAAAATTCCAACAGTGTACATGAAAATTTCATATGAAATTTCAGGAGTAATTTTCTAACAATGTAATAGTCACCTTTTACCGACTGATAGATTCGAAAAATATTTTTCCAAATGCCTGTGGAACTCGTGAAAATGATCAAAATACTTCGGTATTTTGCAGAATTCAACTTTACGCCTATTTCCCGACAAACTCTGTGTCTTTGGACCAAAACCCGCGCTTTCTCCCCCCTTTTGTCACTCGTCGCTGAAAAATTTCTCGTCAACGATCCAATCACAGTCAGTCGGAAGTTGCCTTAACCCCAGATGTTTTCAGAAATAACGACAGTCGCCGTCGGTTCCTCACACACGAGTTGCGAGCGAAGAGTGATGATAGAGACGCCATGAAAAAACGTCGTGAAAAGACTAGTTGTAAGAAAAATTAAACTCCGGCGATTTGTGAGCCTCGGATATCTGGTTAAATATTTTCTTTTTTATTTATCAGACCCCTGTCACGCCACCTCTATTCTTAGTCCCGAAAAGACAACATTCATGAACGCAACGCGATAAATCATTGGGAAGAGTTTCCAGGTCGGTTGAGACATTGTGCGAGCATGTATGAAACGGCAGTGCCATCGCGATAACTATATAAATCCATAGAGTTTCAATCTCCCCGTGATCTTATGCAGATGGAGAACGATTTCGTACCGTAGAGTTTATGGAAATTCACGGAGTTGGCATGACACTGTTACTCTATAGCTTCCGGGTTGGGACTGCGGAATGAGCGATGTTTAGAGGTATCCCACGATGAAGGACGAAAAATACTGAAATTGGATTGAAATTTATTCGATTCGAATCTGATGGGCTCCGGCATGAATTCATTTCGAGCTGACGAGAGTCGGATTTCTCGAGTTTTTTACGTATTACGTAAGTTATTGATGTGTTTCCTAATATGAAAATCCAGGGTGAGGTGGTTCCTCCAGAAGAAGGTAAAATTAAGTTTCCGAGTCCAAAAACTTCGCTGGAGGCAAAACCGACGAACACGGAGATCAGTTTCTGGTCTGATGTTCTTCCTCACTCGAGTCAGGTATTTCGATGATTTTTTCAAGTCCCACAGGCCTTATAATCCTCGTGACCCTTATGAACTCCTGATCCTTTGACAAAAATTCTGTTTGTCATTTCTCTAAATTCCCGTTCCCCCATTCGCATTGAATGTATCATGTTGACGGACTTTCCCAACTCTGATTGCTCCATCACTTGCCTCAGCCAACACAATACCTACCAAAATGACCCCGTTCGATCCATGAATTCCCCTCATGACTACGAAATGAGCTATGAGGCAATGATTGCAACCTCACGACACTAAACCCCTCCAACCCTTTCCACACCCCTAAACGATCGCCGTAAAACCCACATTCCCCCGAGAAAATCCTTCACCAGAAAAAACCATAATCCGTCACCAGAAAAAGCCATAATTGAGTTCTTCAGAGCCTCTCACCCAACCGAAATGACTGAATCACCTCGATTGATTCATCAATCGCCTCAGAAACCCGCAAACGTAGAAAAATGCCAGACCATGCAGCATCCCAGAGCACCATGAATTGACTCATCACCTCGAAAAAACTCAACTCGTCTCAATAAAATCTCGAATGCTTCATCCCATCCGAGAAGTACCCCGTGCAATATACGATATACCCAGAATAATGTGCAAAGCGCACATCTGGAGATCGCCTTGTGCAATCTTGGGTAACAGGCAATTCCGGAGATAACAACCCCGTTTAAAAGCGTATATATGCACTTGGTGCATCAGAATAGTAAGCAATCGATTGGCACAAGTCGCGGATCGCACATAGCCACTGGGTAAAAGACTCAACAACGATCTAAGAGCGTTCATTCGCACGTAATACCTGTAATTCTCGTTTGTCTGCTGCGCCGGCGGCTGATTCCTCGTCTCCTACCACAGCAATCACCAATCCCGAGGACTCTGATATCCCCTCGTGGACACCAAGCGTCTCATTCGCGATTGCTCCATCTGGGAAAAAACCTCGAGCGAAAAACAAAGAGCACATGCCATTCGGTTATTACGATCAAAGGGCTGATCCTGGTCTTGCTAAATTTGGTCCTTGGTATTTTATAATTCACCAAGATCATGGAGCCAGTGCTCAGAAGAACCGAATTAATGCGAAACTCGTGCGAAAGGGGAGAGTGATGCATTGCAGAAATATTCTGCTTCGTTTGCCCTTGCCAGCACATGTTTTGGTTATACTCGGTGGATATTCCTGTACCGAGTTCCATTCACCGTTTCTGGATATTTTCGCGAATTCTGGAAAAATTGGGCGAAAATGATCTATCGGTTTTGGTTCTTCGCCGTTGATGATTGAAGCATAAAAGGCTGAGGTATTGAGGAAAAATTATGATTACTGCTCTCTCCGAGTTCTTCTTACAGTGCGAGTTCGTTGTTTATTTTCAGGGAAAAGAAATGGAAGTTCCGATTATTCTATCCCAGAAAAGTCGGTGTTTATTTTTTCCGGGGTTTGCTTTATGTCGTGGGATTATATTGCTTCGTTTCGCGGAATTATTCATCGATAGAGAGCCTTTTTAAGAATTAATACAAACTTAAACAATGATTGAATGGGCAGAACGTAGAGTTTTTTTATGTACCTTCAGAGAAAAGAAATTGGAATTCGTGTTTTGGAATTTTAGAGTCTTGTAGAGAGTGGATTTAAATATAAACAATGATTCCATAGAAAAAACAAAACAAGTTTTCAATTCAGAAAAGTCTATGTTTATTTTTTTTCTGGGTTTGTTTTGTGTTTTGGGATTGTACTGCTCTATTTCGGAGAATTATTCACCGATAGAGATTCCTTCGGAGAGTTAATGTAAACATAAACAATGATTGAATGGGCAGAACGTAATCAGAGCGTATTTTCTGTTTACTTTCGGAGAAAAGACATTCGAATTCTTTTCGAAGAAGAGTCTTTTTCCTTTCGGGTTCTTGTTTTCTGTTTTGAAATCCGACCCCTCTATTTCCGAGAATTATTCATCAATGACGAGTCTTCTTGAGAATTATAATACACATATAAAAACTTGAAAAATTATTCCAGAAGATGAGCGAAAAAAAAGTTGTTTATTGTTTTCAAAGAACTTGAAGTTCCAACAATTCCATTCCATTTAAATCCAGCATAAACAATGATCTCACAAGCGGAAACAAAACATCGAATTTTTTTTATATTCCTAATATACCGAAAAATTATTTAGAGCCTCCGATCGTTCGCGTTCCCTGATTAAAACATAAACGTCAGTCTTGGTAAAAAAAACTGCATTTTCTCTCTACGACTTCTTTTGCCATTGCATTGCGATTTTTTATAGGAATCGCTAGACGTTCCTCATGCGCTCGTGAATAGTCCCAGTCCCATTGTATTCAAACGAGTATAATTAAATTATTCATAGCAAAAAGGTACATAAGTATCTCGCTATCGAGAGCACGGTCGAGCTGTCATGCAGAACGACTGGTGAAAAAAAATATTTTCCAAAAGGGAGGATAGACTCTCCCCTCGATCCTCCTGAATGTATCAATTCCAAAGTTGCACCGTTGAAGGTGAAACGATCATCAGGTGAACTGATAACAATCCGCTAAGATCCATTGAAACAATAAAGTGTCAGTAGCGCCATCTAGCGGAGTTAACGACGTTTTCCTTAGTTATGGCTGCCCACTCTCCCGTCGGACGCGTGGGCGTGGCCAGGAGGCGTGTATCAGTGGCCGTAAGCACTATCGTCCACGTAATATCTAAAAACTCACCTCAATGTCCCATAAAAATTAATTAATCATTCCCGATGGTGTTTATCAAGAAACTACCAGTTTGCCAACATTTTAATCCCACTCTGTATGAATGAGAAACGAGTTGTTTTGAAAAGTTTGCCGCCGTCCTAACGAATTGGCCTTTAAACGTCGAGGGACTGATGTAGTCCTACGCGAGGGGGAACTACTTTAACCTGATGATCCATTTGGTCGACAGGTGGCAGCGCTATATCACGATACAAGCCGCGAACTCTGCTTTACCGACTTTCGATAGCCACTCACAGCTTATTTACGGTCACCCCTAACTACCGGGTTCGGCGTATCTCCGCTAGGTTCGATGGTCGTTAGTCATGCCTGTTTATGGGTAGCTTTTATCG
This sequence comes from Diachasma alloeum, assembly GCF_001412515.2. NCBI lineage: Eukaryota > Metazoa > Arthropoda > Insecta > Hymenoptera > Braconidae > Diachasma > Diachasma alloeum. The sequence continues at coordinate 957,055 of NW_021680430.1, forward strand.
ACTGTACTACGTCCCACTCCCGGGAAGGTCCTTTCGAAATTCCATTCAGCCGGGAATATACTCGGATATTTCTATGCAGTCGACTGTTGGATACATTTTTCCATTCATCGACTACTCATGGACTGTTATTAAGTCATTTGTAACCGTAAATTGATCGTTCCAGTCGATATGATACATTTCAAAAATGCGTGATTTTTATTGGGCTATAAAGTTACACCCCAAAGTGGCCAGATTGATGCTACTCGGGCTGGTTATATCGCTAAAGCAATAGGGAAAGAAGGATCTTTATTGGCTGTAAACGAAGACATTTACGATCCATAAAGGCGTGAGTGGCGCGAGTCTGTAGTCTTGTACCTCTACCGGGCTCCTACGCCTGGGTTACCTAACCCCATTACCCCTTCTCTATCATCGTTGGTTCGCCAAGGGCGGCCACTGGCACGCGCCCGTACCCGATGACTCGAGATTTACAGGTTGCGCTCGCCGGTAACACCTCGTAAACTTGGCTTAACGACTCCAACCGGGCCTAACTGCTTCCTTCCTGCAATCAGACCGGGGTCTGAGCTATGAAATTGTTGAAAAAAGACGCTTGAAGTTGGATATTTTGAGGCTTCTCGGGGATAGCCGTAACTCTCTGGGGAAAGGTTTTGTTTGTTTTTCGGGTTGTGGCATTGTATCGCTCATTTCGGAGAATTAGTCATCGTTGGAGAGCTTTAGGAGAGTTAATATGAATGTAAACAATGATTGAGTAGACAGAATGTAAACAGATTTCTTTGTTTGTTTTTTTTTCGGTCTTTGTTTTGCTCTGGGAGGATTGTTTTGCTCTGGGAGGATTGTTTTGCTCTACTTCGGGGAATTCTCCATCGATGAGGGGTCACCTAGAGAGTTAATATAAACATAAACAATAATTCCATCTGTAGAATGTAAACAAAGATTTTTTTCTATTCATTTGTCTTTGTTTTCTTCTTGGTTTTTGTTTTGTACCGGGGGATTGTTTCGCTCTACTTCGAAGAATTCTTCATCAGTTAATAGTCATCTACAGAGTTAACATAAACATAAACAAAGGTAGAATAGCACAACACAAACCGTAAAATTTTCATTGATAATTGTTTGAAAAATCAGCATTTCAATAATCCCACTGAATCCACCAATTCAATTCTATTAGTACATCCATTAAATTTAATCAACCGCGTAATTATCAATGAAGAAGTTAATGACCTTGTCCACAACCCAAGGCGCACGCATTATTCCACAGCTATACGATTTGTTTTGATTGCACATCATTATAACTCCTCTGCATCTTTCATTATGCGTAACGACCAGCGATATATCGCCATTGTTGATTTTATCGTGACATTTATGAGAGTCATTATTAGGTGATACCACTGTGTGAGGATCGTAAAGGCTACGCCTTTGCGGTCTGGCTCGTTTGTCGCTTTGGAGTGGGGCAACAGGAGGAGAAGGGGGAACTTCAGGTCGGCGTGGTCATAAAGTTTGCGGAGAGGGGAGGCATCGGGGTTGAGCGATTGTCCGCTAGACTGCGCTCTCATGTTGTATGTGAGAAATCGCGGGGAAATCCGCGGAGACCACACATATTAATCAATCAAAAATTAAAAACAATGCTCACAACCTTTTTCCTTCATGAATATTTCATTCCGAGCATCATCAACACACGATGCCGATATAAACGACATGAATCGCTTCAACCCTAAACCCCATTATCATGTTTATACTACAACTAGAGTGATTACCCTCAAAAGAAGCTTTCAATCCACTAAAAACTCTCAAACCCTTAACAACAAACTTTCCTCAAACCCTCGGAATTCCACCGAAAGCTGTTATATCTCCACGATATTAGCATCTAAAAGTGACTAGTGCCCCGTCTAGCGGCGCCATTGGTCCGCATTTACACAACAATGAGGGGAGCAGAAGGGGAGGGGGGGCACTCTAAAAACTCCCAGAATCCCTTGGTCTTCCACCGTGAGGCTGAAGTGAGATGAAAGAAGTCAACAATATGCATTAAAACGAGATGAAACGAGTGAGAGTCTCTTTTCAGCCGATGGTACGAGGGACGCAACAACGCACGGCAGTCTAGAGCTAAAGCTAAAACTCAACAGTGCACAAAACCCATGGCTTCGTTTTTTACCCCCCTTTTTCGGTTTCGTCTCGCGCGCGCGGCGAGGGGGTGGAGGGGGGGAGGTGGCAGCCTAGCGTAGCAGTCTAGCATACGGTTTTCTCCGACCATTCTCTTCTTCCTTCATCCTCACCCCCCCCCCTCCCCCTCCTCCTTGCTGTGGATATTTCTAACCCAACGACGCCCCGAAAATCCATCCCGCAGGCAACAGAGGCATCATGGCGACTGCGATGTTGCCAAATTATCTTACGTGACCACTTAATACGCTCGGTCAACGCGATAATTCGATTAGTCCGGGTTAGTATGTATACATAATTATGGTTTAATTACCGTAACCACCCGTGGTTTTACATCGAGGTGAAGTGGATACTTTGGGGCGTCAGAGTGTAACCGCAGAATCAACGGATACTTCGTTAAGAACATGATTCTGGTTTAATAAACACATGGTAGGCGGGCGGGGTATTGGGGTAATTAATGAGAAAATTATTAATTATCTTTGTTATGTGGGTTTGCGGTCCAATTAGGTGAGAGTTGGATGGATTTTGTTGGTTTTTATGGGGAAAGAATGCAGGGTTTGGTGGGAAATTGTTGCAATTGAAATCTGGGAGGTATTTGTAATCTATAATTCGGTAGAACGTGACTATCAGAGTGTGTTATGAGAAATTCATTGCAGTTGGTGATGGAACAATGTAATAAATTTTAGTCATGACCCTTACGGACTTCCGGACCGTTAGAACACTTCTGACTCTTGTTCTTGACCGATATCTGACTTATTTCTATAGCTGTTGCGTATATAAGGTTCTGATCCTTGTGGCCCTTATGATCCTGAACCTTATACACTTCTGATCGGTACTGTTGACGGATATCTGACTTTGATATTTAACAATTCTAGATATCATTGAAAATTTGACCCTTATAATCATTATAAATGCGGTATGAGTTTCTGACCCTTATGATCCTGAATCTTACAAACTTCTAACCCTTACTGTTGACTGACATCTGGATTTCATCTCTAAATTCTGGATATTTACGGGATTATGACCCTTACAGTTCATACAATTAACGTCTTTTAACCCTTCTTATTCTTACTTTTGACAGATATCAGATTTCAATATGTAAAAATTCTGGATAGCATTGAAATTTTGACCTTTACGACCCTTATGATCCTGAACTTTATAAAATTCTGAGCCGTACTATTGACAGATATGACAGATATCTGGATTTTATTTCTATAAGTTCTGGATATTTACGGCATTCTGGCCCTTACGACCCTTACAGTCTATGCAATTGACGATTTTTAAACCTTCTGCCTCGTACTTTGGACAGATATCTGGCTTTGATGTAGATATTCTGGAAATCATTAAAATTTTGACTCTTATGACCATTATAAATGCTGAGTATATAAGTTTTTGACCCTTTTGACCCTTATGATCCTGAACCTTACAAACTTCTGAACCTTTCTGACAGATATCTGACTTTGATATCTAAAAGTTGAAGATAACATTGAACTTTTGACGTTTATAACTATTATAAATACTGTATCGAAGTTTCTGAACCTTTTGACCCTTATGATCCTGAACCCTACAAACATCTGACCCTTACTGATGGCAGATATCTGTATTTTATCTCTGTGAATTTTGCAGAGATAAAAAATTGAAAAAAAATTGTCAATCAAAATAATTTCGAATTTAAAAATTAAAAATTATCCGCAAGATGGCCCTCCAATCGCGCAAAGACATTTTTCCGTGGCAATATTTTTCACTCAGCATAATGGAGATTGAGAGAGCGGAAGAGTTTAATTGTCCGTAAATGTGCGCCCAGTGACATGAGGTACACTCGTGGATTAAAATTCCACGAGTGCGTGGCTACATGCAAAAGTGTATTTTTTCCTTCTTTTTTTTTTTTTTCATTTCATTTCGAGGACTGAATGAATGCGAATAAATTTTCACCAGTGGACGGTACGGCATTTCACCAGCCGTTATGATATAACGTTAACTCTATAACGCACACCGGACGAGTCGTTAATTCAATCACACCGACATTTTATTGTGACTATTAATCAAATCCCCAACTGGTTGTTGAGGAATTAACAGATAAAAATGTGCATTCGTACGCCCTCTCCTCGATCACCTGTGTATTTAGCTATCATGTTGACTCGTTATTTACGTTTTGGAGGCGTTAGAAATACATCAAACATGTCGAGCCATGTACTTGGTGCATTTGTCTGTCGGCGCGCAACACCAGTTGGACATCCATCATTCACGTTTATTGCTATCTTTCTTCGATACTTGAGTGTTAAGCGGGGTAATTGCTCTTGATAACATCAATGGCTTAATAAACTTGAAAGGGAAATGCTCTGGAAGAGCTTATTGTGCCATTCAAGTCCCCGCTTTCAACACTTCATTCTCGTAAAGGAAAGAAAATTGAAAAAGAGGATTTTTATTGAATCGAGAATTTTGTTTTCTCAGTTTTCGCGAGAATCGTTATAACTTTCGGAGAAGTCTCGGTTTATTTTGTTTCGAGTCTTAGTTCGGACTTTGGGACTTCGTCGATCTACTTCGGAGAATTTTATTGTGTTTTCAGAATTATAATTTTCTGGAAGTTGAAAAATTGTTGATTTTAAGAAAATATTTATGAATCCAATTAAGAAATTGATGAATGTAAAAGTGATAAACCGGTAATTTCAGAAATTTTTTCTTAAAAAATTGAAAATGACAAGAAATGCAGTTTTTTTAATTAATCTATCTCTTTTTTAATTTAAGAAATCTTTTTTCTTTGTTGTCTGGATCAAGCGAGAAATCTTTGTTGATTTCTAGGAAAATGAAGATAGAGTTCTAATAATCTTGTTCAATACATCATAAGTTTCGGAGAAAAGTCTTTATTTATTTTGTTTGGGCGATGGGACTTCATCGATCTACTTCTGAGAATTCTTTAGAACTGAAGAGTTACTTGGAGAGTTAATGTAAATATAAATAATAATTTCATAGGTAGAATGGAAACAGAGAGTTGTTTGTTGATTTTGGAAGACAAGAAGTTACTTTTGAGAATCAAAATACCTGAAATTCATGAGGAAATTTCGATCAATTCCAAATTATTTCTTTACGGGAAGATGAACATAAATAGCCGGAATTCTTTTACTTTATTATTTTTCCACAATTGCAATTCTCAGAAAGCTGAAAAAAATTGAAGCTGATTTTAAGAAAATATTTTCCAATTCACTCGAACAATTGATGAGAATAAAAAAATCAGGCGTTTATTCTAAAAAATTCTCCTGAAAGCATTTCAAAAATTTCGAAAAACGGAGTTCCTTGAACCCATTACTTATTTTTTCTAAATTTCCGCAACTTGTTTTTCTCTGCAAACCTGTTCCAATTTTTCAGCTTCATCATTTATTAAGACCACCGGCACCGGTGATATTCCAACCATTTCTTTTCCCCTCATGCGGCGAGCCAGCACCGGCGAAAGAGTCCGGTACTCGATAAATATCGTACGTTTAATTTATATTGCAGTTACTACTTAGTAATCGTGGGGACGTTCAATTAACGCCACGGGTACGCGTGCCGCGGATAAACGGGGTAACGTATGAGGATGAGAGATGCACACGGGACAAGCTGCAGTCACGGAGTAGTCGGGTGGTACCCGGCACTGTGTTTTGTTGCCGTCCGACGGTACCCGATACTCTCGAGTTATTGCCCGGCCATTTTATAACTCGCTGTATCAATCCGTACTTACCATTCATTCACCGTTCGTTTGATACAGATTTGATACAAAAATGGTTTATGTTTCACGTTTGCGGGCTTTTGAATGAGATAACAATTGGGAAAAGTTCCGTTTTTTTTCCGTCGGAACACAAATTGGACTTGAGTTTCTCAAAGAGAAAAAAAAAATCTGGAGGTTGAAAAAAAAAATTCGTCAATTAAAAAATTAATGTAGCGTTTTAAAATCGATTTCTGACCCTCGTGACCCTTCACCTCCCAATAAATTCAACCAGATAATTGTTTTTCCATTCCAGAAAATTTTTGAATTTTTTTATTTATTTATTTATTTAATGAACTCTGGTGAACATGTCATGGTCACAGTATATGGGAGAATGCCACAATTTTGAGAAAAATAGAATATAATAATAATAATAACAATAATAATAATAATAATAATAATAATAATAATAATAAAAAATGCCAGTCGTTTGTCTTAAAATTTACAGGATACAAATTCCAAAATAATAGTTGATGATTAGGTTTCCTTATCACATAATACGCGTGAATTTTTTTAAAGGTTAAAAAACAATTTTGTAGACTCTGAAAATAATGCACGGAAATATTTTTCTCTGCGCCGTATTTTGAGCTTAAACTCCGTAAAAATTGCTCCAAATATTGAATTTTTTTCCCCCGTTGCAGGTACATTGACCTTGACGACAACATTCTATACCTGTCGAGGACAATTTCAGACCTTCGATCGAGCCGAGGGCAAATAAAACTTGGCTTCTAGAAATAAAACGGAAGACGATACACAAGTACCGCTTTCTTTTTCCAACGGAAGTCTCTGACTAATCGACAAAACATTTTTCCCAAGCGCCGAGGCATTCTCTAAGCGCGCGATAAATTTGCCACGTCCTCCGAGGAGGGTTTATTCCATATTCTTTTTCTCATGGATTTTTTATTAACTCGGGTATTTCGTTCGTTTCGTCATTTGGTTTTTTTCCCTCGCGCTGGATCAGCCGACGGATCCGTGTGTCTTGGAAGGTTTACCTACGCTCTTGCAACGTCCGAGGGTGGATTTAGATTGAATGTCGTCTTATTGCCCGCCGCAAGTGCCTCGGGATGACGGGAGAGAGGTATGTGGGTTGAAAGTTTGTTAATCCACGCCTTGAAATAAAACAGAAGAGAAATAATGTTTGATCTTGGAATATTATCATTTAATCGTGACGATTTTGTTGTCGAGGCTTTTAAAACACATGGGAGTCAAGGTCATGAGGTCGTAAGGGTCAGAGGTTCATAAGGCTCGGGATTATAAGGGCCGCAAGGGTCAGGGGCTTTCATAGCCAGTATTTATCATGCTTGCAAGGGTCAAATGTTCATTGATATCCAAAAATTTTAGATGTCAAACGCAGATCTTTTTTTTGAATGGATTTTTGACCGGTGTTATTATTTTAAAAATTAGATGACAACAGAATTAACGTTGAAGTTGAAGAATTCCTTGCGATGGCCCAACATTGCAAATAAAAGAAAATTAAATCGGAGAAGAAAACCTATTTTTTTAACAATTAAAATGTAAAAGTGTCTGGCTTATAAGGGCCATAAGGGTCAGAACCCCGTCAGTCTCTTCAATTTATACAGATGAAAGACAGATATTTGTCATCGGAAAGGGTCAGAATATTATGAGGCTGAGGATTATAAGGGTCGTAAGGGTCAGAACCTTATACTCAGCATTTACAACACTTTAAGGGATACTAGAATATCGCTAGTTTAATTTTTGAACAAATTTCCTGCTGAAAGTTATCCATATTTTTACAAATCAAAGCACATTAATCTCCAGGAAGCGATGCTGAAGATCAATGCGCTTTGGCTCAATAAAATATTAATAACTGTAATCAGAAAATTTGTTTGAAAATTTTGAGAAAACGGTGGCCTTCTGTTACCCCTTAAAGGCTAAAAATTTCAATAATATCCATAATTTTATGTCATAGGTGCCCAGAATCCGCGATTCTACCGAGCGAAGCGAGCCGAGGCGATTCGCTCGCTTCGCTTCGCTCGGTAGAATCGCGGATTCTGGGCCCTATGACATAAAATAGTATACGAAACTCGTGCGTAATGGTGTTTTTTGACTCGTGGGATTATAAAACTCGCCTTCGGCTCGTTTTACAACTTCCCACGAGCCAAAAAACCCATTACGCACTTGTTGCGTAATATACTATTTAGATATTTGTCAACAATAAAAGTCAGAAGGGTTCTATAAACTATAAACCAACCGCGTCTTGATTAGCCCCACTTCATCCTAAAAACTGTTCACTACCCCATCGAGAAACCCCCAAAAATTTTCTTCAAACCCACCATCACATATTTAAAAGATGACTCCCTAAAACTGCTGGTGAAAGCGAGCCGCTCCTAAATGTTGGCCAACTAATTGTGATACACTCCGCGGGGAGTTCTCGCTGTACCAGGGCGTCGGGAGGTGGGTTTCCGAGGGGATGGGATTTCCCTCCTATATAACTTAAAGAAGAAGTAGGTGCTCGCAAAAGCCCAAAGAGTACAG
>NW_021680430.1:965590-974432 GCF_001412515.2 Diachasma alloeum
GGGGGGAGGGAAGGAGGAGGGTGGGGGGTAGAGACAACGTAGTTAGTTATATGCCTCGGCGTTGTGTGCATGTTGGCATAGCCCGGTGTTTTTCATTTTCTTTATATCACCCTTGACGCTCGTAAAACCATTACCCGTGACCGGAGTGAACGCAACTTCCATATAGACTCGCCGGTATACATTCGACTTTGATGATACCGGGAAGAAGTTGTTTATTTTCTAGGAGCTGCTGTGTATAAACACGAGCCCTTTCCCCTTTCAAGAACTTGCGAGGAAAAAAAGTGATACCCAATTTTCTTTCAACCCTTGAAATTTCTTGCTTTCGATTTATCTTCCGTCTGCGGAGGGAGATATTTCTAGAATCTAGAGGAGTGTTTTAAGGGGGTTCGAGTAAAATGTCAAAGTAATGAGAAAAAATTGAAAAATTCATCGGGTTTTTGAGATTCCGAGAGCTGTAAGGCCGAGGTTACATCACTCTCAATGAGGGGAATTTATCATCTTTCGAAAAATAATGAACAAAAAATTATAATTCTAATGAGATTTTTCTCTCGAAAAATATTGGAAAAAAATCAGTGGAAGATGAATCTAATCGTGCTTGAAAATACACATGAGTTCCAGAATTTTTCTAGATTTCATAAGAAAGTTGTTTGAAAAAATGATGCGGGAAACTTATTTAGGTACCTAGGCACTCTTCTTACACGGAGAGAAATTTTTTAGAAAAATTCTAGTGCTAGCACGGGAAAAGAGGCGCAAAGTGACGGCCAGGAAAAAATTCCAGTGCCGGCACTAGAAATTTTATTGGGGAAAACGTGAATTTTTCCCAGTATTTCTGTGAAAATTTCATCGGGTCGTACTAGAATTTTTCTAGAAAATTTCTCTCCGTGTACTCTTTTATCTCAAGTTATTTGAGAATCGACGGGTATGTGGATGAATCTGGTGTGTGAAAAGCGATGAAATGGTGTATGAAATGTGGAAGAGCATAAATTTGTGAATTTTGTATACGATCACACGTACAAACTTGGGTTTCCCCCTTCCTATGGATAATTTTTCCTCCTGGTAAGCAACAAATAAATAAATAATATTATTACCATTATTATCATCATTATTATTATTGAATAATTAGAAAACCATCGAATCAAAATAATTTAACACTCGTAATGGGAAAAAAGTCAATCAATCTGAGAAAAAAAATGAATATTCCAGAAATGTTCAAATGCGCACTGAAATATTTACTTGAAAATTGAAAATTTTCCGGGTTCAGGTATTGGATCAGGGCTCAGTGTATGAACAATGTCATCATCTAAATCGTTTCCTCAACTTGACGCTTTCTCTCAGGTGCACCGGACGTGGCCGCGGGAAAGATTGGATTTCACGTGTACGTGTGTACATTCGCTCTATAAATATATATCTGTCGGCTCAGAGCCCATGTCGAACGATCCGTCGGGCCGTAGCCAGGGCACCTCTCCTCATACTCTTGTTCCCGTATCCTGCGGTGTACGATATGGCGAACAAGCGGAGAGCGTCACGGCTGCTTTGTCGGTAAGTAGCCTCTCCACAATATTCGAGATGATACACGCGCCCAACTCGCTTTCATAAAATATCTCAACACTGCCCCGTGAAATCTCTCTCTCCCGAAAGGTTACACAAGAACGATGTACTTGGGTAACATGGGCAGTGCATGGGTTTATCCTCGGGCAATCGTCGAGCATATGAATGGCCAGTGCAATTTCTCGTGTGGGTAATTCTGTGTGTGATCGGTTCGGGATGAATGTCAGTAATTTTTGGGCTGAAATATCCGAAGATTATGAGAAAATGGTCGTAATATCGACACGTGTGGTCGTAATATTGAAAGTCCCACACGCATTTGGAAAAATATTTCCGCTGATTATAACAATACTGGGACTGGGCGCGCGCTTATCTATTTATTGTGAGAAAGAAGAAATCGAACTTACTAAACTTCATGTACTCATAGATATTTATAAATATTGATAATGACTTGAAGAGAATTAAGAGAATGAAGAGTGAAACATCAATGAATAATTCTTAATCTTCGATTGATTCTTTCTTTTGCTCTGTAAAATAATCTGATTAAAATCTGTAATTGTTGGAAAATGAGGGGAGGGTTATGACTTGATTTCCTAGAAAACTGTAGATCTTCAAACATTTTTCTTTCTTAAAAAACTCAATTTAAGATTGATTCCTTACCGATCTTAAAATAATCCCAAAAATGTCTTAATCAAAATCATGACTTTCGCAGCGCCATGTTGGACTCCCGGCCCCTTTCCGCGATTCGTCTGGATAACCCTCTCATTCGCTTCGCTCTAGCGCGTCTCCCTCACTTCTCAAAAAGAAATGTATTTTTTTCCACCGCTGGTTTCGTGCCCTTTTATTGCTCCTCTCTGCATGCCCCGTGCCCTTGGCACTCTCGCAGCGGCGATACGTCATCGGCGTCTTCCTATCCGCCCGGACCCGGGGCCTATGGGCTTGTCCTGGCCTTCTCACTATTCTCCCGAATTCTCTTGTGCTCGTAAACTCACAATGCTCCCGTTACTGGGCGCAATGTGCCCTCGCTTTTGTGCATTTTCCAGTGATAGTGGGGTATCGATAGCCAGACAGGCGGGTGCGGGCGATCAAGGATGGCCTGATAAGGCCCTTGTAAGTGAGCCTTCCAGCGCTGCTCCCCGTGTGGGATTATTCAATTTTCAAACAATTTATTTTGTAAGAGAAAAAATTATTCACTAAGAGAGAAATATTCAGTGAAAATCACGGAACAATTCACGTAATCCGCAGTGGGGAATCGTTTTCCGGCTATTTTTATAGGAATGGAAGAGAGGAAATCTGAAACGTTCAGGGAATTTTCAGATTCATCACCGAACAAAGTACGAAATTGTCACGTAATTTTTCCCGAAGTAAAATCTTACAGAATCTTGCCGACTCATTAGGCCTCCAAAATAAAAAAATTCAAGAACGTTCAACAATTTTTAGGAAGCTGGTGAGTTATTTCTACGTTCCGTTCCGTAAAATTTCTCAATCGTTCGTTTCGAAACGTAATTTTTAGGTTTTTTTTTCTGGTAATTGTTATTGAATTTTTCTCTCTGAGGGGACAGAGAGAAAAATTGTTTTTGAAAAAAAAAATTCTTTCCTCGTCACTGTTTTTTCAAATGATTGTCGCACAATATCATATTTTTTCCTGCCAACAGTCGGAATTCTATGGATTTTCTGATGATCACGACAAAAATTCAATTTTCGTGAGAAAAAAGAAAAAAAAGGATCCATGAAGAATGATTTAAATAACATTTTTTTAACGAGTCAATACGAAGAAGATGAAGATGCTAGGAATGTTACGTAATTGAATTTTCATGTAGAATAATTCTCGGAGGAAGATACGTTATTTCAACTCCAACAACTTGTTTCGCCTACGGGCCATAATTTATGTATGACCTTCCTGGACATCCAGGTATCCGAGATTCCATATTCTAGTTTCCTGATTAACCGAATCTTATCGCCCCTGACGAGACCTCTTCTCCCAATCAGAGACCTGGGGCTCGTGGATACGTGGGTTTATTTTTTTTCTCGGATGATGGCTTCCCACGGGCTCATTTCCTACCTCCCTTTGGATGTTGAATTAAAGCTCACCACTCTATTTCAGTTTTTAAGAGATTTTGAGCGCAATTTTCTGCATTGAATTGTCATTTTTTATTAATCCAACAACATTAAGTTGTTCCTGTTGTACCACGTTTTATAAAGTCACAATATGAAAGACTACACAGCTCCTTATGAGGCATATGACCCTTATGAGACTTGTGACCCTTATGAGACTACCTAAAATTTGAACTCCACCAAATAAATTTGGTCACCGGACTAAAGTCCTTGACAGATAATTTATATTGCTCGTTTCAGGATGAAAGACTATGCAGACCCTTATGAGGTATAAGCCTTATGGCCCTTATGAGACTTGTGACCTAAAATTTGACCTCCACAAGATAAATTTGGTCACCGGACTAAAGTCCTTAACAGTTAGTTCACATTGCGCGTTTCAGAATAAGACTATACAGACCCTTATGAGACTTGTGACCTTTATGTGACTTATAACCCTCATGAGACTTAATGCCATAAAACCCAAGCTTAACAGTATGCATTTAAGGGTCATGATTAATTGTATAAGGGCCATTAAAAACCAATTTTCCATAGATAAATTTGGTCACCCGACTAAAGTCCTTAACAATTAGTTTACATTGCTCGTTTCAGGATGACAGACTGTACAGACCCTTAGGAGGCATAAGCCTTATGGCCCTTATGAGACTTGTGGCCCTTATGAGACTTATAACCCTCATGAGACTTAATGCCCTAAAGCCCAAGCTTAACAGTATATATTTAAAGATAATAATTAATTATATAAGGGCCATTAAAAACCAATTTTCCATAGATAAATTTGGTCACCCGACTAAAGTCCTTAACAATTAGTTTACATTGCTCGTTTCAGGATGACAGACTGTACAGACCCTTAGGAGGCATAAGCCTTATGGCCCTTATGAGACTTGTGGCCCTTATGAGACATATAACCCTCATGAGACTTAATGCTATACAGCCCAAGCTTTACAGCATGTATTTAAGGGTCATGATTAAGGCTACAAGGGCCATTAAACCCCAAATTTCCATTCGAAAAAATGTACAAATAATTTTGATTACAACACATTTCCCAACATTCACCCCTCACCCCACTTTTCCCAAAAACTACCACACCCTCCCCCTAGAATTTGACCTTCCCCGGGTAAATTCGGTCACCGTAAAAAAAAAACTCCAACTAACCTGAAAAAATCCGAAGGTGCATTCAAGTGGGTGGGGTGAATACCGGTATAGCCCTGGGTCTCTCCGCGTCAGACGACGGGGCAGAGGGCGGGGGGCGTTCCATGGCACCCCGCATGGGGTAGGTTGCAGCTCACGCGACACTAGAGCCATCTATATCCACCGAGATTTATGGGCTCTCGCTGCAACGGCTGTTCCTAGCACTATACATGCCACAGTATCGGTATACGGCGTTGGTGTCGCTGATCGTGTGAGTGTGTGCCCATCTATATTCCACGATTGTAACCCGTTCTTGTGTGTGGGTGGCTGTGGGTGTGGGCGGGGGGGGGGGGGGTGAAGGGGGGAGGGGGTACACCAGGCGTATTTCATAGTAGTTGTGACACTGACACTGCGCGACATGTAGTGGTGGATGCCCTCCTGTCGCGACGGCATGCTGTTACCCCGCGGGGGTTACGCGCAATTCGCGCTCATGCACGGATAAATAAAGGATAAAATGGCAATAAAAAAATGCGGAGGCAAGTCTTGATCTCAATCCGATTCTATCGGACACTCCGGGGGGATTGCTTTTCTGGTTCTGCGGTCAACATTCACCTTTGGTTTATCTTCATTGCACGTCTTGTTTTGATATTTCTCGATGGAAATGTGGAGGTATGAATAGGGGGCTCATTACAATAAAATCATAGTAAATTTTAATGTTGGAATATTTTTTTTTTAGATGGGTTGTTTAGGAATTCAAGGGGACCGGGAATTTATGGGAAAATTAATGTGAAACGGGGGTTTGTCGGTGGATTGCTGACATTAATATCTTGAATGGGGATTTATTTAAGACGGCAGGTTATTGCGTTAAATGCGTTATTGTTGGTGAGCGGAATTGCAATGAATATGATTTCAAGTGTCTTGAAATGTTTTCATGACCCTCATTTTTTAGAGATTTTCCAAAGAAATTTCAGTCTCGCGAATCACATTTAAAAAATTGATATGAAGGGGTTGAAAAAATTAATTTTGCAGTAGAAAATAGTCATCATCTACTCGATTCATTTGTCCTAAAATCAAAAAGACAGGACAACGGTAAATTAGGTGCGTTTCGCGCTCATGCAATGGTAAATAAGAGTTGAAATGATAATAAAAAGTCTTGATCTCAATCCGATTCTATCGGACACTCCGGGGGGATACTTTTCTGGTTCTGTGGTCAACATTCACCTTTGGTTTATCTTCATTGCACGTCTTGTCTTCATATTTCTCGATGTCGAGGCGCATGAGTGATGGAAATATCAAGGTATGAATCCGGGGCTCATTACAATAAAATCATAGTAAATTGTAGAGTCGGAATATTTTTTTTTAAGTACGTTGATTAGGAATTCAAGGGGACGCGGAATTTATGGGAAAATTAATGTAAAACGGGGTTTATCGTTATTTTGCTGAAATTAATATCTTGATGTGGATTTATTTAAGACGACAGGTAAATGCGGTATTCCTGGTGACTGGAATTGCAATGACTAAAGTTCCAACTGTATTTAAATAAAATGTTTCATGCTTGAAATTTAATTTACGAAAGCGAATTGAATTGAAGTTAATTATCATTAGAACTTCATTAAACTTGTGACATTAAAATTTCTTAATAATCTTCCCACCCGTGCGGCTCTCGTAGGAACTGTATCAACTCTCAAATCACAAAAAAAAAAATCATATGAAAGTTTTGAAAATAAATTTAGCAGTAGAAAATTGTCGCCGAACACTCAATTCCCGCGCTGTAGAATCAAAAAGTCAAGACATTCATGGGGATGAGGGGTCGACGTTACGCGAGCGTCTACCGTATACCTATGCTCTCTATATGGCTCTCATGCCGCCATTTCCAGTCCTCCCTCTCACCCCTGATGCGGCCGGTTTACGAGCAACCTGTGGTAACGAGAGCGATAGATAATAACCGCTTCGTGCTCAACCCCTTCCCACATCGCGCGTCGTTTAACCGTGGGCTGTATAACGCACAGGGGGGTGTGCGGAGATATCAAAAGCTCGCTTGAATTTTTTTTGTTTCAGGGAGAGGGGGGGGGGATGAGAGACAGTTATTGCGGATTTTAATTGACGCAGTTGCGGATGTCTTGACGATTTTAAGTTTCTCGGGATTCGACTCCTACACAGATGATTTAGGTTTTTTTCATATGAAAAAATTCACTATTTGTGTAAAAAATGTAAAAAAAGCAACGAAGAAACAACGAATAATTTACGCGGAATTTCCATTGATCTTGTCATTGATAAATCAATCAATTTTCTTGAATATTCAATGAAATTTGAGTTCTCAGGTTCATACGACCGTCAAAATTCAGGAAAATTTTCATCTGAATTTTTAATCTCTTGAAAATTCAATTGAATGTAATTCTCAATTATCGCGATAGGTGTGAAAATCCAAATTGTCATTGAAAATTCAATGATCATTCATCATGAAAACCTAATTTTATTGAATTTCCAAGACGCATCAGGAATTCCATGAGCACTTCAGTCTGAAATTGAATTCAACTTCCGAATTTTGAAAATTCAAATTTACCTGTTCCTTAAATTTCAAAAAATGTCCAACAGTGTAGAGAAAATGCGAAAAAGTACCCAACGATTCATCATTTAGTTCTCTGTCGCGTGAACCATTTCGAAAAAACAATCGATGAATCAAAAAATATCCGAGCACCACTTCTCAAAAATTTCCCATTCCCCCGAAACACATCTTTTTCTCGTTTTATGAGTTCAAAGTGTCGTTAGAGGTACGGAGACGCGCACGCGCGCGTGTGTCTACCCTTCAGGAATTTATTGCGGCTTAAAAAGTCTAGCTCCCTCGAAAATCCTGATAAATGTGCGAAGGAGCGGGACTCGTACGAAAGTATATACGGGAGGGGGAGGGAGCCGGGCGGCAAAGGACTCTCACGATGGAGGAGTTGAACCTGAATGTAGTGAGGAGGACAACATAGCAGCTTGGCAAGATACGCTGAGAAAAGTGCGGGCTAGGCCGAAGAGCAAACTACCTCTGGCAACGGAGAGGGTGAAAAACGTACGAAATACCCCTGAGTCTGTGCAAACAAACCCTTTGGTAATATTCCAGCAGTCGCGCTTATGCGAATTCATACGATTTCCGTATTAGGTAAAACTTGTGGATGTGTCGTATCAGGTCGTCTTTCCTCCGCGCACGAATCGTATGTTTGATCAAGTGCTTTGGGAGAAAATACTGCGTCTTAAAATCGTGGATGTAAATTTTCTCATTATTCGCGGAATTTGCTTTGTTCTGGGAAATAAATATCTCGGAATGTGAGGCAGATAGCGAAATTTTTGTCTCGACCTTTTCTGTAGCCCTCAATTCGCGCTACAAAAAAGGTTATGATGAAAATTTCGTTATCTCCTTTAGATTTGGAGATTTGCCTCGATATCTCAGTTGAGAGTTAAGTTGTTACTCCGCTAGGAGTGCCACTTTTCAATTAAACTTTTCCTTCTCCGAATTATAAATGGAACGGATGGTGGTGGTCAGACGAATGTTCAATTGTCACACATTTTACAAATGAAATCCCTTCATCCAACAAAATAAAACAATCGATTTCGCGATTTTCTACGGCGTGAGACTAGACAACAGAGGCGACGTGAGAATAGACAGCGCCTCGAGGGATTCAAGATGTCGATTCGATATTTGTCAGATACAACTTTCGAGGAATGACGTTTCAACATGTGTCTTTCATAAGGATCCAACGAATGCGAATGAAAGGCCCCAATCCCAGTGCTGCCACCTACACCAAAAACGTCACATCAAATAATTTTTTTGGATTTTCCTCTCACTGCATTAATTCATTTACCCAACTCATTAATCTCTCGGTTTAATTGTCCCCCATCTCGACACACATGACATATATTCTCTGACGTCCTGTGGGCCGTAGAGGACAAATAAAATGGAGGAGCCGGCTAATGGAAGTGAGCGTCGCATAAAACCACATATGATGGATAAAGAATGGAGGTGGGAGGTGTGGGCAAAAGGCAAATGGATGTGATAGAAGAGGAGCGGGGGGGG
>NW_021680430.1:974943-980063 GCF_001412515.2 Diachasma alloeum
CTCTTACATCTCGAATTTCGTTTTGCTACGTCGACGACCGAGAGACGCAGGACAAACAACTTTTTCGCGTTCGCCTGTAAGGATGAGTAATGGTGTTTCTACATTCGGGTGGATATTTGGTCGTGGTTGGCTTGGCACACCATGTCACGAAATATGAGAGGATTTTTACGTTTTTTTTTCACTGGCGAAAACTTTCTCAATGGAACGAGTGGAATTTTTAATTTTGGGGTTTGATCAGTTTTTTTCGGGAGTCATTGAGACATGGCGCATGGAGAATGTAGGGAATTTTGTAATGAATAATTTGATTTTTCGTATTCTGATTCATCTCCGTTGATGTTCAGTAGCGAAGGAATATCATGGGATGTTGGCGAAAATGAAAACAATATTTATCTAATTGTCATTTTGTGACAGTTATGACTCCTAATAATGTGAAACGATTGTCAGTAATTTAGTGCCAAGCGTTTCCCTCCTTTTCGCCATTTTGTAGTGCTGTGTGCGCGCGCCACCACGCGCTGCTAATGGCGCGCCAACACACCGGGGTATCCGCCACGCTCGGTCCCACCAAAAAAATTAGAAACAAAAATTTAAAAATTTGAGTCAAACCCCATTTTTTTCCTCACAAAATCCCCTCCATTCCGCATGCAGCATGTCTGCGCGCAATTAACCAATCGTCTAACCTCTTCACGTGGAATTTTTTGTTCCAGGTGAGTCGCAGGCTGCTCCAACTGTTTCTGTAATGCCAAATAGGTGTCGATGTGCCGCTATCTCAAATCCGTCGATAGTAAAAAAAAATAAAAACCATAATCGGTTGCGGCGTTTTGGATGCTGCATCCGGTGAGTGACTGAACCCCCCGGAGTCTCCCGTAGTGAAAAAACCTGACACAAAACACATCACTTTAATAATTGAGAGAGATACAATCCTAGGAATGCTGAATAACTCATGCGATCAATTCGATCCACACGACTTTCACAACTGCAATGATCAACAGTAGCATCGCTAGTTCTCATAGTCCTAGATCTACATTTTACTTTAGTAAAAATTGGAAAAAAAATTTTTTCTTTCACGTTCATGTTTAGTGCATCGGCATCCGTAGAGATTTCTTTGTAATTTTAGTCGTGAATTTTATTGGGCCTTCGCCTGATTAACGGGACCGTGCAACGAATGGAAAAAAATAATCGTCCGGGTGGAGATATACGATGTGAAAAAGATTAAACTTAAAAAAAAATTAATAAATTTGCCAGTCGCGTCGTAACGAATATACGTAATTATGATAATAATGTAAAAGTGAGTCATCCTCACACGAAACTCAGATACGTAATGAAAAAGTCTACGAGTAATTCGTAAGTAAATTTAGGATCTAGAAACATTGTTTAGGAAATGGAAGTGATGTTGAGAGAATAAATAATCGCATGTCGCGACTATTCCCCGGTGAATAAATATATTTATATAATATACAGATCGGTGTACAAAGTCATGAAAATGTTCAGTTTTTTTTTTCGTAATTAATTATTGTAATTATTCGTTTGATAGTGGAGGAAATGTTCACATGTTTAGCGTATCCGTTAGTGAGCGACAATACGACGACTGCTGTTATTATATTTTTGTTATGTATATTACTTTTTTTATTTCTCGCGATACGCGGCGGGGACACGCTTTTACCAACGGCCATCCTCATATTTCCCATTTTCGTGAGAACTTGTCAGCCTCTAATTTCATCCGCAAATGGAGAACTGTAATTCTGGTGGAGATTGATGAAAGCGTGTCTTGCAATCAAGTTGCTAAATATTATATGAATATGTATATTTATGCATATACATCCATGTTCAAATTTTTTGTTATGATTATGTTGTAAACAATATTATGACGTATTGGCTCAACAACTATTGATTAATGTGAATAACGGGTGCGCGATGTGTCCGAATTTACGGAGAGAAAAAAATTCTTTCGGGTGAAAAGTTTTTTGATTCCATTTTTTATTGATTCAAGTTCATTTTTTTCCACTTTTGAGGGTCATAAGGGCCAACATTGTTTTTCGTTTTTTCAAGGGTCACAAGGGTCATAAGGGTCGAAAATATATTTTTTTGTGTACAATATTTTTTTTTTTTTTAACAGAAAAGCCACGAGGGTAAAAAAATTCCAAAACACAGACTGAAAAAAATTTGGTCTTGAATCAAATAAATTTTACCAACAAAAATCCGCCTAGATTCAAGAATCCATAAATTTTTCTCAACCCCTCAGAAATTTTTAACCTCCGTAACAGCCTATCTTTTTCATGAAATCTATATATTTAAAAAAAATTGTGAAAATATATATAAAATTATTTAAGAAATCAGATGGAAAATAATTGAACTCGTCCTCGATTGAAGTATGACGTAAAAAATGAAAATAACAATGTACGTACCTACTTAGTACCTATACGCCTGTTTGAATGAGTGAGAACGAGAAAAACAATGCGTGGCGATACTCTTGCAGTAATTTTACTCTAGTTAATGATTGTATACGAGTAGCTAAGAGACATCGGCCGCGGAAGGCGCCTAGAAGGCTTGGGATGGAGACGATAAAGAGCTGAAATGACACGACGTGACGAGAGAAAATTAAAAAACCGTTGAAAATTAATTCTTAAATATATTTTTCAATCTATTAAGAAACCAAAACAGTTCTTTCAACAAAAGAAATAATTTCTATTTTTTCTCCTTACCCATGAGGTTAAATAGGTTATGGATAAGTTGGGAGTCCTACATTACCGACTGTTGATAATGCCGGTGACACCCTCCAGTCATCAATGTTCCGGACCTCAAGTATAAGTGACAACTTTATAAATTATTTCTGTTGTTATCAAGCTCCCGATCGATCTGAAATTTTGTATAGGGTTTTTTGATAGATCGAAGAATACATTGAAAAACAAATTTAGTGGTTTTATTATTCTCTCAGCATGCCCGAACATCGTAAAAAGAATGCAAATAAAATAACGAAAAAAATATGAAACCAGTGAAACGTAGTTGAAAAGTTTAAAAAATGCAGTATTTCTAAGAGGACTGTAATTTTAATAATTATTTATTTTGCGGATCTCCGAGTTAAAAAAAATGAGCCCTCTAATCGCTCCACTTGTACTATACGTAATTAGGTTATTTAGGTTCACTCTGAAGTGAGCGATAAACTACGATTTAATGGTAGTTGTGCGTTTTTTTGTGTGAACGTTGAAAGAAAAAGGGAAATAATTCGTCTTATTTCTTTCATTTTGTAATATATCAATTATTTACCGAGAAGAACAACAAATGATCCTGATGTATGTATCCAAAAGCGAACAGGACTGCATCTGCCTCGTAGATAAATCACTGTCTAATAGAAAATATGAAGAACCACTGGATGAGGAGAGGGCAGTTGCTGTTCTGATCGCCATTGTACTGTTACGCTGATTATATACAATTGCTAAAAAAAATGAGAAAAAAAAAGAAAATAAATATGACTTGAATTCGAAACAAAAGTCTCGTTTCTCGACTGCTTCATTGCTCACGGCTATGGCCGACGGAGCTTTACCCTCACATAACCTCAAAATTTTGATGATTTTGTCTGAACCTCTCAGTTGAGTTTTCAGACAATATCTCCGAATATAAGAGAGATAGCAAAATTGTCGTCACGACCTTTTTTATGGACCAAATTGAAAGCTACAAAAAAGATTCTGACAAACATTTCGATAACTGCCTAGGATTCTGAGATATTCATTAAAAACTGACCAATAATCAAAATTGACTTGAACCGTTTTACCGTTTCGCCTGAATTACTGGACAAAATGAGGGAATTCCGGGAAATGCCTGACATAATCTCAAAATTTCAAGATTTGCAATTTAAAAAAATGAGAAAAATAATAGTCTGAAAGCGATAGCTCGAATAAAAATTGAAAAACCGAATAATCAATGTATTATTACAATTGCTGGCGCGAATAATAAAAAATTCTCACAAGTCTCCCCTCTCGTAACCTCAAATTTTCAATATTTCATCCCTCAACTCCCCGAGCACCATCCTCCCTAAAATCAGAGGCTACCGCCTGGAAATGTCCAACGATTCCATATGTACCCGATTTGACACTGATTTTTCCGCGCTGTAAATCCCCCCCCAGCAACCACTGACATCAATTTTTCAGATGACTGTACCGCGCTCCCTTAACGGCGCTTAAAAGTCGCATGGAATCGGACAGTCCCATCCCCCCCTCCCCCCTCCGCCAAAACTACTGGAACCACAATAACGACCGGAGTCCAGCCCCGGAGTTGATCCGGGGTCGAGGCTATCCGCCGATAAGTCTTCCGTACGTTATTAATATGTTATTGCGGAAAGACGCCCTCATGAAAGTCGACAAGGAGTAGAAAAATATGTTTTTTTGAAAAAAAGATGGCACAACCCGCGGCGAATAGATACACATTTGTGCGTGGATGGTATGTGTACCGGGCACTAAAACGTGTGAGGGATATAGCAAATGCCATTTCACTGGTGGAAGCTGGTGGTTGGGTAAAATTCAGCAGACGCCATTTGTATTAATGAAGTCGCCGACAATGCTACACGCTAGATGAATTATGTACCTGCGATCGAGTCGAAACCAAAACGTCGGATATAAAGCCCCCCCCCCCCCCCCCCCCCCCCCCCCCCCCCCCCCCCCCCCCCCCCCCCCCCCCCCCCCCCCCCCCCCCCCCCCCCCCCCCCCCCCCCCCCNCTCACAGTACATGAAACTCAATTTTTCCCGTAGGTGTAACGAAAAGTCGGTAAAGTAGGTCGCCTCCGCGCGCCGCTGTCGGGGGATAAAGTTGGCATTTTTTACTCGATTAAAAAAAACAAGTTACAAGTTCATGTTTATGAATGCGAGCGGAAAAGTTGGGGAAACTGCGGCTGAAATTTACGGAAATTCGGGGAATTAATATCTAATTTCCGAAGTTTTTTTTTTGGTTGACGCGGAAGTTATATTATCTGGGTGATGTAGCGCGCATCCGTCATGGCGAGGATAAAACGAGCGGTTTACTTTGGATTACATGGAGAGTAATTTATAACGAGACGGGAGGAACACCTGTTCTTGGGTGGAAGAAAATTGGGGGTGGGGACCGGAGAAGACTCGGGGGGGGGGGGGGGGAAA
>NW_021680430.1:980073-1009223 GCF_001412515.2 Diachasma alloeum
GGGGTGGAAAATGGCGTGTCTAGCAGACATCGTGGTAATTGAATGCGGGGATAATTTTAAAGCTCCTTCGTGCGAATGTACAGTCGCCAATGGGGAAATTAAAAGCAAGGGCTTGACCCTTGCGACCTTCACAATACGGGTGAGCCTTCGCATCGCGTCAAATAAAAGATGTTTTGGTTAATGTTTGGCCCTTGTGACTTTCACAATACGTGGGAGCCTTCACATCGCGTCAAAACAAAACATCGCCTCAAACAAAAGATGTTTCTTTAAAAGCTTGGCCCTTGTGACCTTCACAATACGGGTGACCCCTCGCATCGCGTCAAAATAAAACATCGCGTCAAACAGAACATGTTTTCTTTAATTCTTTAATTCTTCCTTGTGACCTTCACAATATGGGTGACCCCTTGCATCGCGTCAAAGCAAAACATCAAGTCATATAAAACATGTTTTCTTTAATGTTTGGCCCTTGTGACCTTCACAATATGGGTGAGCCTTTACATCGCGTCAAACAAAACATGTTTTCATTAATATTTGGCCCTTGTGACCTTCAAAATACAGGTGACCCCTCGCATTGCGTCAAACAAAATATCAAATGACAAAATACAAATGTTTTCTTCAATGTTCAGCCCTTGTGACCTTCACGACCTTCACAACACTCAATACCGCCTTTAACCTTTCGTGTGATGGACTGAGAGAAAAAATTAGTTCTCAGATCAAATGATTGTCGTACAATAGATTACATTGTTTCCGGCGAACAGTTCGAATTCTTCTAGAAATGTTTCCGATAATCACGACAAAAATTTAATTTTTGCGTAAGATATTAAATTTCCTTCTATCAAGTTAATCTCCCTCACGTAAATCTGTCCCACTCCATCAGATATTCTCACGTGGAACATACAGTTGTTCGGCAGAGCTAATTTTTTCTCTCAGTCTGCCATCATAATCCAATTTTCATAATAAAAAAATCCTAAATTTTCGCCTCTTGGTGATCGATCAGCGATACATTCGCAGGGTAATTTCCACCCTTTCTCCGCTTTTTTATGTGAAATAAAAAAAACTCTTGGCTCTTATCGAGGCTGAGAACGGAAACGATGTCATCATGAATCACGGTGGGTACTCGTGGATTTCTATGGAAACACCTAGTCCACGAAATTCACATATTCCACAGCAATAAATGGCAATCTTCCATCTTGCCCGGGCTTTTTGAGATAAATACGCGTATCAGAATACATTTCTATATTCTTGCGAAGGGTGAGGGCCATGTAATGGACGCTGCGATCCAAGGAGCTGAATTTTTCTGGCAGACATATTCTTCGGGGGAATGGAATAAAGCAGAAAGGAGCATTGTTCATCTTATCTGACACTTGTCCATTCTCCAGTTTGTATTTTCTCATGAAAATTCGGTCCAATGACGGGGAAAATTAATCACTGAATCAAGCGGATTCTCTCAGTAGTAATGGAGCATTTGTTATCTCTATAAATCTCTTTCTTTTATTCACGTCTAGCTTCGATCCGTCTTGATTTCAACAAACATAAATTCAAGGAGAAATACTGGCACATCGCGTCAATAACATCAATGCTATTCCCCGTGAAATATTGATTTTCAAGTCGTAAATTGTCCGGTGACAGGTGAACAGAGTAGATTAAATTTGATCGTCTATCTGAATATGAGAATTTTTAACGAAATTATTGATGATTGCGATTTTTAGTCGATCAATTATTGTGGATCAATCAATCCTTCTTTCTTTTTACTCAACAGATATAATAATGAAGAGTAAATGGGGATGACTGACTCCATTGATTCGTTATTATTTTCTCATTTGGTTTCATTTATTTATTCATTTATGTTGGTTGTGAGTTTGAGTTGGAAATTAATATTCAAGAATTGTTCCAATGCGCACTGAAAGACTTGAAAATTGAAAATTGTCGCGTTCAGGCGTTGAATCAGCTCGAGAAAAATGAGACTCTCCTTCCGTTTCACCCTCAGCCTTAACCTCTAAAATTCATCCGTTCCCTCAAACCGGGGATGGCCACATCGCAATGAATACGTCCAATAACATCGATCACCCATCCTCTTCGTTTCCCTCGGAGATCCTAGCGTGCTCCACCCCCATATAATTACTCCCCCCAGCCATCAGTGCACCAAGTGTTCTTTCTCGCTGAAAATTTCAAAAATTTGTAACACTATCGCCGTTCTTTCCGTCTCCGTCAGCTCCGTGCACAGACGCCACACGAATGCGGAATTGAGGGCTGCCCTCGACGGAGGGGATGAGCGCGGGGTACCGTGGAGGTTATTAGGCAACGCAGCACCTCATCCCTCATCCACGTAACCGCGCCGCAGCGTACATTATGTAACAACACGGAAACGAACCGTGCAGAGGGTGGATGCAGTCTAGATGAGCCTGCCTCATATTCTACCCCCTCCCACCCCTCCCACTCCCCCACCCCCTCTCCTCTAATATTCCTTTCGTCCCTTCGTCGCGTAATACAACGCTTCATTAATTTAAAAATAATGGAGGTGGATTCAGGCTTCGGCTAGATTATCTTAATAATTTTTTGTATTATGTGTAAAAAAATTATTAAGATAATCTAGCCGATCCTTGTCTAATTTTTTTACACATAATACAAAAAATTATTATGAAATATTATTTTTGTTTTAATAATAATAATTCATTCATTTATTTAATTCATTAATTGTTTTAAATTACCATGAATTAGTTTTGTTTCTTTTATAGGGAAGGTTGGGGTAAAACGGACACTTGACTTTTTTTTAAATGTTAATGAGGGGTTGAAATGTTGATGAAATTTAATAATTTTTTTTCAATACAAAGAACAATTCTTTCCCTTTGTGACGAGTCTAAATTGCGCTCAATTGATTTTTTTTCGTTCCCCATCGCTTCTCTTCCGAATTCGTTGCGGAAAATTCTGAGACTGTTCCAGACGACGTGCAAACGAACCTCGCAGCCGATCCATTACCATCCCCCGTTGATTATTCCCACCGAGACTGGCCAAGGCCACGCAGGTCCTTTCTTCTATCCCTCTAAAATCCACCTCGCCTCATGCACATCCCCCAATAGAAGAAAACCAGAGCACTAAAAAGAAAATCTAATAAGATCCATGTACACGTTGACCTCGCCTCGCCGCCAAGAATTTCGGAGGCCATCCAATAAAGATAGGCCATCCCCAGAAGACGAGACAAACGCTGACCTAACGGTAGATCGTGGACTCCAGTGTTTGCGGAAACGGCGGCGACCTGCTCTACCCCCGAGTCAATATTTTTTGGTTTCACGCTGGCTGAAGGAAAAAAGTGCATTTTAATGCATGAAGGAGCCTGCGATGACCTTCAAGGTTGCTCTGATTTTTTTTTCACCTACCGCCGTAGCCAATTTGAGCCCTGGGTGTCGTAAATCTGGAGCTGAGGCTCCGGATGGCATTTCACCTCTCCCTCCCCCCACCCCGCTAATTCTTGAACAATAATTTTCGTCTGAAATAGTTGAAATGTTGAATTCTGCGAGGTGAAACCGACGAACGAGAAATACCGAGATCGGTTTTTGATCTGATCCTCTTCGTCATTTTTAATCTATAATTCGGTAAAACGTAACTATGAGATTGTATTGTGAGGAAATCATTGCAGTTAGTGATCGAAAAATATTATAAACTTTACTCATGACCCTTACAAAATCCCTGAGCCTTATGACATTTACCTCTATAAATGCTGGGTATATAAGGTCTGGCCCTTATGACCCTTATGATCCTTGAACTCATAAACTTCTGATCTTTATGACCTAGATATTTATGGGATTATGGCCCTCATGACCCTTATAATCCAGACCCTTATAGACTTAATCTTTCTGATTCCTATTTATGAGAGACATTTGATTTTTATATCTATATATTCTGGATACTTATGGAATTCTGACCCTTATGAATGTTGGTTATATAAGTTTCTGACTCTGGACCTTGTAAACTTCTGACCCTCATTGGTGAAAAATATTTGGAATTTCTCTCTTCAAATTCTGGATATTTATGGGATTTTGACCCTTACGGCCCTTATGATCTAGACCCTTGTCGACTGTCAACCTTTCTGACCCTTATTTATGACTTTGAAGTCTATAAATTCTGGATATTTACGAAATTCTAATTGTTTTGAGCCTGATAAATGCGGTTTATATAAGGTTCTGACCCTTGTGGTCGTGCACTTTATGAAGGTCTGACCCTTACTAGTGACAGATATCTGGCTTTCATCCCCTATATAAAACAGACATGACACTTTTTATAAATTCTACGTATTTTTTCGTATACTGACTCTCATGACCCTTATAATCCTGACCCTTACAGGCTTCTGGCCCTTTTGCACCTCACCTATGATAAATATCTGACTCTAACATCTATAAATTTCGAAAATTCATGAAATTTTGACCCGTATAAACATTAGTTATGTAAGGTTCTGACCCTTATGATTTGAACCTTATAAATTTCTCACTCTTGCTAGTGACAGATATCGGACCTTAATCAATGTAAAAATGAAGTTATTAATTAATTGAAAAATCTATTCACCTCAATTTTCCTCATTATGATAAATGAACAAAAACTAAAATTTCCTCGAATTTGTTCATCAAATCGTGATGAAAATTTCCAAAAAATCTCCCCAAAATCCCAACTAAAAATTTTCACCAGTAAAAATCCGTCCAAAACTTCTTCAGTTCAACAAGAACCGAATTTTATTCATAATTAAGTTCTCGAGATGTGGTAACGGACACTCTGCGGCCAATATAATCCCTAATAATTCTAATAACTCTCCGTGAGTCGGGAGAATGGAGAACCCGCGGTAGGAGTGAGAGCCCAGAGGGTGAGGTTATAACGCTTCCTGGAGCATTGCCCGGTGTCTCCGTTGCGTAGAACCTCGGGACAGAAATCGCGGCGGATGGAAGGAAAGAGCCAGATAGACGGGTAAGAGGAAAAAGATGGGTTGAAGTGAGGAGCGCCTGGGATTGGGGAGGAATAGAGGGAAGACCAATTAGAGGACCGGAGATTTATCTGCGGGCAACGGGTGTGCGGATTGTAAGGGGTAGCTTCGGCTGCTGCACTCTCTCACTTTGTTTCAAACTGTCCTTCTTCTTTGTCTTGTTTCACACCCTCGATGGTATTACGCGGGGCTGAATTACCCGCAGAAGTGTTCCGAGGAAACAGATGACGTGCGGAGGAATTAGATGAGAGAGTGAATCCAATTTATCACTTTGGATTTGTCACTGAAAATAATTCATTCGTAAATTGAAGTGTCGAGAAGATTATAGTCAACGGATTACTTCTAGCGGATGGACGGAGGTTTCTCGTATGGGATGGAACCGCACGTTGCGCGACGTTGCCGGGCGATCGGTAGTCGCGCGCGGGTGGCGTTGAGTGAATTCCGCAACGCTGGCGGCCGAATGACGCGTGCGACTTACTCCTGCGGAGAGGACTAACTCGCAGTGCTGCGTATGTCGTCTAAACTAGTGTTCATTAAGGGGATTTTTTTATTCATCGAATTATGGAGCTTATGTGACAGGAGCAGAACTTTATGAAAATCAAATGGAAATAGAATAACAACCAGAACATGACACGCGTTTTGATCATGCGATTTGATAAGAAAAAAAATTAATTCAACTTTCGAATTTCGGTTTAATTAACGTGTTGCATCCATTGAATTGTTATAAAAAAAATTATCCTTGACCCATGACAGCAAAACTAAAATGGCGGCCGCCCCTTACCCATTGACCAAAACCCTTGACACTGAAGAAATCCGATCCAAGAGTCGTATGGGGAATACATCAGTTATCTTCAAACCTATAAAGCAAAAAAACAGGGGGATCGAAGAAGCTTGATCGCGAAACAAAGAGCGCAATAATTGTAACGACCTGGCATACGGCTCCCCAGGGTGAGCTACACACTAGCTCCATAATAAGCCGGAGTTCTAAAAAGTAGTGCCGAGTTAATTTGTAATCGTTTATTCGCGGTTGAGCGCGGTGGGTGCGCCTGCCATTGAGTGGTTTTGCCATTCACAGATGATCGCGAAACAGGGGGATGAGGTTGAAGCACGGGGTGGAGACGCGAAACAAAGTGAGTGGAGAAAAAAAGGGAGGATGTACGGGGTGCCTAGCACGAGTGGCGCGGGGGCGGGGTGAGGGGGAGGTGTGATAGTTATGGAGATTCCGCGAGGGGTGCGTATGCGGCGAGCGACTGATAGGAGTTTAATAATTCGTCCCGCGTGGGTTCAGGAAATATGAGATGTGAATGAGTCGATGGAGCTGTTTTTAAAAACGCGGGGCGTTTATTGAACACGCATTAGTGATACCGCAAGAGAGCACGAAACGCGAGAAAAAAAAGAGAACATTTCAGTTCGCGATGCGGCAACACGCTTCGCGATTTCGATCGTTGCTGAGTTTTCAGTGTATATCTCGAAATCTAAGGCAGATGGCTAAATTTTTGTCAAGACCTTTTTTGTAGCCCTCATATCGCTCTATAAAAAAGGTTATTATAAAAATTGCCGTATCTCTCTTAGATTTAGAGGTATTCCTCGAAAAGTCAGGTGAAGGGTTAGTTGACGTCATTTTACTTGTTCGCGAGTGAATTTTTTCTTATTTTGAGTTGTGGCGTCACTAGTAAATTCAGAATTGCAACACCATGAAAATATTCTCGAAATAAGTGATCTAGTAGGGAAAATCTGAATGCTAAAAATACAATTCGAAAGAGGGAGAGTAAGGGGTTGGCCGGCGCCGACAACCCTCTTGTGCTTGGCTTGCAAACAGACTTCCGTCTTCCAGACTCGACTATTCAGACATCACTGTGGGGGTTTTTCGCCGTGTAAGGGCCCCACCAACAGCAACAGCAACGAAAGAAGAAGAATCAGGGGGAAAATATAGAGACGTCCATTGAAGTCCCGCGTATAGTCCTCAAGACGACGCTAACGGGTACTCTTTTCCTTTGCCATGGGCATCTCTCGCGCGTACCAACGGCAGCTACGATGGCGTTCATAATATATTTCCGAGCCTTATCTGCCGCTCCATGTTTACTGCCCGATAGACTCCACAGATAGTGGCGAGGGGTGGCACAAAACGGGAACTCTGCATCAGCTCTCTTCCTTTTCGCCTCCACCCTCGATGTACAGGCTCGAATTTCAATTGACAATTTTTTCAATTTTTTTTATATTATTTTTTATGTGTTACATTCATCAATTTTTGCATCCATTTGTATGCGTTAATTTCTCCACCAAATTGTGAATTTTTAGTGATAAAGTTCTTTGAAATTCAAGGGGAATTTCACATGAGGAAAATTTTAAAAATTTCTGAAATCTTGGAAATTGAAAAAAATGAACTTTTTTTCAATTTTTCGTTGGATTTTCTCTCCGCGGTGACGTCAGCAGTTGGGGAAATGTCGCCCGCGATCTCGTTCATCACGTGCCCCGATGAGTTCTCTCGAGAGATGAATCTGAAATGAAGAGGTCAGAGACAAGGCCAGCATAAACTGTTTATTTTATTTCTGGGAAGCATGAGGTGATTTAGGAGCACCTAGCGAGCGTAATGGCGAGACTTTGTCTTACGATGACGTTTTTTCAGATAAAATGGACGATTGGGATCTACACGTTTCTGGCGGGTAGCTGGTTCGGTGATGGAATTCAAGAGGAGACAGATATGTGAATAGATCCGGGGAAATTGAGTTTTATAGTGCAGAGGGGGACGTTTTTCGAAGACGTAAAGTACAAAATTTCTGCCTCGGAATTTTCGGTCCATTGTGACCCCACCCCAGGGTCAGGCGGAGGGAGCCCAGTGACAGCTGCTCGAGCGGCAATGGGAGGAGAACGAGAGGGGGGAGCCGCTGGATCGGGAAAAGGAGAGGAGAATCGAGTGCGTTACAAACCAACCCTTCCCCCCCACGGACAGTGGAATAGAAAAATGGCCGTGTGACGCTGGTACGTTTGAATTCGAAGGGAAAAAGTTATCTCTCCCCCAACCCCACCGCGTCCAACAGTATCTCTGTATATCGTAAATTTTTCTACACTTTCCGGCTATTTGTCGGAGTTTGAATAAATTCTACCGAGTGTATTCGATTCCTCGAGTTTTTCCCCATTGGATAGAATTTTCATGAGCCGCAACGGCAGTCGGATTGAGAGGAGCTCCGAAGATTTTTTATTTTACTTTATTTTATTTTTTTCTTCAAAGATTAGTTTTCCTTCCTCTGAGTTTGGTTTAGCCTTCCCTCGTGTGGGTTTTTTCAGTCAGCGGGGGAGGGGCGCGGGGGGCGGGGGG
Source organism: Diachasma alloeum (assembly GCF_001412515.2). Lineage (NCBI taxonomy): Eukaryota > Metazoa > Arthropoda > Insecta > Hymenoptera > Braconidae > Diachasma > Diachasma alloeum. The sequence continues at coordinate 988,356 of NW_021680430.1, forward strand.
GATATTGCGAAGGGGTTCGACCCAAATCTGGAAGACGGGGAGAAGTTACCTCGTCGATCAGCGGACCGGAAGGAAGGAAGGAAATTCCGGTACGAGGACAGGAGCTGTTCTGTCTCCTCCGGCCCCTGTGTATCTCTGATATACCTTGCTCTTGTGACTTTTTATCCCTGAGACTCTTTTAGTTTTGAGTAAGAAGTTTCGAGGGAGCTTTATTATTCTTGGGAAAGTAACTTTGCACTTATTTCGTTGACTTTGCAGACGTGTTTGAGGTCTGATGCTTCTTTTGTATTAATTTCTTTGATGTTAATGACTGGGTTTTTAGTTTTGTTTATTTCTAGGGATTTTTTGGAGGGCGTTTTGTATGGATGGGTCTTCGACCTAATGAGTTAGTATAATTAATTAATTTTTCGTTGGGTGAATGAATCAACGAATAGTCATTCTATTTTTTAAAAGAGTATGAGTTTAGAACTGGGTTTTTTAAATGAAAAAAAAATATTTTCTCTTCCACAAATCGAATTTTCGATGTCATTTGGGATATGACTTGACTCGTTATGTTGGAATTGACAGGGAGAGGATAAAAAAGGGGTTTGAAGAAATGAATGAGGTGGAGTCAAGGGAGCCGATTGCCTGCTCTCTATATAAAGCGAATCCAACAGGTATCGAGTAACAATAAAACGTGCTCCAGCCGCGAGATTAGCGTCCGTACGAGGGTCTACTACTATTTTTCTCCGAATGCGTTAGTAGTTGAATGTACCAGCCAAAAGCCTTGAATAATACGTGAGAGATCTTTCCTTAATTTTCCTTTCCTTTCTCTCATTTTCGTCGATTCGTTCCATTAAAAATTTGGAAAAAAATGCTCAATCGAAATTTCATGTACAGAATCATTGAAATCCCTGTAAACTATTGAAGGTATATCCCAAGACAATACCACCCACAAGTTAAAATGAAAAAATAAACTCACATCACCAAAAAGATTCAAGTCCATTTTGACTTCGGTCGCTTTTTTATGAATATCTCGGAATCCAAGGGAGATACCAAAATTTTTATAACAACCTTTTTTGTAGCCGACAATCCGCGCTACAAAAAATCTTTATACGAAAATTTTGCTATCTCCCTCAGATTCGGAGATATACCTAAAAAACTCATCTGACTTGAATCAAAATGAATAAAACCCGAAAACCTTAAATTTCAAGTGCCATTTCCCTCCCAAAAATTCCACCTCAATATTAATTCCCATCCATCCCGAGAATGCATTAGCCGCACGTCACCAATACGACAAAAACCGATGGGGAATCGTTGATTTACGATTGTTCTCAGCCAATATGATAATAAATGTAAAATACGGCGAGACCATGGAAAGTGCCGCGCGGTCGCGAGTCTCATGATCCTTCATAGCACAAAGCCAACCGGATAAGGTGCCCCTATTGGCCCAAGATCTATCGAGGAATGGAATCCAAAGTTGCCTGAGTCCGTGTGGAAAACCCGGGGGAGGACACGGGGGAAGGCGAACGTGCGTGGTTTAGCCCCGTTTTCTCCAGGGATAAAATTTAGATGGATGAGGCATAGATTTATTTCCAATCCCCCTCGGTAATATCGGCCCTGAGGAGCCCAAAGAGGGTGTGCACGTACTCACAGCTGAGGGTCTGTCAGCGCTCCTCACCGATCAGCTGGGGGCGACACCTACAGATTTACAAAAATGAACAGGGGAAAGGGAATATAAATAAATAGGGTGAACAGCATTTACCGACAGACTTCCTGCCCGGAATGGTCATCTCGAGTAAACACATCCTACATGTGCTAAAGGGGGGGATGCTGTCGTTCTTCTCCCGGCAGTCAATGGCGCACGAAAACAAACGGATGGCGCCTGCGATAAGAAGCTCAATTTTTTTTTCCTTCTTCCGGCGTCCGTTGGACACAGATAAAACGCTTTCTTCGTGTATTTTCCTCGCTAATTTATGAAAAAGGGGATAAACAAGGGGTTAATTTATGGGGTTGTCGAGGAACAGCAAACAGAAATTGTCGATGACACTGGATTCTTTTTCTTCGTTCTATTTTCGTGATTCACTTCGAAAAATCTGTTGCGGAGGGGTGAAACGGTTTTCGGGGCGGAGTTTTCGGGGAGTATCTCCGAATCTGATGGAGATAACAAAATTTTGCATATAAGCTTTTTTCTAGAGCACATTGAGGGCTGCAAAAAAGGTTATTTCAAAAATTTTGATATCTCCGATAGATTCCGAGTTATTCATCGATAACTGATTGCGAGTCAAAATCGAGTTAAACTTTTTTAGTGGTATTAGTTTATTTTTTCAGTCAGATTGTTTTTCAAGGTCATGAAGGTCACCAGGGTCACAAGGGTCTCCAATTCTCGACAGTTAGGACTATGAGATTATCCATAATTATTTGACATTAGTTACTTAATAATCCGTAGACATAGACGTTATTTTCCATTGTTTATTTCAAAATAGGAGACAATATTGACCTTTACGAGACTCAAGGTCACAAGGATCATGAAGGTCACGAGAGTCTCAAGCCGTCGGTTCAAAACAAAGGCATTCTTTAAAAATCCATCTTTACTATATGAATTCTGATATAAAAAAAAATCAGTTCATTTCAAAATGATTTAGAAGCGCTGAATGTTTACTTTATTGGAAAAAATTGTGGTTCAATGGAGATATGGCGTAGCGAATCATTCCAGAAGTGAGGGAATCTGGGGTGTCGGAGGGGCGGTGGCGGAAGGGGGCGGAAGGGGGGACCGAAGGGATCGGTGCAGATATATATCCAGAGCCATGCGTTACGGGTTCAGCTAAATCCACCATGATGAATGTGTTAGCGGGAATAAATCCGCAATGCACACCCCCACCAAGATCCCACACGTCCTCTCTCTCTCCCTCTCTCTTTCTTTCTCTCCTGCCCCTTCACCCTTCCCCTCTGCCCGCCATCTTCTCGCACCCTTTACCTGCGACCTTCCGCTATCTCAATCACATGACTCTCCAGCGCGTGACACTTGTTCATGATCAAGTCGTCTATTCGGCATGCACGCGTGCATGGCATTCAACATTCGCGCATGACCATTGAAATGTTTATTTATGTCGTGAGTATTCATTCAGAAATAATGAAAGATCCAGTCCCCGCGAATTTATGGTTCAACCGCTCTCTTTCAGGGAGATTCTCCGTGAAATGTGACCTGCGCCTTCTTTTCGCGGATTTGTGGCGATTCCGCGGATGCACATTGTGGGGATTAAAACTGTTCACAATTTGAGGAATTTCATTGATCTTGTTATTGATAAATCAGTCAATGTTCTTGAATGTTCAATGAAAATTACTCAAAATCATGAAAATTCAGAGAACTTTTCTCCTGAATTTTCAATCGGTTGCCTAATTTTCGCGATAGGTTTCAAAATATAAATATTCATTCAAAATTCAATGATCATTCCTATCGAAAAACTTAATTTCATTGAATTTCCAAGATGCATCGTCAACTCCATGGGCAATTTTTTCTGAAATTGAATTCAAGTTCAGAATATTGAAAATTCCAATGCTGAATTTCTGAATTTCCACAAAATAATTGAACTGAAAAATCAGGTATTTTATTGATTTCCAGATCATTTGCCCAGAAAATCGATGGAATAATTGATTTTTCAATCAAGATATCCTGAAAAGATTTCCGTGTTGAGTGGTACTTGAACACGATAAAAATGTCCAGAATTTGGCGCGGAAAATTCAGGCAAAAATTCCTAACAGCGTACCCGTATAAAAAAAAATTATTCAATTGAATTGATGCTGATTGAATCAGCGCTCCAGAGTAATGACTGCCCTCCCACCTTAAATGATAGCACTCGCCTCCCCCACTGACCGCAGATGAATTTAATTTCCGAACAAGATCCTTCGATCCGCTGCATCCCCGCGTACCTAAACACATTGGTCCCGGGATATGGGAGACCCCTGGTGGCCGTGATAGGAATATTCCGCGATGTTTCCGGAAACAGAGAGGCCTGAAACACACTGGGATAATCCTCATGGATTATTGCAGTATCACGTGGCTCCATACGCGGACCTATGGAAACAACCCCTCTACTTCAGGGTCAGGTGAGCGGCGCGGGGCGGGAGGGGGGGGGAGGGGGTTGTGTAGGTGGAGTGCTTGGTACAGAGAAGGTGGGGAAAAGGGATGGAGGATACCGGTCGAGCCGGCCTGCCGCGATACCCTAATTCCTAAATCTGTCGCCATAAGTCCTCGTTACGATAAATATCCTCATGGGCACCTAGTGTGCGAGAGCCGATGGTTGTGTGTCTGGTTCTATCTCCCGCAGAGCCTTCGAAAGTCTAGAGAACTATATTCCTGGGGTTACTATCGGCTGGGATTAATAATCTGAGTCAGGGATATGTGGGGATTTTTTATTTATTTATTTTTTTCGTCGATTGTGTCGAGGCGATTAAGGTTAAGTTGAAATGTTGGTTGACATTTAATTATGGGTGTGGCAAAATTGATGATTTGTGGGACGTTTTTATTGGACTACTGAGAAAATTATTTCTACGTTCTGGGAGCTTTGGTTTTCTATCTGGAGAGGTCTTAATTAATTGGAAAAGTAAAATGCGGGAGTCAGTGATTGAAACGTTTTCTGAAGTTATTTTATATCGAAAAAGACCGAGAGCTGATGCGCAGTTGTGATTGGCCGATGAGGCGCGTGAAGTTAGTCGTGGAAAAGCGCGGGTTTTTCAAATTTAGTACAAAATGAAAAATCGAATTGGCTATTTTCTCTTGTTTATTACGAAAATTGATTAATTCTGCTTTCTTAGATTTTCATTTGTGGCTGGAGTTTTTTTCCCCATTGAAAAGTTCCCAGAAATATTTTCCGTGTGTGAATTTACTTGAGTTTTTTTTTAGACAACGCTAATTGAATTTCTTTTTTTTCTTGAGGAGGGAAAAAATGAAAAAGTTGATGACAAAAATCTTCTTTTTTTATTCGCAATTGTTTAATCAATTCGTTATTTACCGATCAATGTTGATGTGTAAATTTTAAATTCATGCGGTTTCATTTTTTATCAGATCAGTTCTGTTGTGTGACACTTAATGAAGATGAATTGCTGCTGTATTCAAATATGTGTGTGATTTTTCTCAGGAAAACTTTTCCAAGGAATAAATTTCCCAAAAAATATCTTTTTCACTCATGTATTTTCATGAGTCTTATCAATTTCACTTTTAAAATTGAGTCTGAGAAAATTAATCCACTCCGTCGTCCACGCGACCCCTTTCCAAATAGCGTAATTTTTTTTTCAGTTCCCCTTCTTAATATCCGCGGAATAATAATTGAGGGGTTGGAAGCACGATGAAAACCATGAGGATGGAGGACACAGAGTGGAAGAATTCATAATTTCACGCGAGCTTATTGCCGTCAGTGTTATTTATCCCTCCAGGGCTCATTCCACATTCGGAACTCGCACCGAGGGACACGAAACGTGTGTTTCGGCGCTCCTCCTCGGCCGAATATTCGTACGTCGCTGCAACATTTGCACACTTCAGATTTTTGTTTCGCCTCGGTTCTGTTATTTTTTTGTTGGTATGATTCATGAGAGTGTGAACGATCGAATTCGCTGGGAGAACTCTGGATGCGATGTGTGATGACTCCACTGAATATAATATGCGCAATGTATTGCCGAACGAAGAGTTCATGTTGCGGCGAAATTTTGGATGGTGATGCCGCGAGACACTTTACGAGACAAAACTTTGGAGAGACAATCTCGGTCTCAATGAACATAGAAATCATAGCTCTCGTCTCAGTCTCGAAAGATACTGTATCGATTCCTCTCGTGATGACTTCAAGTCAACTTATCTCAACTCCATCTCAAGTTTTTAGTGTTTTTTAATGCAAAATCTCGGTTTTTGTCTCGGTTTGTCTCACCTCAGTTTTCTACATTTAAAAAACGTGAAAAACTGAGAACCGAGATGAGATAAATTGACTCGGAATCATCACGAGAGCGAGAGCGAAGATTTTCATGTTCATTGAGACCGAGACCATCTCTCCAAAGTTTCGTCTCGTGATGTCTCGTAAAATGTCTCTCAGCATCACTAATTTTGGGTGTAAGAACAAGAAAACTATGAGGATTTGTTCCAGTCAATTTTGATGCTGTCTCGAAAAAGCTTCGGAAGTGTAGTTCAAAGTGCTGTTTAATGAAACTGAAAGCTTTCAGGACTTGGTCATGAAAAGTGTCTGTAATAGCTAGTGATTCCAATGCGAAGTAATTTAAAAAAGTGTTTCCGGGAGAGCGATTTTACTGCTTCAGTATAGCTGTCCCCGTTTCTGTCGAAATCTGTTTGAGTGAGATTGTAGATTAGACTCCAATTTGAAATATTGTTTTCAACGGGAGCTTACATTGATAACGCATGGACATCGCCGATGTTATTGGAGCGAACTTCCACGGAATGCCTAATAAAGTTGGATGCAATCGTCTGTCACCACTCTAACGTCATGCTTTTTTCCAAGAACTGGCATCAACTTTGTTTGGCAATGCCTGCAATTTTTTACGGTTGATAATGAGATGAATATGTCTCTTTCATTACAAGCCCAAGTGCAGGGAATCCATGTACGATCTGAAGTATCAGAATTCACGTGCTGTTCCGACTGGTTGTCAGTCAACCAGTTGGTGTCAGCCAAGATGGATCCTTATTCCATGCTCCTCCTGACGATGCTTTTCCGAACGGGCATGAGCCTGGGACTGTCTGTCATCCACGACGATTCACTGATAAACAATGACTTGGTTCATTGCACTCACAAGTTGATTGCCGAATTACATGGTGGTGTGGGAACAGTCATAGTTTACGGCACCTCGAAGACATCACTCATTGATCGACTCCTACACGATCTCTTCGAGTCTGATCCACCGATTCCTGTGATTCGTACTGATACTATTGAGATGGACCATGTGTACTTTGAGAGAATCTGGCTGGCTGCTGTTGATGATCCGAAACAATTGGAATCTGTTATGCGTCTCCTGCGGGACGTTCATCATCAACGAATCATCGTTTGCCTGACATATGCTAGCAGCGATCCACTAGCTGAACTGCGACGAGCTGTCTCCGCTGCTCAGATCAAAGCCATCACGAGGAATGTAATGTTCGTAGCGACGAATCATGAAACTGCCGAAGTTTGGATCATGGGGGTCCCAGAATATAGCAAGGAGAATTGTGGGAAAGTTCGTCTGACTCAAGTGAGTATACAAAAATTTTGATCGATTGACCGAATTTTGAATCCATCTCGGATCTCTATTGATTCCATGGTGAAAGATTAGAATTGGGCGAGGATTGTCCAAGGACCACATTCGGACAATCGTGGCTCATTCTTCATTTTATACCAAGGACAAGGATTGATGCTTCAGCATTCGCCCTAATCGAAGAAAGTTCTTGATGTTCGTTTCTTTCAGATATCTTTATCGGTAATATACATTTCAGGTCGGTGTCTACCGTGAGGGCACGCTCGTGAAATACATTCCAACTTTCGCTCCCAAAGTCAGTAATCTTGCTGGTTGCCAGTTATCAGTGCTAGTATGGCCCCGGCAATCACCATACGTGAATTCAGATTATGCTGAAAATCCTGGTGGTAGTTCCGGGAAGCTTGTTGAAAGCTTAGCAGTCATGATGAATTTCACACCAAAATACGTGTGGACGTCATCCGTTGAGATAGTATTGAATCATACAGTAGAAAGCGATTTAAATCTGTTGCTGGACATGCAACCTTTACCATCCTCGTCAAAGACAGCCGCTTCGGTTTCCCTTTCAATGGTTAATCTAGGTTTTTTCATTGAACACAGAAAAGGTCAGCGTTCATTGAATCTTCTATTCATAGAACCATTCGAGAAATCAGTCTGGTTAGCAATGGCAGTCCTATCGTGTGCATTACTAGGAACATCATTCCTTCTGTATCACAGAGATCCCGCCACAGTCATGCTCAAGATATTCGGAAGTCTGTTGGGAATCGGGATTGGTAAATTCCCCGAAGTCCGATGGATGAAACTTTTTTTGTGGTTCTGGTTGTTACCATCATATTATCTCACACAGTGTTATCTTGCTAACCTCACTAAAGAGCTCACTGTGCCAGCGGAAGGAAAAACGATTAACACTCTGAAGGAATTGATTGATTCGAAATACGTTATTCCCTGTTCGGCGGATGGAAAAAGGGCATTAAGCGACAGCAGTGTATGGCCTGTCGAACTTGGTGAACGGTGCCAACTTACCAAGAGTGACTATTCTACAGACTTCTTCAAACAAGCCGGGAGAAGCGGTTTCATGAACAAAACGGCAAGGATAGAGAACCTTGAAATTTTAGAAGCAACCGCATTGTTCACCAAGCTACATGTCATCAATGACCACCTACTCAAGAAACGACAGATGATTTTAGTACATTCCGGGAATCTTTACATCACTGCAATGGAAAAAAATTACAATAGACTGTTCGCCAGCGGTCTAATAGAGTATTGGAGGAAGATCGAAATATCAAAACATCGGAAACTTTTTGAAGATGTCGAGTCCGTGTCGGATTTCGACTTTATTCTGCATTCCGTTGGTTTTCTCGGGATCGGAATAGCAATGAGTTTCATTTGTTTTGTAGCAGAGTTGATAGTTTACCGGGTTCGCTCCCGAAGAGAGTGATATGTATCCGAGTTGAATATTTGGACCTGACAAGTTCTACTTAGGTCTTTCCGTTCAGAACTGGATGTCTTGGGAAGCCTCTTCCGGGTAAAAAGAAAATTTTTTTATTTCGACAGTTCTGGCGCATCCGAGGGAGAAATCTTGATGTCAATTTGACTCATCCATCTGATAATCAAGTGGCCTTTATTGCTGTTGACGCTTGTCTAATTAAATTCCCCAAGTGGATAAAAATATTCCAAAATCAACTGAGCCACGTCCACTGATGTTTCCCGGAAAATAATTCAGAAATTACTTCAAACTAGTTGAACTAAATTACATACTCAATGCGATTGAAAATTTCCCTTCACCCAACTATTCAGAAACTACATTGTCATGTAACAGTTATTGATTTCACCGGTCACCATTTCACCCGAGTGTCCTCGGTCAAACGTTTTTGCTGACTCAGTACCGCTGTTCCTATTGCGCTCAGAGCTCGTGTGACTAAGATTGAAGATTAGCCTTCAATTTCAAATATTGATTTCAATGTGAGCCAGCATAGATAATACATTGTTCATTTCATTAAAGTAAATTCTCCTATTTACTAAAAATTAAAGAAACGTGAAGCATATGAAGTTTAATAAATTCGATTTCTTCATTTTCACAACGAATAAATAAGTGCGCGCACAGATCTAGTTAAAACAGAAGATTGGAAGAGTCCGATCACAAGCCTCAAAGGAAGGACGAACCGTCTGCTCCCTCTGCTCTTCTCTTCCGCCTGACCCTTCCTCGTTCGATCCTTATCATTCAACTTGATAAATTTTTCAGCCATTCTGACACATTCACTCCCACAATTGTCGTCTAGTGTCTCCCCTTCTTCTCTTATCATCATTCACCGTTCACCAAAATCCACAATCCGCCGTTAAATTTTAATGAGTCGTTGAATTGTAACAAATATTTTACTCCGTATTGTGCGTATCAACAACATCGGATATGTTGAATTTCTTATGAACTGATGCGTTAAAATATGTCACCTCAACAGACTCGAATAGATACCCCATTAATTCATAATAGTCATTCGTGGCATTCATTTCCTCATTGTTTTGTGTTGAATCGTCATGGAAACCGCGCGGCATCAAACTTCCAAACCCTGTGAATATCGGGACAAGCACCAGTCAAACTTCGAGTGTCGCTGGACTCCTCCAGCTCACTTTCGCTTCGAGTCACTCTGTGCTAGGTTAGATGCTTCTCAACTCCATTCTTCTGCTGCCGTTCCTTCTCCCGGAGGGCACGAGCCTAGGATTTTCCCTCATTCGCAATGATTCCCCGATTAACGATGGGTTAGTTCACTGTACTGTCAAGATAATTGCCGAGTTACGTGAAGATGTGGGGAACGTTATAATTCATGGAAGCTCAGCGACACCAACGATTGATCACATCGTACGTGAGGCTTTCGAATCCGATCCGCCGATTCCTGTGATTCGCAGTGACGCTACGCAGTTGGGTGTTGTGAGCATTGAGAAAATCTGGTTGGGTGTCGTCGACGATAAAAAACAACTGGAAGCCGTCATGAATCTGGTTAGCAAACTTCGTCATCAACGAATCGTTGTCTGCGTGAACTATCCTACGGTAGATCCAAGTGGCGAGCTGCACCGAGTTGCATCGGCCTCTGGGATCAAAGAACTAACAAGAAAGGTCTTGTTTATAGTGTCCAATGAGACGACTTCGGAACTTGTCGGCGGCGTTAGGGATTATAGTGAACAGGATTGTAGGACAGTCCGGCTGATTCAAGTGAAGCCAAATCAGCCTTAAATTAAGAAGAAACGTGCAGATCGGAAAGCGAAATGTAGTTTTGGACGAGACCGTCAAAAAAATTTTTTTTGCTTGAATTGCATCTGTCTGCTCTATTTGTTATAAAAATAAGAAATGATGTGAGCGAAGTAAGATGTGTGAGAGATGGTACACTTCCATCTGAATGCGTGCAATCGATGGATTCTTGATTCTTGTTTACAATTCAATAGTTATAACTTTGTCATGAAGCAACATTTGTTCTCTATAAATATACTCCTGAATGCTTTGACGAATTGCGTTTCTGTTATTATCACCTATACTCCCACAACCTCAGACCTCAGAATAGGAAAGAAATTTGAGTGTGTTCATCTCTCAGGACTGAAGGAGGAAGGTCAAGGTCTGTGTGACAATATCGATTTCCACTCTAGGACATGAAAACCATTTGGAGAATTACTCAACAAGCACTGAATATTATTACTCTAGCCGATGCGCACTTTAAGTGCTGCAGAAAATTACTTTAGAGTGTACAAATGTCAGGTTGAGCTGACATAGTTGAACATGCAATCAATGTAAATGATTCACTTGCGGAGAGTGATTGCCGAAGCGATTATTGAACCGAGTGAATTTGTCGCCACTAATCCATTCCTTGCGATTCCTATCATAATCGGTCTGAATGGATTTCGCTCAATGATGTTTAATAAATAACGGTTCAAGTCGATTGTGGCTATTGGTCAGTTTTCAATGAATATCTCGAAATCTAAGGGAGATATCAAAATTTGTCTCATAACCTTTTTAGTAGCACTCAATTGGCTCTACAAAAAAGGTTATTATGAAAATTTCGCTATCTCCCTTACATTCGGAAATATTTCTGGAAAACTCAACTAAAGGCTAAAATGACTTGAACCGTTTGACCACTTCGCTACTGATTTGATTCTCATTCTCTTAGTTCTTCCACAACTAAGAATGACGTTCAATCCCCGGATCCCTCCAGACAGCCACCACCACTTCATGGCTTCAGCGCGGGCCAAACGCCGCAGCTTACGGTCATTCAAAAGAAATTCCGGATTTCGCGAATTTCTCAAAAGCGAATAATAGTTTCCTGTGAAATAAATTATCACATGGATCAACAACCCCCAAGACAGTTGTGAGAGTGAAGGGGTATGGGCCTCATATTTATTTTCTGAATTGCGAAGGAGGCGAAATAGAGACGAATGCCGCGATGCTGGGGCGCATTCCGCGAAGTACACAGTCTGGTTCAATCGTACCGCGACAAGGAGACCAAAGTAAAAGAGACAGAGGGAATGGGGTTGTACAACTTCAGCCCATCTCATCGCGATTTCTGAAGAATGGGGGAGGGTTTTGAATCGGCAGACTCGGCAGCGGGTGGGCATCGACGGGGGCGGAAGTGACGCCGGCGCCTCGACGGAGCCGGTTCGGGCGCCGGTGCGCTCCGTTGCCTCGTATCATCCTCCACCTCTTGCACTGCGTCTTCGTTATGTCCCTTCAGAAACACTCTTTTTCACAAATGAAAATAAAACGAAGGAGGGCATCCATCCCTTCTCATCGTATTTACTTTTCCAATGATGGAGAGAGTTTCAGGGAAAAATCTCATGCTGGATCAGGCGATTTCACTTTTGACCATCGCGGTCACAAATGTGCGATGACCAATACGCAAAGCGGTAAAACAATCCAGGTCAACTTAGCTGTTAATTGATATTCGAGAAATATCTCCAGATCTAAGGAATAAATCGAAATTTTTGTAATAACCTTTTTTACAGCTTTCATTCTGCTGAATAGAAACGGTTTTGACGAAATTTTTCTATCTACCGTCAATACCGAGATATTCATTGAAAACTGACCGGTAATCAGAATCGACTTGAACCGCTTCACCGCTTTGCTGCTGAAATGTCGTTTCTTCTGAAAAACCTTTTCCGCCAATTTTATCGGCACAATTCTGACCGCTCAAACAGACGCGTTTCCGCGTCAGCTATACATTCCACGATATTCCGGCCGCACTCTCGATTAACCGATTATTCCAAGAAACAATGACTGGCTCTGGGCATCGTGATTTCCTGACCGCCATTGGAACATCTCGCGGAAGGTCATACCTTCGTATATAGCATCAAGCTACATGAGCGCGCGTCCATCAACCTCTTTAGTATGTGCGCCTCGTGATCGGCGCCATCCTCGTACGACGCTCGATCGAAATTCGTGAGATCTTGCATACCGTGTCCCACGTGTGGCACGCCACGCTCAACTCTCCCATACCCCACTGTCATTGTAAATGCAAGCAACTGACTGTGCCTCCAAACCCGGACAAGTGTGTGCGTTTCTCATCGTCTTCACGTCTTCATCGCGCACAAAATACATTGCACGCCTCACCATATCGATCCGCGAGATCCCCACATTTGAAACTCCCTTTTCTCCAGAGCTGTGTAGACATTATCTCTGTACCTGTGCTGGGGTTTTCGTGCGCACACACATGGCACATTTGTTCGTACAGGTTTGACGGTTGCAAGATAAACTACGGGCACGTAGACTCATCCGTCTATCTCACAGCGTGTAATCGCATGTGCGCAACTAAGTGCATCGCGAAGCGTAATCAGTGCAGTCTTGGGGGACTTTGATTAATTGAATGAGTGACTGGAGGATGCGCTAGACGTCTCTGATTGATCGCGGAATAGTTTCTGATATCTTCGTGATGATAACCGATGATGACCCGAGGACTGTCATCACATCGCAGACTTCAGAAGAACTGGCCAAACGCAAAATCCATTATTTAACATCATCAGTAGTGCCATCAATTTGGGAAATCAGCACGAGAAAATAGATTACAGGTCGACATAAGTTCAATTTATGTCAATACTTCCGTTAATGGAGATTCATAAAATGAGGACTGCAGTTTCCCCCGCGACAAATCGCCACCGATGGATAATCCAACTCGGAACAACCTCATAAATAATTTATTAGTTGGTCAGGAACATCATCATCAATAATCCCCAAACTTTCCGAGTATTTAATTTGGTTCGTCTCCAATCACATTATACACCACCACTACTGGTTATTAACAGCTAATTATTTATAATGGAACAATGGAATTTAAATTAATAGTTTTGTTTCATTAATTATGTGTGCAATTTCCGGGGGTTTCCGTGTCCGGGAGTTAAATAAAATATATGAAGCGACGATATGTATGGGATGGTAGTGTAGTGGGGAGATTGTGGATGGGCATTACCGTGGGTTTGGTAATGCGCCTAGCTACATCCATATAGCCTCCTACCCCCGTCCAAAACTGCAACAGCTATCTCTTTCTTCTTGTCGTGTGGTCGCAATAGCGCAAACTCACCCCTTTCATCCCCTCACCGCCCCTTGCGACTCTCAGGCATACACACGTCACAACGACTCGTTATAAACGCGTAAACACGTGCCACACGCGGTGCACCCCGCGAACTGGTTGTGTCCACTATGAAGTAAATGATGGCACATTAAGCTTTTTCGTTCGTTTGGCTTGCATATTCACGGCAACCCCATTATATCTGCGGAGAATAAATATCGTTAAAAGTTTTTAGTGGAAGCGCAGCAGGTTGCTAACAAATTTTTACAAATGTTTTTGGCCTTTTAGGGGGGGCTTTGTGCACGCTCGAAGATTTAGTAATTTAGTAATTTCGCTGGAGTTGAGGTTGGGAGGTTTTTGATTATTTGAGGTTGGTTATTGGTGGAAATGTTGAGGTTTTAGTTGGGAAAGAAAGTTCCGGAAGGGTACGACGCGTTATGAGTGTAGGATTGGATCTTGAGCAGGATTGAATGAAGTCTCACTCACAATGAGCAAACGTAGAGATCAAGTGCCAATTCGACTTGGATTGAGTCATTTCCTACAGGTATCGACGTCGGGAATGAAGTAGAATTCGAGGCGTTAAGGGTTTGGAATTGGATCTTGAGCAGAACTCAAGGAAGTCTCGCTCACAATAATAAAACGCGGACATCGAGCACCAATTCGATTTGAATTAAACCACTACTTATAAGTATTGATCCCAGTCGTCTTCGTGATCTTCGTGATTCTCCAGATAAAAAATATTGCTCAATTCTCTGTAGTCCTCGCAACATCAAGACAACTCACACTGATAGCTGCCCCATCCTTCTTTCTCCACACCGATTTAAGAAACCTTGAGGGGAGCGGATTCCACCCACCCCTGCACACCTATCCCATCTATTTTTTTCTCCTTCTCCAGACGAAAAAAAGACTTTCCTCTTTATCTCGCCGGGAAGTCCCGCGCCGAGTGAAGCGGAGCCGGCCGCGTTTGCGAGCACGAACGCGCAAAGAGGGCGGCGGAGGGTGGGTGTTATCTGGCTAGCGGTCGACCGAGTACCACATAAATATTAGGCTCCTCGTTAATGCTTGTGGTAGCTACTGGCGTTACGTTTCGCAGTAAGTAAATTATGCGATATGAAATTATTAGCGCCATTAAAGAAATTTATACTTTTTGGCCGCCACCGTGCCTCCCCGCCCCGTCTGTGTTGACGATTTTTCTACTTTTATCTGGGCGAGCCTCACTTCCTCGCCTCCATTCCTCCCCCGAAGCCCTTCTTCATCTTTGTGTCGTTCCACTTTTTTTAAAGAAGGGGTTCCTTATTCCCAGTGTTCCCACCGCAACAGCGTGTCTGAGGGAGTCGAGTGATATCAAAAACTACCTACAAACTCATTCTCTTCTTCCTTGAATCTCTCTTTTCCCCCTCACTACAATGCTTATTCACCCTCCCACTGCGCTGCCTAATGTATTTGCAAGAGCCAATTCCCATCGTTATCCCCCATATGATCTACGGTTACGGCATTTTGATCGTCGGATACCCCCACGAGCACTGTCGTTTACTCGACTTTGCCAATATCACTGTAACGTATCGTTGAAGAATCCGCGGAATGATGAACATTTTTTTCTCAACTTTCTCGCTGTTCGTGAGGTGAGACGATCACTTCTCAATGATTATTCCCGTTATATTTGGTGATTTCTTTAATTGCCAATTCAATATCGTATCAGTTCAAGTTTTCAAGGAATATCTCTGAATCTAAGCGAGATGGCACAATTTTTATAAAGACCTTTTTTGTGGCCCTCAATTCGCTCTATAAAAATAGTTCTAATAAAAATTTTGCTATCTGCCTTAGATTCCGAGATATTCATCGAAAACTGACCAATAGTGAAAATAGAGTTGAAACATTTCGCCGCTCCTCTACATCTTCATTGACCTTTATCACTGAACGAGTTTTTCTCTATCTATCATTCATGTTGTCTATTATCAAACATTTCAAATTTGACTGAAGTGAAGGAAACTTCTCACAACTAAACGAGCAGCGCGAAAAAACCCCAGCAGATGTCACTGCCCAAGACCATTCATACTCCGCTATCTCAGATCCGATCAATTAGCCCCTCATTTATTGATATTCAAAATTTTTATTTCTTTCCTCATTGAAGTAGTTTGAAAGCCCGAGTTGAAGACCCGAGTTTGTAGCAGCGATGTCAGACAAGATATGAATGTTTTTTTGAGCTCAAATGAAAGAGCGGGTCGAGAAAGGGCGTTGAATGTTTTTTTTCAGAGGTGATTTTTCAAAAACTTATTTTAAAAAAAGTACTAACTAGCAAATGTTTTTTATTAGCTCGCAATTTACTTCAAAACTACTTCAATGAGGAAAAAAATAAACATTTGGAATATCTATACATGAGGGGCTAATTGATCGGATCTGCTATCTCTCGCCATTAATTTCAAGTAACCAATGGTTCCCCTCCCGCCGGTCCAGCGATTGAGTACTGGAGAACACTCCACGTGTATCTCCAGTTGCGCAACTCTCTCCCGTTCGGCTCGAATTTTGCAGTTGACTGTAGGCAACATTCTTGCGCCGCGGGCAAATAAGACGAACCGGACGAAGACAACATTATTACGGAGGCCCTGCCAGCCATTGCTCATGCCCCGCATCTTCAATGTTAACTCCCTTTTCGTGTGCTTCGCTCTCCGCACGGCGGCTTGTGCAAGACATTATACACATCAATACAAATATTTGAATACACAATTACCACTGGTTGCCACAATTACCACTGGTTGATTTCGCTCTGATAGTTCCGCGATAAAAAACGATTAACTTGGGAGAAAATGGTACGCGGTATTAAGGTGTTTCGTCTGTTGATCACAGGGGGTGAAACGGAAGGGGAGTCTTATTGTTCTCGAGCCCTGATTCAATCGCTGAGCACGAAATTTTCCCATTTTCAAAACTATTCAAGTGGGCATTTGAACATTTTTTGAATATTGATTTTGTTTATCAGATTGATTGATTTTTTTCTCATCACCTACCGGTGTCAAATAATTTTTGTTGAGTGTTATTCTAATTATTGAAATAATATTAAAATGCGTCTCGAGTTGGTAAACCTGTCGAGTGTTTTCTCTCTCTCAGTTCCACGGTCCAAGCCACGCGCCTGCGCGTGAGGGCGTAATTGCCCCCAACCTCATAATTTTCCGCATCATTTGTTCAAATAACTTTCTTATGAAATCTGAAAAAATCTGAAACATATACGTGTTCTCAAGAAAGATGTGATTTATCACCCACTAGTTTTTCCTCAATAGTTCATTATTTTTTTGTGCCATGGAAATTTCTCAATAACATCCAAATTTTATTATTTTTTTTCTTGAGGCTGAGCTCTGAAAAAAATCTGCGGGAATTCTCAATGTTGCAGTACACTCAGAATTTTCTCCCGTGATTTTTCCAATTTGTTTTCATTATTTTGACTTTTCAGCCGAAACACCTTAACGATGAGAATATTCATGCAATTGAATTATTTGAAATTGATATAAATTGGCGGACGGAGTAGGTGGCACCTGACACGAAGAGAGGGCGTGTTTGCAGCACTCGCGTGTACCGAATAGTGGATGGTTATAATCACGCAGGGTATAGCGCGAGTGTGAGATATGTACGGAGAGTAGAGGAGAATAAGGGAATAAAGTGGATGTATGGATGGAGAGCTGGTTACAATGGAGTTGGCACGCTCTACGGTCATAGAATCAGGGCTGTCTATTCAATGAGCTTGAAAATGGCCTTCTCAAAACGGATATCATCCGACGGAGGGGATTCTCCGAGGTTCTTCGGGTACTTTATGAAGCCGTGCGCCCCGCGGGCCACCAGCCTGTAACTGCCGATACCTCATTTCGGGGAGAAAGAACCCATATCGAGGTGGATCAATTTGAATTTCGCGCCAAAATTGGAAAGTACCTATTGCGGGTGACGGATTCGATCTTTTGATCGTTTCACTTCGCGTGCGAAATATGGATGAGGGTCGTGAGGGTCAGAAAAGGACGGATTGACCCACACGGAAAAATTTTTATTTTGAAAAATATATTTAAAAATATCGTGAATTGGCTCAATTTATATGAAAATATGTAAAATATGTTTTATATATATTTTTTATATATTCTCATTTACTGGAAATGAAAGAAACGTGAAGTTGTTTTATATCGAAATATCTCGAAATGTGCATATTATATATTTTTTTATAAAGTTTTTCATAGAAAGAACTGTAGCTTTGGTCAGTTTTCAGGAAATATCTCGGAATCTAAGCGAGCTAGCGAAATTTCTCTCAAAACCTTTTCTGTAGAAAAAATTGAGAGCTTCAAAAAAGGTTATTACGAAAATTCCGCTATCTCCGTTAGATTCGGAGATATTTCTCGAAAACTCAGCCAAGTTTTTCGTTACTTCCATTAGTATTCGATTTCTTCGGATTCGCAAGGGTCAGAAAGGCTCGGATTGAACACTGACCCTTGCCAAGATGACTCTCCTGGACCAATTGCAAAGACACTAAATCACTCTATGAAGCTTTCACTATTCGATTCCAATCACATCTCATGTTTATGGACTAAGGTAATTAATCCCAGCATTTTGAGATGTTTATCAGAAAGACTTGACGAGTAACAGTTTCCTAAGATACTGTGTTGTACAGCTTTGACGTTATACATACACTCGCTGCTTATCGCCCCGATGGATCTCGAATCCGGTTTACATTCAGCCAGATCTCTTTCATTTGTATCGGCTCAATAGACACCTTTTCCGAAAAAAAAGGGTAAAGGAAAATTGAAGGAGTTGGATTAATAACGTTCATACCCACACGCAAGTTCAATAATATCAGATGGAACGAGTGCAGAGGGCTATCTCGACTGATTGCTTTCTCACACTTCAGATCTCATTCCAGATGTGTTGAATATTTTAGGATTCCTGAAAAAAATCCCAAAACCCATTAGCGACGTTTGCACATGTCTCGGTCGATATTTCATGGTCATTTACGTTCCTCAGTTCTCACCATTCCATGTACTCACATATTCGGGAGATGAAGAATTGCACTGGAAGAAAAAATTAGTTCTGCCGATAAATTGAATGTTCCCCTGAAGAGATGTTTTGTCGCGTTGAATTAATTTATTTGTGGACGAAATCGAAAGTTTTCACCAAAACGTGATTATTTTTTCGTAGTAATTTTTCTCGCGGAACAAATTATAATTTCAAGAGGAAACTACGCTGTTAGGAAATTACTCTTGAAATTTCAGGGGAAAAAGCTGGAAATTTTTAACAACGACAAAGTTACATAAAATTTCAGTAGAATTCTTTCTTGATGAATCAGTTAATTTCATGAATATTACAGTAATTCTCGATTTTCAGGTCCATACGGCACTGAAAAACCTTAAGAATTTTGAAAATTCAAGCAATAACTTCTCCGAATTTTCGATCTCATTTGGTCTTCCCAAATGTTCATTCCTTCACTATTAACGAATATTCATTTGGTGATAATCAACTCTACCATTCGTTAATAGTTAACGAATCTCGTTTGGAATAAATGAATCAATCTATCAGTGTAAATCTGTTTCACTCCGTCAAATATTCTCAGGTTAAACACAGTTTTTCGACAGAGCAATTATTTCTCTCGCATTCAGGATTCGGTTGTGTTACAAAAATCTAGTGAAAAATGCCGAAAATAATTTAGAAAGATGAAATACCTCTCATATTTCAGTCAAGTCATAAGACTTGACCAATTTTCCCAACAATTTTTTGTCATCAATCATCGGATAAGGGCTTAATGAACACAATTGCTATATGAAATCAAATGAAATGAAACGAAACGAACCGAAATGAAATGAAACAAAATCAAATGATTGATTAAATCAATTCTAATCTTTCACTTTACGAACACCAAAAGTCCTCCAAGTGTTGAAGGACAGCAGTAGCAAGCGGTCCAGCCCAACCTGTGCGAAATTATAACGAAGAGTGAAGGTGTGTACAAGCAGCGAAGGAGAGGGAGGTAAAAGGGTCGCGTGAGAGGTCACTGCCAAAGGAGTTGAGAGCGCCAGCCGGATAAGGAGGGCGAGGAAAGGGGCTGATGTGAGGGGGCAGGAGGGGGAGACCCCCAGAGGGCGGAGGGGGGTGAGAGGCTGCCCTCCATGAATCACGACGCCGAGGCTGATTTAGAGGCTCAGAAGTCGGGCGCTGTAGGTACCCGGGATCCCTCTCAGTACATCCCATCCGCCGAGCGTCTAACCTCCAGAACCTCTTGTACTCGGGGACTCCCCGTAGTAATTTTCTCATCTCACTGTTTTCCAGCATTACATTATGTAGCGGCAAGTAATTTTGCGAGGAGAGGAATTCGAAAAAAATTGGAGGGCCTCAGCAGGAGTCAAACGTCCACTGATTACCCTAAACGACAGCTAGTCGAATACCTACAGTTATGGTTAAGAATACTGAGGGTTACAGAGGTACTTCATCAATGGACAAATGCTATTATCATGTTTTTTTGTTATTTGTTAAAAATCGTTAAAAATTTTCGTCTGACTTTTCCGTGCCAAATTCTGAAATTTTTTATCGTGTTCAATTTCCACTGACATTTCGGGAAATATTGTCATTAAAAAAACAAATATTTCATTGATTTTTGCTCGAATGATCTGAAAATCAATAAAATAGCAGAATTTTTAGTTAAATTATTTCGTGAAAATTCAGAAAAATCAGAAAATGTTGGGAATAATTGAAAATTCATGTCATTTTGTTTCTGAATGTTCATGTTTCATTAAAAATTCACTAAAGTTGTGAAATTTGCATTTCGCTCAGACTGAAAATTCATGAATTTTCTTGAATTTTACCTAAAACTTGAAATTTCATAAGCATTTTTCCCCTGAATCCCCTAAATCTAAATATTTTCCATGAAATTTTAGAAAATTTCCAACAGTGTTATTTAAAAAGAGTGAAAACAGCTCGTTCACCAAGAAACTACTCTGAATCGATACTTTTTTAAAATCACAATCAAGATCAAGTGGACGAGTGCCGAATAAATTAACCGTCTACTTGCCCATCGTCGTTCGACCCTGATAAAAACCTCCGTGCGTCAATGGGAAACAAAAATACAGGGATCGACACGCAACAACCCCCCCCCCCCCTCCTACCGAACGGT
>NW_021680430.1:1009240-1010735 GCF_001412515.2 Diachasma alloeum
AACCACATGACAATCGAAAAAGAAGTCAATCCGCGATTCTAATACCGAATTTTGGGGATATAACCCACACGGAAAAATTTATATTTTGAAAAATATATAAAAAAAATATCTTGAATTGGCCCAATTTATATTTAAAAAATATATAAAATATATGTTTCATATATTTTTGTCATACGTTCTACATAAATTTGATAAATATATGGAATTGGCCCATATTATATATTTTTTTAATATACTTTTTGACGAAAGAGGTGAAAGATGATCAATATATTCAATATCCAGCAAAATTTATTGAGGATGCGGACTAATGAAGCAAATAGACTTGATTTTCCTTCCAGAATACCGATTCTTTCTCACACCCTATGATAGAAGGTCTCAAGTCCCAACAGAAGAAAGGAAAATGGAATCAGTCATGAAGTTCGCTTGATTCTCATGGAAACGCGCCCAATGAGAAACCGCGGGAAGCGCAATAGATTTGAATTTCAATTCATTGAGACTGATCAATGGAGTTATTTCCGAGCTTCAACAGAATCCTCCCCTCATGCATCCCCACGAATTCTTGACGACCCCTGTGGCCCCGCTAACGCGACTCCTTCCGTATTCTCGCAAACTCTCCAGCCATGACATAAAGTCTAATAAACCCCTTCAAATGTATCGATCCTAAAAGTCGTTTCAACTGCGAATTTTGGAGACATCCTATTCTAAAAAGAACATACACTTAAAGTCGATAACTATCGATATCTCGCAAGTCTGTCACGCTTATTCCTCATTGGTTCCAGTCGTCTGAGGCGGCAAATTCAATTCATGATTAATTTAATTTTGACATTTCCAATTACGATTACTACAAATACAGCGCGCTGTAGCGCCCGTTCGGTCTCGTAACTGAAAAAACATGATCAATGTAATCAAAACACCCCAAAATTTATTGACCCCTCCCCCACTGATTTTATGGACACACATGTGGATGATCCGGCGAAGTAGCACAACCCCTGTAAAGGGATTCGACAAAGCCAAAAGGGGAATGCCTCCTCCACCTATGACTGTGCATCCAAAGTAGTTGGGAAGGCGACGAGGTTAACCGGGTAGAAAGACAGGGTAATTGCCAGCTGGAATACGTAAAGTAGAGGGAGCGAGAGAGAGGGAGAGGCACTGGAGATGGACGAGAGCATTGAGGGGGGGGGGGTTGATGCGGACCCCCAGTTGCTTCGTTCTCTCCATTTCAAGCCTAAGCGCGGCCATTCATCAGGATTTCGGCGCGCAGACGTGCTTTATTACAGCTACCTCGAAATTGCTATCCTACGACTCCATTCCGGGCTGTACCCCGTGCGCGCGGCAGGGAGATACCCGTAGCCAACCACCCACCTACTAACTCTCGTCCTACACCAAACTCTCCTCCGACATACAGTGGCACACGCCAGAGGTACCTAGATGTAATGCATTGGTAACCTTATGTGAGAGGGATGGAGAGGTGGTGGGGGGGGGAGGGGGGCGGTGG
>NW_021680430.1:1010753-1011620 GCF_001412515.2 Diachasma alloeum
GGGAGGGGGGCGGTGGTGGTGGTGATCCGATCCGTTAACCCAAAAGGCCCATCCTCGTGGATGGTAGTTGGAGCCAACTGAAGCCCCGGAATTCCGCGGGCTCACCTTCCAAATCCGGGCAAACGTATTGCCACATACGAATGCGTTTAAATTGCATTCAACTGCCTGGGGATGACCGAATTCCATAAATGTGTCGTTCTTCAAGCATCCCGAGGCGTCTAATCGGTTTATTGGAGATGGTTATTGAATTGGACGGACTTGTGAAGTTCATGAGGTTGAATTTCGCGCCGAAAACAGTCATAGTTATGCCGGTTTTTCATGAAAGAACGTTGAGGGAGTGTCGACGGGAGAAGATAGATCGGACATCAGTTACATGAAAACGCGCCTAATTAAAAAGCGGGGGAAATCGCATTAGATGTGAATTTAAATTTTTTGTGACGCTCAATTATTAAATTGAAAGGATAAATGAAGTTGATAGGCCTGGATTTCGTCTCAAAAAACTGTTTCATTTTCATCCTTATGAAAAAACGTTGACCCAGTCTCACCGAAAACAGAAAAAATGCGCCCAAAATTTGAATTTTAATCCTTTGTAACGCGTCAATAGACTACTTTCATAGCTCCAACAGAATCCGTCCATCTCCCTAGTGACTTCCTCCCCAAAGCCATGCATCCCCACGACAAATTCTTGACGTCCATTGTGAACTCGCTAATGCGACAGCTTCCACATTCCCGGAAACTCTCTCCAGCTTGAAACAACACTAATAATGATCCTTCGATTTTCAAACATGTCGCGGTTTTCAAGAGGTTCGACTAGATCAATTATCGAATCAAGGGGACAAATGGAAACTGTTTCATTTCCATCTTGAT
>NW_021680430.1:1011636-1024559 GCF_001412515.2 Diachasma alloeum
GCATTAGATGTGAATTTAAATTTTTTGTGACGCTCAATTATTAAATTGAAAGGATAAATGAAGTTGATAGGCCTGGATTTCGTCTCAAAAAACTGTTTCATTTTCATCCTTATGAAAAAACGTTGACCCAGTCTCACCGAAAACAGAAAAAATGCGCCCAAAATTTGAATTTTAATCCTTTGTAACGCGTCAATAGACTACTTTCATAGCTCCAACAGAATCCGTCCATCTCCCTAGTGACTTCCTCCCCAAAGCCATGCATCCCCACGACAAATTCTTGACGTCCATTGTGAACTCGCTAACGCGACAGCTTCCACATTCCCGGAAACTCTCTCCAGCTTGAAACTACAATAATGATTCTTCGATTTTCAAACATGTCGCGGTTTTCAAGAGGTTCGACTAGATCAATTATCGAATCAAGGGGACAAATGGAAACTGTTTCATTTCCATCTTTATGAAAAAACTTTGATCAAGTCTCACCGAAAGAAGAAGAAATGGAAATCAATCATGTTTCGTTTAATTCTCATGAAAACGCGCCCAAAATTTGAATTTTAATCCTTTCTATCGCGTCAGTAGACTAGTTTCATAGCTTCAGCACAATCCGTCCATCTCCCTAGTGACTTCCTCCCCAAAGCCATGCATCCCCACGACAAATTCTTGACGTCCATTGTGAACTCGCTAATGCGACAGCTTCCACATTCCCGGAAACTCTCTCCAGCTTGAAACTACAATAATGATTCTTCGATTTTCAAACATGTCGCGGTTTTCAAGAGGTTCGACTAGATCAATTATCGAATCAAGGGGACAAATGGAAACTGTTTCATTTCCATCTTGATCAAAAAACTTTGATCAAGTCTCACCGAAAGAAGAAGAAATGGAAATCAATCATGTTTCGTTTAATTCTCATGAAAACGCGCCCAAAATTTGAATTTTAATCCTTTCTATCGCGTCAGTAGACTAGTTTCATAGCTTCAGCACAATCCGTCCATCTCCCTAGTGACTTCCTCCCCAAAGCCATGCATCCCCACGACAAATTCTTGACGTCCATTGTGAACTCGCTAATGCGACAGCTTCCACATTCCCGGAAACTCTCTCCAGCTTGAAACAACAATAATGATCCTTCGATTTTCAAACATGTCGCGGTTTTCAAGAGGTTCGACTAGATCAATTATCGAATCAAGGGGACAAATGGAAACTGTTTCATTTCCATCTTGATCAAAAAACTTTGATCAAGTCTCACCGAAAGAAGAAGAAATGGAAATCAATCATGTTTCGTTTAATTCTCATGAAAACGCGCCCAAAATTTGAATTTTAATCCTTTCTATCGCGTCAGTAGACTAGTTTCATAGTTTCAGCACAATCCTTCCATCTCCCCAATGACTTCCCCCCCAAAGCCATGCATCCCCACGACAAATTCTTGACGTCCATTGTGAACTCGCTAACGCGACAGCTTCCACATTCCCGGAAACTCCCTCCAGCTGGAAACTACAATAATGATGCCGTTGTATCGCCAGTGAAGTGAACACGCTATACCCTTTCGCTCCAGGTTCCTCATACCATAGGGATGCCATCCTTTTCGCAATCAATTCTTCCCCCTCGTACACGAAATCTTCTGGGGGTTGAGTCCTGGAGGAGCTGCGGGAAAAAGGCATCAAGCACTACAAAGAGGGGAACAGCATTGCCCCGTGTCTCCTCGTCTCTCTCCCAGTGCACTCGAGAACTGGGTGAAGAATAAGATACCAGACACATATTTTACAGTGCCCTCTTCAGCAACGCCCGGCATCGTATACGATCCCGTATTCTGAATTATCGTTGTGCGAGGCGCTTGGCCAAGACGTACATACGTCTTCGCGGCGGCAAAGTATAGTACATCGCACACACATAGGCTTGGCGAGATGTACAGAAAAGGGGGTGGCGAGAGGGAGGGAGGCAAGAGAGAATATGCTGTGTGCGACGCCGACGTCGGCAGCACCGCGTGGGCACCCCATAGAGCGCACTGCAAAGATATTGTACATGCGATGTATATGTATTTATCATTTTTTTTTTGTTTTCTCCATATTTCTTATCCCAACCTTTTCTTTCTTACGTATTCCATCTCCTTTTCGCAACGCCTCTCATGGCTCTACCATGTGAGAAATCGACGATTTCCAACTTGTACTTGGTGCCACTATGGTGTTCTGTCGATTTGATATATAGCACTGAGTTAAACCATGATATGTTCATTCATTTCTCGTGGCTCTCGTACCACTTCATATTGCCTTCTCCATCCAATTACATTTTGAAATTAAAATGAAGGGGGAGAAGGAGTTGAGAGGGAGAGTGTATATGCAAAGTACTTTGAGTTACAGATGTACCGTGGAATGTTTCTTCGGTAATGAAAATATACATTTGTGGGGTTATAAACAAAATTATGATTTGTGAATTGTGAAGGTACGAAATGGGGAAGTTGCAGAGGACAATTTGGCTGTTGGTGGAGGAGAGACGCGATCATGTCTAGGCTATCATCGCTGACCACTTTAGAAAGGGATGTCGCTCATCATTTTCTGGATTTAATCTTGCACGTCTCGGGTCGAAGCTTGTGATTGGTCAAGAAGAATAAGTCTTGTCTCGTATCGTCTCGAATACGAGAGCAATTTATTTTCTCGTCTCGTCGAGAACTGAGAGATTCTCTTGTCTCGTCTCGTCTCGTCTTGTCTCATCTCATCTCATCTCATCTCGTCTCGTCTCGTCTCGTCATGTCTCTCGTCTCGTCTCGTCTCGTCTTGTCTCATCTCATCTCATCTCGTCTCGTTTCGTCTCGTCTCGTTTCTCTCGCGTCTCGCGACATCACTAAATAATCATTAAGGCCATCCAGAGTTTGATCCCACACCAAGATTAATGACATCATGTGTGATCATTCAATTCGGTGCGTCAAACGCTCGTCATTCATCAAGAAGAATACCGCAAACTTTTACCTTCTAATTGTCTTCAGAAGTTTTTCTCACTGTGTGCAAAAGATACTAAGAAAGAAACACCTAGGATTTGATGTATCGAGTCATTGTCATTCATTCATTCATTGGTCCGTTCATTCTCAGCGTCACCACTGTACTTCTCTCTGTTTAGGCGACGAGAAGGAGGAGAAAGGGGGAGGCAGAACCGGCTGACCAGAAACATCGACGAGATATTCCACCTTCATCTCTTCTCCACACACACCTCGAAGAATTAATCGACGAGATTGCTGCGGCACTACACTGTATCTATCTTCTTCTCTGAAGGCTTCGACCCCGTGTCGATACCTAGCATCGATTCGTTTCCCTGGTAGTACGTCTTAACGGTATATACGGGAAAAACTGGACGCACGTCGTCAGTCGAATTTACGAGACTGGGAATTCTATTTACGAGAGTTTTGAGATTGCCTTGTTGCGAGCAAGTATTTTTCCGGTGGATGAATTATTTTTATAGTTGGAACACTGTCGCAAGGGGATGATTCCAATGGTATTGTGATGAAATGGGATCATCTCAAGGACATGAACTATTTGTGGGAATTGAACTGATATCATTTTAAATATTATTTAGCATTTAATTTTACCAAACTTTTGATAATTATGTAGAATCTCTTCCTGCATGAGGGTTAGGGGTTGGATAAGGGTCAGGGATACTGAGAGGGTCATTTCGAGTGAATAGAAAGGTCCTCCGAGGTCATTTGAAGGCCATAAAGGGTCTTAAAGGTTAAAGTTGTCGGTGGAGGTCATCTGAAGGACTTCAGGAGGTCATATGAAGGTTCCGTGAACGCCTTGTGGATAATATAAAGTCATATAGAGGTCTTGTGAGGGTTATATGAAGCTTTATGGAGTTTAAATTGGCTCAGAAGAAATCTTACGGAGATTATAGAGGTTATAAGGTCATATGAAGGTCTCGGTAAGGTCAGAGAAGTTACATGAAGGTTTTATGAAGTTTTCGTAGGGCTGAAGGAGGCCATGTGAAGGTTAGATGAAGGTCAAAGAAGTTATAAAAGATCATATAAAGGTCTTATGAAGGTTACATGAAAGCTTTATGCTTACAAAAAGGTCATAAAGGTCACATCAAGGTCACGTCATATAAAACAATGAGGCGAAGTAACATTCATCAATCACATCCTCTCGCTCTGGGAATTAATGAGACATACTGTTTTTAATACCCATCGTAAGCCTTCTAAATCAAAAGGTGAAGAAATTATTCATAAAAAAATATTCATTCATAAAATTCATAAAAATTGTTTACAAAAATTATTCATACCATCCCATAATTGAAAGGAAATTTCATCATCATCATCAAACTCCATAAAACTCTGTATTGAACGTTCGTTTTGTTTTTCCTGTAATAAGAAAAATGGCGCAGAAACGCGCGCATCCTCAGGAAGGCCCCCCTTGCCGAAGGGTGAGCGGGGGATACCTCGGCAGGAAGTGCTAGGAATGTTAATACGAATATTATGATTTATCGATAGAACATCGGCGAAAGAAGGGTGAGGGCGTGTGAGTGCGAGGGATGAAATGGAGAAAACGACGAAGACCTACGGGCAGAGCAGGGTTAAACAAGGGGGATGTCGTGAGCGGGAGGTGAGGAAGAAGTTGAAAAGAAAAAAAAGCCGTCAGAGATGTGGAAGGTAAAGAGTGGGGAAAAGGAGGGCGCGGCGTTTTTCTTAGCCCAGGCTGAGCCGTCGGAGATTTATTTCCAGGCACGCCAAGACAAATGGTTAGATTGTGTCCAAAATTTTAACAGCGCATTTGGGTGAACACGTCTTGCGACGAAGAGCAGAAGATACTAGCTCACGTCGTGTACAAAAGAAAAAAAAATGGAGGAGATGAGAACGTGGCGGGAGAGGGGGGGAGGGGGGAGGGAGAGGCATTCGTCTCGAAAAAAGGGATAAGGAAAAGATGGGGGCGATGGAGGGTGGGAAAAAGTGTCACAAAGGGGGAGAAGAACTTTTCTAGTTATCCTGAGCCCTTTTTTCCGACTCCCTCCACCTGAACGCGTGAATGCGAGTGTGCCCTAGGTTGAATCGGTTCCCCCCTTTCTTTTGCGACAGTATCCAGCCGTGAAACGAGATCTGGAAAACTGCCTTGGCACCGGAGTTTATTCCAATTATTGGCTTTCGATAGGAACCACTCTTCCTTTCCACCAGGCCACACCATCCCAGGAGGATTTTTCACAATTTTCCGAGACTTTTTTATGGGTTTTTAAACGAAAATACGTGGGTTGGTGACGATTATTGGGTGAAATGAAAATTTGTGATTATTGTTATTGATTTTATTAATAATTACCGGGTTTTTTTGGGTGATGAGGTGTATTCAGCGATTCAATTTCATATGTCAACTGTTCTGACTCCTATTCATGCCCTCATTTGGATGTCGAAGGTCAGAAGGGTCATGAAGGTTATTAGGATTGAGAGGATATAAGGTTTATTTGTTAATAAAAAGGTCTCGTGGTCTCGAGACACTAAAAACCTTTTGTAAACTCTAATGGAGGTGCTGTAGGTTCATGTGAAGGTTAGATGCATGTCATAGAGGTCATAACATCATATGAAGGTCGACATGAAGGTCACAAAGTGTCATAAGGTCATATGAAGGTGATGTGGAAATATAAAATTTATACAGGTCAAATTAAAATTATATGAAGGTCATAGAGGTCATACGCAGGTTATAGGAAGGTCTTATGGAGTTTAATAAGGGTCAAAGGAGGTCCTATGGAGGTTAGGCTAAGGTCATAAAGGTCATAAGAAGGTTATATAGAGGTTTTGGAGTTGATGTGGAGTCAACGGAGGCCATATCAAGGGTACATGAAGGTCATGGAGGGCAGTGTCACATGAAGGTCGAATCATAAGTCATAAAAGAATTTTTTTTTGTGTATCCAACCCTTATCTGTAATTTTTGACCCTCACCTCAATTTTTTAATTTTATGCTGTCAGATATCGATTTTTAATTTTACAATATAAAAAGATGATTAAATATACAGAATATATTGCAAACTAGTGTAGATCGGTTCATTTTTTAAAATAGTATGTCCGTTACATCTCAAACCATCGATATAAAAATCTATTTCCACCAGGCGGATTACACGCATGATAAAAGCCCAAGTGATCTGCGTACAGTGCAAACGGATTTGCATGATAACAATGTTGATTCTGCATGTACAAACCGACGCATTATATCGCAAATATCAACACACGTGATATTACAATGAATTAATTGTATTTGCTCATTCTCTTAATAAATAAAAAATGAGAACATATATTACTATTAATATTTTTCGCTGAGCTATCACGAGGTGGAAAGGACCAACCGAAAATCCCCGGAATATAAGACGAGTGTGCGTGCCCGGCATGCCCGGTCACCAATTTCGTACGGGTATAAATAATAAAGTGAGTAATGGCCGCGTCCGAGGAACCTGGAGGCCTGGACATACCCCTCTTGGACCGAAAATTAGATATCCTATCTGTCGCGCGCACGCCGCTCTCGAGTACACACACCCTCTTCTTTTTTTCCAGTCTTATGCGAGCTTTGTGTTAGGCTCTGGGATGGTATATTGGGGAAAATTGTCTTAAATTAAGACTTTTTTTTCAACTCTGCAAGCCGCCAAAAATTCGCATTTAAGCCGCTTGTATCGTTTTAAATTAAAGAATTTAGAAAGTTTAATTAAACTTAAGACGCTGGGAATTTTTTACAATGTCATTAGGATTGGGTAAGACGTCTTAATTTAAGTCGTTTTAAAAAGGTCTTGAAATGAGAAATTTGTTGATAATTGCAGATTAAGGATTTGTTGTATCGAAAAAAGAATAATATCTTTGTTTTGGAAAATGTCTTAAATTGAGACCATTTTATTAACTTTTTTAAGCCTGTGGGGACTCCCATTGAAGTCATTTTTAGGATCTTTAGTTGGGAATTTTGAGAATTCAAGATATTAGGAATTACATTATGCGTAATTTAAGACATTTCGAATTTTTTCATGGCGTAATTTAGGACGTCCTACAACGTCTTAATGCGAGTCGTATTAACGTGTCTTAATTTAAAGCCTAATAACAAGAAATTTGTTGATATCTCCATATTTTAGGAAACCATTTCGCACGCTCAATGTCTTAAATTAAGACAACTTAAACATGTATTTTTTTATTTTCAGAGTTAAATTCTAAAAATCAAAGAGTGTTTTTAACCCTAAACATATTCTTTTGAGACGATTTAAGACGACTTTCTATTCCCAACGTCTCAAATTAAGACGTCTTAAAATTCTATTTTTTTCGAATTTCAACATTATATCTTTTCCACCAAAAATAAAGAAAACTGAAAACAATGCCGTTTTCAACCTGATATTTTTACATACCGCAACTGTCTTAAATTCGAAAACTAAAATATCTTAAATTTAAAGACAAATGGGTCTTAATTTAAGCCACAATATTCCCCGTTCATTCTCACAGACTATCTCCAACGCCAAACTTATTGCTCTAAAACCATTTAAGACACTACGATAATTTTGATGCTCAACGTCTTAATTTAAGACAGCTTAAAATAATCGCTTCCTCCATATTCCGAAATGAACGTCTCTTTACAATGCAGCAAAAGCCAAAGAGTGTCCCCCACGACAAGCACATTGTTTCAAACCATTTAAAACGCTAAAAAAAATTGATTCCCCACGTCTTAAATTAAGCCGCCCTTAAGCCCCTATTTCCCTCGCACTCGAAACTCCAATTGCCTCGGTGAACAACGAATCATCGTCCGCGGTTTCCCCCGAACCAATTACAGCCGCTCCTCCCCTCTCACGTTCTTTTCTCATATTTTCATCCTCTCCTCACTTCCGTATAATGATGAAAATTCTTTCGCGTACCTATCAGCATTTGTCGCATTCGTAAAATTCCCAGGTTCATTCTATAACGAAACCTAGTGAAGACATAAACGATAAATTGTTCTATTAGTTTTTTTTTCCCACCGGTTTCTCTGCTTCCGCGTTATTCATTTTTATCGTAACATCCGGACTATTGGGAAAAACGATTTCGGGCTTTGCCATTCGTCTACTTGTAGCCCCGAAAAGATTCACCCGTTTATCCTAATCTAAACTCAATCTCAATCCATACTGGAATCTATCACATTTCACGGTGATATAGACGATTCAATGGAATTTCGATTTTCGGGAGGGAAGATTGAAGTGGGAAATAGGTTCAAATTGGAGATTGAGGGTTCTTTATTCGGCGGAGGGAATTGTACATATATATTGACTGTGTCTCGATTGAAGTGATAGATAATAGGAGGAGATGAGGATTATGATTATTATTCAATTTTATGAGACATTCATTTATTTATTCTCTTAAAATGACGATCATTTCATGAAATTTTTTGAAGAAAAATATTCTTGTTTGATATATTGAAAATAAGACAATTCTAATAGGAGATGAAACATCCATTATTATTCCTTTTTGGGGGCATTGTTACAATTACAGTCTTATGACGTAAGAATTTTTTTTCAAATTGTAGTTATGGTAATTTTATGAAGTTTTTTCAAATAAAAATGTGCTTGTTTCAAGTTTTTAAGGGAAAATTTTAATTTTATTAATCATCAGTATTATTTGGTTGTCAATTTTGAAATTAATATGATTTTAGTAATGAATTAGTTTTATTGCATGTTTTTCTAATTTTTCAAACAATATTAAAGTGCATCAGAGACCTGGCAATGCCGCACGCATCATTCCTGTGGTTATTTTGAGTTGGTCAACCTCAGGGAGAGAAATATTCAGTACAAATTACAGAACAATTCACGTAATCCGCAATGGGGAATCGTTTTTTAGCAATTTTTATAGGAATGGAAGAGAAGAAATCTGAAACGTTCAGTGAATTTTCAGGTTAATCACCGAACAAAGTACGAAATCGTCACGTAATTTTTCCCGAAGAAGTAAAATCTTACAGAAACTTGCCGACTTATTATGCCTCGAAAATCAAAAATTCTTGAACGTTCAACAATTTTTATGAAGCTGGTGAGTTATTTCTACGTTCAGTTCCGTAAAATTTCTCAATCGTTGGGGAAAAATTGCGGAACGACTTGTTGTCCCCACAGCGGCGAGTCATCAGACGGTTGATTAATTTTACGGAACAAATCGTAGAATTTACGTGGCGATTCGTACAATTTTAGTTGCGACTCACACATTTTATTGAATTTTACTTCACGGATTACGTTTCGAAACAAAATTTTTACGTTTTTTTCTGGCAATTTTTATTGAATTTTTCTCCCTGTGAGAGAAATTTTCTAGAAAAATTATTGTGCAGCACCAGAAAAGTTATGGTGCCCCCAACAATTTTTCTGGTGTACCATGACAATTTCTCTGTTGTTACCACATAAATGTTTCTCTAAAAATTCTGTCAATGTCGTTATCTCTTCGTCTCCAGGATCAGTTCATTTGATTTATCACAATCCTGAGACTTTGTAATAATCGAAATGTGTCCAACTGTACAAACCCCATTAAAAAAAATAAAATTACATTTTCCTATCAGCCAAGTCATCGTCAAAACCCCATTAATCCACCCTCCAAAATTAGAAACAAAGACAAACATGCATCACTCTATTCTAGAATCTCCGAATGCATGAATACGACATCTACAAGAATGGTTGTATAAGGGGGGAAATACAGGCGTGAGTTAAAAACTATCTCTGTGGAGCCGAGGGGCTGCCGGGAATGGAAAAGAAGGAAAAAGCACGTTCGCGAGGGGTGGTCCGGGGGTACGAGCGTTGGGAGACAAACGCGCGTCGGGCGCAATGAAGTCGACTCCGGGGGTGGGGTTCTCATGGGAGGGGGGAGGATGCTTGTAGACTGATAGAAGGAACGGGTGGGTGACTGATCGTCGTGGCGCAATATCTCCCGCGAGCGGCCCGAGAATTGGTTGGACGAATAAAGAATACAAGAGTATTCTTTCACACTGACTCATTCAAGAAGGAATTCACCAATATTTCGATGTTTATTTCAAGAATATGAGAAACGTGAGCATTGATGAAGGGAGAATAAAGTTGAATCTGTGTAAGGGCTTCTTTTATGACCCTTGCGACCCTTGCGACCCTTGCGACCCTTGACATTGGATTTTTAAAACGTCCAAATGGCCCTTCCATAGCTTTTCTTATTTTCTTTGATAGCTTTCTTTATTATGAAACCTTATTAAAAATTACTCTTCGAGCCCTTATGACCCTTGCGATCTTACGCCCTTAATGTGTCTCTGGGACCCTTATGACCCTTGCACCTCTTAAAACAGCGGGTGTTCAAAGAGTGCAAAGGATTCTAGCGTTTTTTATCTTGAAACCATATTTAAATTGACTGTTTAGCCCTTGAGAACGTGCGATCCAGATGAGCCATGTGACTTCAAGGTTCGCAAGGGTCACAATTCCCTAAAGGGCCGGCCAAGGGGTTCCATTGTCTCCCACCATGAAATAATATTCAAAAAGACACTCAGCCCTCGTGACCCTCGTGCCCTTGAGCCTTTAAAGGGTCTACGGAGATTCTCTAGACCCTTACAACCCTTACAGCCCTCAAATCTTCAAAGTATTTTTCAACGGCTTCCAATTCCTCCGGACACATTTTTTTTCATTAATTCACGTCAAAGTTTTTCTATTTTAATCTCCGTAAATGTTTCGTCATCAACAAATTATCTCCTGATAATTCATTTTAAATATCACCAAACAGATATTTCAACCCAAGTATTTTAAAAGCTCCACTTGTATACATTTTCCCGGCTATCTAAGATACTTTAAGTTGAACGCTATTTACAAAATGAGTCGCCATTATTTCAGCCTGAGCGATTTATTGTTACGGAAAGCCGGAGCCACCGCGTCCTCTTTCAATTTATGTGGGATTCGCGTAATAGTCTGCCACCGCAACGCGCGAGAAAGCCTCTCCCACCACCCCACCACCCCTGTCTTGGAGACTGAGATGCAACTGCATGTCTTTATAATGTCTCAATTTAAACTAGCCCCATAAGGTACATTTTAATTGAATTTTCGAATGGTTTAATCCTGCCACAGGAGCAAATAAATATATCACGCAGTTGGATGTATAAAATACCGCAGGATTTTGGAGATTTTTATTTATTTTTTTTTTCTCTATCGTCGGTCGATCGAATTCTCGGCTAGATTTATAACCCCCGATCGGATTATGCGTTTAACGCAGATCGCGTTGGAGGCCATCGAGAGTGCACCGTGAGCCGGTTAATCCGACCGAGTCTCCCTCAACTGTTTATTCTAGATGATGAATGAATGATCAGAGAAATGAAAAAAAAAAAAGAAAATGGGGAAAAAATACCGTGCGGGAGAAATGGAAGAATCCGAAGTAGAAAGAGGGGAAGAGGGTCTGGAGTACACCCTGGAGTCGAGCTGAACGATTTTTTTTTTATTGGAGGGTAACAACAGACGAAGATAAAGGAGAGGAATAGCCGGATCGAAGGAGGCGAGGAGATGACCGAGGGGTGGGTGCGAAGGGGTGGAGGCGCGCGGCTGCGTCTGAGCTGCTGGCGGATGTATGGCCCACCCCCTGGACAACTATCGCGGGTTCACCGGCAATTTTTTGTTTCGAAACGGAGTTGTATCAAATTACTATAAATATTGGTAACGCTGACGTGCACTGCAGGAGGGCGTGAACCCTGGGCGATTGACATGACGGAGAGCGAGGGGTTTTTGTATTTTGAGAGGTGGGGGTAGGGGGATGATCGATTTTTGGAGGTGACGAGGGTTGGGTGATGAATTTGAGACGATTTTGGGATTGATGGAGGATTTTTTTAAGCGGAATTGAAGGAGAAATGATATTTTGATGTGTAAATGGTTTATTATTGTTTTCATTCCTTCATGTCGGTATGTTTTCATGTCGTAATGTCGTGATGTCCTCATACCTGCATGTTTTCATGTCGTGATGTCGTGAAGTTTTCATGTCCTAATGTTTTCATCTCAGCACACCATAATCTTCATGTCGTCAAGCCGACATCTTTTCATGCCGCAAGGAAGTTATGTCGTAATGTCGTGATCTACTCATACTGCTGTAATGCTGTTATGTCTCGACCTCATCACATCATAATGTTTCCACATCATAACGGCTTTACGCCGAAATGTTTTCATGTCGCAATGTCTTCATGCTTGCGTGTCGACATGACTTCATGTCGTAATGTCCTAATGCTTCCATGTCGGCATGCCTTCATGCCGTCTTGATATAAAAAATCGTCATAACTGACACTTTCAGCTATCAACATCGCCCAATTCTCTCATTACTATTAAAAAAAATCCGTCACTCTCATTAATCCATTCCAACCTCTCAATTTAACCCAACATTTCTCCTGAAATTCCACCTCCATCATCAACCCCCCTCCCCTCCACAACTAAACAAATTCCGCTTCACTCATACCCACCCCCCAAGAATCAATAATTCATCTCCACAAATAATAATCACAAAAATCAAACTTCCCCCTACGAATCATCTATCCACCCGAAATCGACAATAAATATTTCGACAAAACGGTACACCTGAAGCATTCAAGAGGAATAAAAATAAAAAAATAAATACAAACAGCATAAAATTCTCTAAAGCGATTGGACACCGGTGGTATTATGTGTGACGGATGATGAGGTAAAGTAGGAGGAGATTTCGTGCGTGTGAAAGAAGTGGGATCACGCAGCGAGCAGCGGGTGATCGCAGGAGGGGCGGCGGAGGGGGAGGGGGTGCGGGTGGGTTACAGAATTATATATATCCGAATGAACCGAGAGGTACATAATGTAAAGGTTCGCATGCATTCACGTGACCATGCCCGAAAATTCCCCTCCCCCCTCAACCCCCTGCCACCCCCTCCACCCCCTAGCCGAAGGATGGAAAATACCGAGGGAATGAGTCCGAGAACGATTGCGCGGTATTGGTGGGTATGAGCGGGGTAGAGAGGCGATTGTGGAGGGGGGGCAGCGGA
>NW_021680430.1:1025146-1025494 GCF_001412515.2 Diachasma alloeum
GGGGGGGAAACCCTGACAAAGATGAATTCGTTTCATTTCACGCTGGGAAGCTCTCGCGTTCCCCGCGTCCGATGATTTACTGGGCTACAATGTGGTAACCCATGATTTATCACTACCAACACGCCGCCATAGCTACCACGCCATACCTGGGGGCCACGGGTATTTCGAATTGCGTGTGTGTGTGAGGATGGTAAAAGAGAGTCACCTTAACACGTACGAAACATTTTGTGCTAGCGGGTGAGGAGTTGAATACCTGGGTTTTCTAGTCATCTGCGGTGGGATGCTCGGGGGATAATATTCACGATGCGTTACTCCTCCCAGCCCGATGGGTCACTCCGGGGAGTGGGA
>NW_021680430.1:1025540-1097095 GCF_001412515.2 Diachasma alloeum
GGGGGGGGGGGTCAGAGAGTCGCACGTAGATTCGTTTTTGGGAGTTGTGATTTTTTTGCAGTTGTGAAACGTCATTGGTAATTATTCATTTTTTATCTTGAACAATAATTTTCAATTGTTTCAAGGTTGAGTGATTGGTGATGAAATTCATTCAAGATTATATAGAATATTAAAATTAGAAGAATTGAAAATCCAACTCATTTATGAAGTTGAATTATAATTCAGTAGCGAAGCGGTAAACCGGGTCAAGTCGATTTTTACTATTGGCTAGTTTTTGACGAATATCTCGGAATCTAAAAGAGATAGAAAGATTTTTGTCATGACCTTTTTTGTAAAGCCAATAGAGCGTTATAAAAAAAGTCCTGAGAAAAATTTTGCTATCTCTCTTAGATTCCGAGATATTCAGCAAAAACTGGCTAATAGTGAAAATCGACTTAACTCGGTTTACCGCTTCACTACTGAATTCAATTCTAGAAGGAATTGAATTGTAATTATGATTAAAATCTTATTCAGTGAGCACAGGAATTAGAACCCGAGCAAATAATTTATTGTGATATGAGAATTTAACAGCTGATAAATTGATTCCTAAGATTCCCAGCGGTCGTATTGCTTTTTGCAACAAGAATTATTGCGCTAGTCTCAAAATTCACAGCTCTCCACAATGCAACAGTACTTACTCCAGACCGACATTCCAGAACGCCGCACCCGACCCACCGCCAGCATAAGTCTTCCAAGACGCGAGCGATATCAGCGAAGACTGCGGTTGAATGCAAGTCATCAAATTTCCGCAAGTCATCGGTTCACCCCAAACGCGACCATGACCAGCGCCCCCCGGACGCAGACGGGATGAGACACGATATGGGGACAGGGCTGGAATACATGTAAACACCTGGACAAAGTTAACGGTGGATGAAGGCGACCCGAGGGTATTGTATGCCTCATCCGCAAAGCCACCACCTCTACTTGTTGTTCTTGTTGGTATTTTGGGACTTGGACTGTTGTTGCAGGAGGGTATGGGGTGCTCGCTGTAGAGTGTGGTGGAGGCAATGTCTAGTGGATACCAAGAAACCTTGTTGCTGAGGCTTGAAACTTGGTACAGCATCCAAAAGTCGTGAAGAGAAGGTGGGTATAGTGGCTTGGAGGGTCCTTTCCCCGAGATTCATTAGGGATCTTGCTGATCCGAGGTGTTTAAACCCCCTCGCCGCATCTTGTTACTCACCCCTAAACTCCACTTCTCGGT
This sequence comes from Diachasma alloeum, assembly GCF_001412515.2. Taxonomy (NCBI): domain Eukaryota; kingdom Metazoa; phylum Arthropoda; class Insecta; order Hymenoptera; family Braconidae; genus Diachasma; species Diachasma alloeum. Next base: position 1,026,781 of record NW_021680430.1, read on the forward strand.
AGATTTATCACGCCAGTGGAAACTTCAACTAATTCCACCAATTGAAGATGGAAATACACTTCTGCGTTGAATGAGTTTTTATTTCCCTGATGACCTCCGCGGAAAAATCAGAAAGGTTATTTATATGTGAAATATATGCGAGGGTAGAGGAATGTTATATATTGCCGCCGCATATATTTTATTTATATAATAATATAATAGATATTTTAAAAATACATTAGGAATTTTATTTCTGCATTTGCGGACCTCCGAGTGCTTCATTGGCATCAGAATCGTTAGTAGATTTTGCCGGAAGTCGACTTTCCCATGTTTTCATGCTGTAATTTTTTTATGTCGTAATGTTTTCATGTCGCAGTGTCTCCATGTCGTAATGTCGTTATGTCGTGATGTCGTGATGTCTTCAGGGCAGCATAACTTCATGTCTTGATGTCTGAATGCATGTCCTAAACTCCACTCTTCGTTGGACTTAACACACCCTTGGAAACTTCCACTAATTCCACCAATTGAAGAGGGAAATACACTTCTGCGTTGAATGAGTTTTTATTTCCCTGATGACCTCCGCGGAAAAATCAGAAAGGTTATTTATATGTGAAATATATGCGAGGGTAGAGGAATGTTATATATTGCCGCCGCATATATTTTATTTATATAATAATATAATAGATATTTTAAAAATACATTAGGAATTTTATTTCTGCATTTGCGGACCTCCGAGTGCTTCATTGGCATCAGAATCGTTAGTAGATTTTGCCGGAAGTCGACTTTCCCATGTTTTCATGCTGTAATTTTTTTATGTCGTAATGTTTTCATGTCGCAGTGTCTCCATGTCGTAATGTCGTTATGTCGTGATGTCGTGATGTCTTCAGGGCAGCATAACTTCATGTCTTGATGTCTGAATGCATGTCCTAAACTCCACTCTTCGTTGGACTTAACACACCCTTGGAAACTTCCACTAATTCCACCAATTGAAGAGGGAAATACACTTCTGCGTTGAATGAGTTTTTATTTCCCTGATGACCTCCGCGGAAAAATCAGAAAGGTTATTTATATGTGAAATATATGCGAGGGTAGAGGAATGTTATATATTGCTGCCGCATATATTTTATTTATATAATAATATAATAGATATTTTAAAAATATATTAGGAATTTTATTTCTGCATTTGCGGACCTCCGAGTGCTTCATTGGCATCAGAACCGTTAGTAGATTTTGCCGGAAGTCGACTTTCCCATGTTTTCATGCTGTAATTTTTTTATGTCGTAATGTTTTCATGTCGCAGTGTCTCCATGTCGTAATGTCGTGATGTCGTGATGTCTTCAGGGCAGCATAACTTCATGTCTTGATGTCTGAATGCATCTCCTAAACTCCACTTTTCGTTAGACTTAACACACCCTTGGAAACTTCCACTAATTCCACCAATTGAAGATGGAAATATGCGTCTCCGTCGAATGACTTTTTATTTCCCTGATGAATTCAACCGCCCGAATTTGTCATTGGATTAAGGAAGGATGTCGTCTTGGTCCCCTTCCCTCGTCGAAACGAACCCGTGGAAAATTTCCATTTTAATTTCCCGGGTTACAAAACGAAGCGGATATCTCACGAAATTATAAGTTTTATTGTTGTTAATATATATGATAACGGGATTCGCACCCCACGCAGCTTTGTCTCCCCCTTTGGAAGCTCGAGTTGGCAATATCAGTCACGCTTCCGGTCGAGGAGAACGCTCAAGGCGAGAACACATATTCTCGGCTGCTTCCTTCGTACTCACTTGTGTCGCGGTACATATTTTCACGTATACAATATTGCCGGCAGTTTGATATTAAGGAATTTGAACGTATGTGTGGAGAACGCGTCGGATGGCGATATGACGGCTTCTGGTGAGATAATTGAAAATTGGTGATGAAGGAATGTCGAGCGCTGAATAGTTTTCTTTATGAATATTTTAAAGGAATTCTGTCGCGAAGCGGAAAAACTATTTAGCAATATCAAAAATATCTCCGAATCTAAGGGAGATGGCGAAATTTTCATAATAACCTTTTTTATAGGCCTTAACTCGCTCTACAAAAAAGGTCATAACAAAAATTGTGCTATCTCCCTCGGATTTCGGGATATCCATTGAAACCTGACGAATGCTCAAATCGACTTGAACGGCTTTGCCACTTCGCTAGTGAATTAAAAATGAGGAAACAGGAAAGGTCGCGAAAATTCCAACGGCCGATATCTACCCCTGACAATGGAGACAGACGCCCTTTTTATCGTCGTTTAATTAGCCGGCGCGCGTGGCAGTTGCACCACCAAAGAGCGAAAAGGGGTCGGACACTCGCCTATCTCCACTTCATTGTTGTGCTGTTGTGAAGCGTGCAACAGTAAACTGACTCCATTGGCCGAGAAGTTGAGTCGAAATGAGCGAGGAGCATTGAGTCGCCAGTCGGTTAATTTGCAGCGAGAATCTCTTTCAGACTCTGAAGACCGTGACTGATCAGGAAACATGAAGTTCCTGCAAGATCGAGGTTTTTTTTGGGTTTTTATTTTTGTTCTTGTTGTTCGGGAACAAATAGCGCACTCTCATGCGTGACCGAAGCGTAAAGCCGTGGTTTGTGGTGGTACCACTGGGCGATTTGCGGGTGTCCACTCGCATCGTTCATCACGCCCCCTGGTTGCGATATAAAAGACGAGGTGGGGAACAGTCAAAGGTGCGATATTAAAAATTAGGGTTTGCATTGAAGTTTTGTGAAGATTATATTTCATGTTACGGTGGCCACGTGGCTTCGGTGGATTATTCCCAAAAAGAAATTTGCATAGACTTTTTCGCGGTATTCATTTGATTTTTTTATTTTTTTTTATGAGCATTTTTAATGAATTTTTCACAGTAGTCGAGAGGTTTTATTCAGTTTTTCAAATTTTCCATAAATTTTGTCATTTAATTTCTCACAAAATCTCATGATTTCCTCAAATTTTATAAAGTCACTGAAATTAAAAAAAAAAATTAATTAAAAATGAAACTAAAAAATTTTTGTGATTTTTTTTTTAGAACAATTGAGTGTTTTTCATTGATTTTTTTTACCAAGCCTGACAATTTCCTCAAAAAGCCTCTAAAAATGAGAAAAACAGAAATTTTTCAATTCTTCAATTTTACCATTTGTTAATTCGAAAAAAAACAGAGGATTTTTATTTTTATTTTTTGGAAAACTCAAGTATTTTTCGTTTAATTTTTTCACAAAATCTGACTTTTTTCTCAAATTTTCAAACAAAAACTATTGAACTTTAAAAAACCGAAATTTTTCCCAAATAAAAAAAAACATAATTTTTAATATTTAATTTATAAAACTTGGAATTCAGAATTTTATTGAATTTTATTTAAAAAACCTGACAAATCCCTCAAATTACCCCAGAAGCCCCTAAAATTGAAAAAAAAATATCCAATTTTTCAAATATATCACTGATCAAGTCGATTATTTGGACACTGACAACGCGCGCCATTTCATGACACATATCTCGCGCTGCGTGTGCTCGTCCCACTGGTGATAAAATTTGTGGTGCTCGCTGTACGATTTATTAAAACGCCCGGTGCGCAACATATTTGAAAACCGGGTACATAAATTTGTGGTGGAGTGAAAAAAAAAATAGCAACTCGCCATTCGACTTTCGCACGTGCTCGGTGTTTCCAAACTTCGGGCTCCAGGTGACTTCTAAATATTTTCCATTTTGAGTTTCACACGGGATTCGGTGAAAGGTCGGTCAAATTTTTTAGATGATCAGAGCTCCCTTGGCGCATGTCCTTGAGACGGAGTAACGAAAACATGGAGAAAAGGGGATTCGTCATGAGCGTTTAGAATTTTAAAGTTCCACCGATAAATTCCTGTCACACCCAGCTAATCCCGAATGTTATACTGGGGGACTGGCGCTCGGCCAGATATTTCAAAATACGATGAGGATTTTCCGACACGCCTCGAAACAAAGCCTTTATTTTTTTTCGATTGAACAATAGTTGTTTTTCAAACATTAAATTCGAGCTTTTTCCAATGGAAAGAACACTTTTCTCTGTTTCATTTTTATTTTCATGAAAAAATCTATTTTTATTTCAATTTATCATTTCTTAAATTCAGTCAATTCTAATTTTAATTCAATTCAAGATAATTTCACATTTCTTGGATATTAATTTTTATTGTCAGATTGATTGAGATTTCCTTCACTGACAAGTGGCAAATTATTTTCGTAAATCGAATTCGAAAAATATTGTAATAATTCGTAATTCAATTTCTCAATTATCGATTGATAAAATAATTCGCAATTTGAAAATCCAATTGATAGTTATTTTAAAAATAAAAAAATTGGTGACTAATATTAACAATTGACGTATTCCAAATTGAACTGTAATTAAAAATTTCGATTAGCCGACGTCTGGTCAATATAACACAAAAATTCCAAAACTCGAATTTGAACGATCACAAAGCTTCAATTCGTAAAATTTCACTTGACGCACGGGTAATGAAAACATTTTTCCCCGTGAACTGCCCCGGAAAAATTCGTCAATTTGCTACCAACAACTCTAGTTCCATCGGAACGTAAAAAAAACTGCAAAATCCCGAAAAGAGAAGTAAATACTAAACTCCGAGGCATTGCAAAGGGAATAAAGACCGAGGGAAGAAGAGGAGAACAGGAGAAGCCTGAGAGTCGAGTCACGACGGTGAAAAAGAAGGAAACACTGTAGCACGTGAATGGAACTGGCGGAAGGGCTTCGGAAATTAAACGTCTCGTGCGGATGGTATTTTTTTCTTCCCCCCCGACGTGACGTACGGGCTGTGTGGCTGCTGCTATACGAGCTTGCACTCCTCCAACTCCACCTCCGGGGCACAGCCAGCTGATGCCAGGGACAATTTCGCCGCGATAAGGAAGTAGATCGGCTCGCCGAGATATAGAGGAATCCTTTCTATATACATTGGTAATTACTCACCTGTTTCTAAGATTTTCTCCTACATTTTATTGGGTTTTTTATGCACGGAAATGGAATTGAATGGAGTACTTGTGCCTCTGCATTTATATTCAATATTACATATATGGACGGAAAGAAAAATTCAATAAAAAGTACCAGAAAAAAAACGTAAAAATTGCGTTTCCAAACGTAATCCGCGAGCGAAGTGAAATTAATAATAATAATAATAATAAGTCGGCAAATTTCTGTAAGATTTTACTTCTTTGGGAAATATTATGTGACAATTTCGTACTTTGTTCGGTGATGAACCCGAAAATTCACTGAACGTTTCAGATTTCTTCTCTTCCATTCAATCAGAGTACAATTTACTCTGATTTACTCTGATTTTTTTTCTCATTGTTTTCATTTTTTGTCTGAAATTTGAAGGTTCTCAGGAATTTTTGGAAGACTCGATGATTTTATGTATTGAAAATCAGGAGGGTCACAAGGGTCTCGACGTGAGCTTATATCAAATATAATTTTAAACGTGAATGAGAGATGAATCAATCAGTTTTAAAACTCATCAATATTTCAGTATCGAAGTGGCCAAACGGTTTAAGTCAATTTAGTCTTTAGTTGAGTTTTCCAGAAATATTTCCGAATTTAAGGGAGATAGCGAAATTTTCGTAATAACCTTTTTTATACAGCGAGTTGAGTCCTACTAAAAAGGTTATTAGAACAATTTGGCTATCTCCCTTCGATTTTGAGATATTCATTGAAAACTGGCCGACAGCCAAAATCGATTTGCGCACTTTAACGATTTGTAACGGATGGTCTCAGCGAGAGTACCCACTCCTTCTCAAAAGTGAAGGTGAGACGAAGTTTGTTGACAGACCCCCAATAATAACCCCCTGCCCCCTACGATTTCTCTCCTCCAGGTAATGGAGTCCAGTTAGAAACTCATCCTGACATGTTTTGACATGATCGACCCGTCAATATTTGTCAAAGATGCCCCGCAAGGTCGGATAATCCCTTGGCCACCAACCCCATTCATACCCCCAACACTGACTCCAAGCCCTCGTGTCTAAAACTCGTTAGAAGGGTGAATGGAATGAAGAAATGACCAGCGTTACCTGTCGACACCGATCCACAGGCGAGATAAACTCTCAACGACTTGTTCACGGCTGGATAATTACGCGTTCAATCCTCAAGCGTTCAAGGCTCATTCATTGTGTCCTCCCAGCGGACTAAAACCACAAAAGAAGGTATCTCCCATTATTGTGTCGTTTGGAAATGTCCATTGAATAAAATGAAATCGGGAGAGGGTTGATTGTCCAGCGAAAACACAATGTTGCATTCCTTTATGTCACGGATTTAGCCATATATGTGATATTATCGGGATTCATTTGCCGGTGGGCAAGCACACTTGCGAGCAAAATGGAATAGATTTGCGGGGGTACTAATGCTCCATTCAATTCCATTCCCGGAAAGTCAGAAAATTCTTGGATCTCTGGAGAAATCTGGAGATAATATCGGTTTTTTTATGAATTCGTGAAAATTCTCGGGGAAAAAATGAATGTTTGATTCAATTTTCAAATTCTCGTGACCCTCGTGATCCTAAGAACACAATTCTTACTTAAATTCCACATGAATGGAAAGATTGGGTTCAAATTATCCAGAAAATCATGGAGAAAATTCTTGGATTTCAGGAGAAATCTGGAGATAATACCAATTTTTTAAATAAATTCGTGAAAATTCGCGAGGAACAAATGAATATTTGACTCAATTTTGAAATTCTCGTGGCCCTCGTAATCCTAAGAACACAATTCTAACTTAAATTCCACACGGAGGGGAAGATTGGATTCAAATTATCCAGAAAATCATGGAGAAAATTCCATTGAGAAAATTCTTGGATTTCAGGAGAAATCTGGAGATAATATCAATTTTTTAAATAAATTCGTGAAACTTCGCGAGGAAAAAATGAATATTTGACTCAATTTTTAAATTCTCGTGACCCTCGTGACCCTAAGAACACAATTCTAACTTAAACTCCACATGAAGGGAAAGGCTGGGTTCAAATTATCTAGAAAATCATGGAGAAAATTCCATTGAGAAAGTTCTTGGATTTCAGGAGAAATCTGGAGATAATATCAATTTTTTAAATGAATTCGTGAAAATTCTCGTGAAAAAAAAAAATTTCGTGAAAATTAACGGGGAAAAATGAATATTTGACTCAATTTTCAAATTCTCGTGGCCCTCGTGATCCTACTGTCGCCTCATTAAATAAATATCTAAATTTTTACACACCTAAAATGTAGTGAATCGATTTAAAAAAACATGTCAATTTTTTTAATGAATTTGTAAAAATTCTCGTAAACAAAAATATTTCGTGAAAATTAACGGGGAAAAATGAATATTTGACTCAATTTTCAAATTCTCGTGGCCCTCGTGATCCTACTGTCGCCTCATTAAATAAATATCTAAATTTTTACACACCTAAAATGTAGTGAATCGGTTCAAAAAAACATGTCAATAAAATTAATTTTTTCCATCAGTGCACGTGGAAGTTAGTAAAAGCAACGTGGGTTAAAAGCACGTGCTCGTCCCGGATTAGGTAGGGTTATGCACCCATCGCGGGGCAGCCAGTGAGTGCGAGAGTGAGGGCATTCAGCAGTTTGACGGAATGTTATTGCGGTCATAATCGTTGAGGCGCCAACAGGTGCGAGCACTCGGAGGCAAGCCTACACGTGAAGTTGTGTACGTGTGGATGGGTAGCATGCAGTGGTGCCAGCCAGTGTGTGAGTACGTGCGTTTCTGGTATAGAGGGTAATAAAGATTCTCGGTCTCTATAATCTCCAGCGGAAACAATAACTAAACAGTTAGCGAACATTCTCTGTCCACTTATCGAATTATGGACGAATGATGCACGTTCCGCATGCACGGAGAGATATTTTACCGGGGATTTATGATGATGAGGGAGATGAGAGATAAATTGGGGTTGGGAAATTATGTTTTTTGGGGTTGAGTGAAGTGAACTCGATTTTTAGTACTTCTTCATCTCGTATTGGGGAAAATACGTTTTTATTGGGGAAAATCGTTCCGTCATTTTGCCCAAAGATTGAGAAATTTTACGGAACTTCATAAAAATTGTTGAACGTTCAAGAATTTTTGATTTTGGAGGCATAATAAATCGGCAAGTTTCTCTAAGATTTTACTCCTTCGGGAAAAATTCACTGAACGTTTCAGGTTCCTTCTCTTCCATTCCTATAAAAATTGCAGGAAAACGATTCCCCATTGCGAATTACGTGAATTGTTCCGTAATTTTTACTGAATATTTCCCTCCATGTCGTGCAGTAAAATTTGCCACGATTTTCTACACAATTTTTCATCCAACACTTCCCCCCCTGCACAACTAAATGAAGTGATAGCTCAGCGCGCGCGTCCTGTCTATTTTCCTATGAAAAATGAAGAGAAAAGGCAGTTGCAATGATTTACACGGAAAAAAAATATTGAATTGAAAATGAATTCCAATGGAAAATGGATGAACACGGGTGGGCGTAACGCAGGATGTATTTTGGAGGAATAGCAGCCATATTTCCGTTCCACATCGGTTTGTTTCCCGTCTATACTGTTATATATTCGCCGTTAATACCGTCCCGGGCCAAAACAGACGCGAGTATTCATGTCTCCATATAAATGAAATGCCCGAAGGAAGGCCGCAGCTGAAGTTCCATTGATTTTGTGTCACCGAAATTATTTAGCATTAGCCGTATATCGGGTCCTCCTCGATAGCCCTCATTACGTCATACAGAATAATAACCAACGAATCGAAAGATAAATATATAAACAGAGAATGAACCATCTATCACGACGGGATGAGTATTTTCAGCGTTAAATTTCACCCGACGCAGCGAATTGTCATGATGGAATTGGATGCCCGCAAAGAGAGAGCGATTTTAAATCTGCATACGCGCGTGGAATTGGCCCGAAACCAGGGAAAAACACAATTTCGGGAGAAGAGGAATCCAATTTACAGTGACGATTTGAAAAATGAAGATAATTGATGTTTTAAATTACTGAAAAGTCAGGTTTTTTGTCAATTTCGTCGGATATAATTTCAACTCGGACTGCGAAGTAAAATAGAATGATGAATATATACAATTCTAACCCTTATGACCCTCATGGAACGTTAAGGCCCTTATCAAAGGGCTGATCTAACTGATTTTGGCCCTCGTGACCCTTATGATCCAGACCCTTACGAACCTTATCGGCCCTCAAGACCCTGATGTAGATACTAACCCTCACCGATGACAGGTATCTGACGTCGATTTTTATAAATTATAAATATTTATATGATTTCGACCCTCATAACCCTTATGGTCCTGACCCTTATGAAACTCATGGGCCCTTAGGACCCTGATTAAAATGCTAACCCTCACCAATGGAAGATACCGACCATTGATCTCTATAAATTATAAATATTTATACGATTCAGACCCTCATAACCCTTATGATCCTGACCCTTATGACTCTCAAAAGCTCTTAAAATCCTTATTAAAAGGCTGGCCCTCACCCATGATAGATATTTCACGTTGATCTATACATCATAAATATTAATATGACTTTGACCCTCATGACCCTTCTGCCCCACTGTCGCCTCATTAATTCAACCTATCAATCTAAACGGACTATTTTTCCGGACTCCGTTAATTGCACTTCACTTATCTATTTATCCTATCGTAATTTATTCTGAAAAGAAAGACAGAAAGCCAAAAACTACTTGATAAAAACTCATTCTCTAAAAACCTGATGAAGAAAAAATGATTAAAGTTCAAAGAAAAATCTGCGGATTAATCCGTTGGATAGAACGACCAGCGGTTAAAGGTAGGCGTGAAAAAGAGAACGTCTCGATTCATCGATTGGTATCTGGATTGGGGCGGTGGGGCTCGTTGAGCTCTCGGCCACGAACCTCCATGTGTACCACCTTCACTCCGTTCAATGATCGTGGAAAAAAAAGGAGAGAAATCCTCCAATTGAACGGAGACCGAAGTCTCAAAGAGCCCTGTACACCGTAGCCCAAGCACCGAAGCGCTACAAATCACCATTACTCGATGTGTATCGCAACGCCATATAATTATACCTATAACGCCGAGCACTGGGTAATGGCTCAATCGGAGCACGCGTGCATCCGATGATAACCGTGGTGCTTCGAATTACTCCGCACAAATCCTCAGCGTGAAAAGTCAACCTCGAGAGGATTTAATTGACGTAACGCGTGCATAATCCACGCTGTTGCGAGCGTGATTGTCGAATTTATGTGGGGGGAAAGTGAAGGAAGAATGTAGGCAGCAGAGAATGTGTGGAGAGAGGAGGATATTTCAGTTTTCCGTGGATGTTTAAGGTTTTGGCCCTTATGACCCTCATAGGCCCTTAAAATCCTTATTAGAATGCTAACGCTGACTGATAACAGCTATCTCACGTTGATATCTGTAAATTATTAATATTCATACGATTTTGACCTTCATGACCCTCATTATCCTGGCCCTTACGACCCTCACAGACCCTTACTAGAATACTGACCTTTACTGAATGTGATATCTCGCTATGATATCATTAAATTCGCAATATGTATTCTGACCCTCCTAGACCCTTGACACTCATAATTCTGATCGTCATGCCACTTACGGCCCTTACGAGCCCTTAAAACCTCCATTGAAATTCTGAACCTCACTAATTACTGATATCTCGCGTGGATTCCCATAAATTTTGGATATTTATAGGATTCGAAACCTCATAACCCTTATGAACCTCATGAGCCCTTAAAACCTTCATAGCTAATCCTCACTGATAACAAATTTCTCACTTGAATCTCAATAACTTATAAATGCTTCCAAAATTCTGACCCTCGTGGTCCTCATGCCCTCACCTTCAAGAGCCTTGAAAACATTCCCTCACCTTAACCTTATGAACCTCATAAGCCCTTAAACCCTCACAGCTAACCCTTACTGATAACAAATTTCTCGCTTGAATCTCAATAAATTATAAATACTTCCAAAAATTCTGACCCTCGTGGTCCTCATGCCCTCACCTTCAACACCCTTGAAAACATTCCGACCCTCACCTCAACCTTATGAACCTCATGAGCCCTTAAACCCTCACAGCTAACCCTCACCAATAACAGATTCTCACTTCAATCTCCATAAATTATAAATACTCCCAAAATTCTGACCCTCGTGGTCCTCATGCCCTCACCTTCAAGACCCTTGAAAACATTCCGACCCTCACCTCAACCTTATGAACCTCATGAGCCCTTAAACCCTCACAGCTAACCCTCACCAATAACAGATTCTCACTTCAATCTCCATAAATTATAAATACTCCCAAGATTCTGACCCTCACGCCCTCACCTTCAAAACCCTTAAAAACATTGCGGCCCTCACCTCCGACAAATATCCGTCATGCATAATCCCCACAATTGCCCCCGTGATTGTCAAATTTATACGTGGGAAAAGTGAAAGAAGAATGTAGGCAGTGGAGAATCATGTGGACAGAGTGAGAGAGATATTCCAGTTTCCCCTCCATTCGTGATTCAACTCCGCCATTAACAACGCCCTTGCATATAAATCGAAAATCCCTCGATTGTGTGAGTCAACTCTTCGCGAGTGTTCGGTATGATCCAACTTTGTTTGATTCACGTATTTTCTCAATGGCTCCATCCAACATCATCGCCTCTGCGTCACACTCGGTCACAGGTAGTGCCACAGTTTATGGCCCTCTCACTCCCACCCAACACTCTCTCCCACTCTGTTCAACTCACCGCCGATTTGCCGGAGGCCGTGTCCCTCTCACTCGTTCATACATACCTCAGGACCCCAGTATTTCAGGTATGTAGTGGTGGTGTATTGTGTATGTGAGTGAACACGAGGAGTTGATGCTAGCCCAGCGGCGGCAAGGCGTACGGCGCGGAGGCAGCGCCGCGTTGTGGCACATGGTGGGGACTATTGGCCGTAAACCATCCCGCGGTGAACATTTAACTCACGTATTGCCATCCGACAAGTTTGCTTTGGCCCGCGAGAGAGCGTAACGCGACCCGTTTTGAGGTTCGTTCTGAGGACAAGGGCTACGTCGCGAGGTGATCGGTCAGAGATTATTCGGAAAATCGATCCTCGGAGTTTTGTTTATTTGTTGGTTATTTTTTAAAAAATCGTCGTTGACAATTTGCCGGACGAACGGGTCTCATTGTCTCGAGCACGTGAAGACAGTCTCGGGAGGACACTAGCAAGATCTTGCGTTGGAGGATTCGAAGGACAGGGGAGGAAGACGATCTGGGGGACTGAGGGGGATACAGGGCGAGGGCTGATGTAATTGATCATGACCAGGACGGCATGGGGACCTGCAGTCTCATTGTTGACATTGCTACTCCGCTGAATTATCGACTTCGCCGCAAAACGGTAAGTCCATGTTGAGTTTGCGTTTGTCGGATGTGGGTCGTGTCAACATTGAGGTTATGCTTTTCGATGTGGGGAGGTTTTCGGTGGGAATTTTTCATTGGGGGCTGGGGGGTGTCGCGGTGAGGGAAGGTGTCTTAATTGAGAGGCTTACGCTCCCGCCAAATATTTGGCGCCGTGCGAGTTGCCGTCGGACAGTGGAGGAATGGCGAACCGAGAGCACCAGTTGAACTGCGGGTTTGATGACGGTTTGTTGGTTGAAAGGTGGATAAAGTTGAACATGATTACGCGTCCTTGAAGTGGGGTATCGTCTTTGGGGTCGATGGGACGGGGATCTTGAAGGACAGCGCAGGAATATGACAGGCGAAACCACGTGGTCGCGACCCTCCCGAATCTATTATTCTTGGTTGAGTTTGGTTGGAGGAGTTTTCAGCTATCACTCGCGAAATTGTGGTTGATATCAAGGAAATATGAACGATGTTGAGTATTAGGATTATAGTAGAGTGTTTAGATGTACACAGCAAAAATGAATGCCTGAAGTTCACACACCGTTTGGAGACATTTTTCAGACACTAAAAAACGCCTGAATTAAATGAAAATTTGTAGGATTTTCAGTTGAACAGGTGTCTCAACATCCTAATTCATGGTTGGAATGCAGATAAAATTTTATTATATTCAGACGTTGTTTAGGGTCTGAAAAATGTCTACAAAAGATGTGCGAAGTTCAGACATTTGTTTTTGCTGTGTAGGAGATCTACTGATCATTTGATTGTCATTAGTTTTTTAATCGCTGTCTGAACACGGCTCAAGCCGTAAAATTGGTCTTTGCATGAAGCTAAAAGTGAAGGATTTGAAGTTAAAGTACGTCTTTGAATTGATCATAGAGTCCTTCGTTAATTTTGACAGATGAATTAGGAATATGATGAGCAAAGCCACATGGTTGTGCTCCGGAATCAATTATTTTTGTCCCATTCTTGTTCAGAAAAGTTTTAATAGGAAAAAAAAAGTTTAATAGGAAATAAATGTGAATGTTCAATATTAGGATTATAATTAAATATTTGGGCGTAGGGAATCAACTGTCATTTAATCGCTGTCTGAACACGGCTCAAGCCGTAAAATTGGTCTTTGCATGAAGCTAAAAGTGAAGAATTTGAAGTTAAAGTACATCTTCGAATTAATCATAGGGTCCTTCTTCGTTAATATTGACAGATGAATTAGGAATATGATGAGCAAACCCACATGTTGTGCTCCGGAATCAATTATTCTTGTCCCATTCTTGTTCAGAAAAGTTTTAAGCAATCATTTGCGAAATTAAGTTCAATAGGAAATAAATGTGAATGTTCAATATTAGGATTATAATTAAATATTTGGGCGTAGGGAATCAACTGTCATTTAATCGCTGTCTGAACACGGCTCAAGCCGTAAAATTGGTCTTTGCATGAAGCTAAAAGTGAAGAATTTGAAGTTAAAGTACATCTTTGAATTGATCGTTGAGTCCTTCGTTAATATTGACAGATGAATTAGGAATATGATGAGCAAACCCACATGGTTGTGCTCCGGAATCAATTATTTTTGTCCCATTCTTGTTCAGAAAAGTTTTAATACGAAAAAAAAAGTTTAATAGGAAATAAATGTGAATGTTCAATATTAGGATTATAATTAAATATTTGGGCGAAGGGAATCAACTGTCATTTAATCGCTGTCTGAACACGGCTCAAGCCGTAAAATTGGTCTTTGCATGAAGCTAAAAGTGAAGAATTTGAAGTTAAAGTACGTCTTTGAATTGATCATAGAGTCCTTCGTTAATATTGACAGATGAATTAGGAATATGATGAGCAAACCCACATGGTTGTGCTCCGGAATCAATTATTTTTGTCCCATTCTTGTTCAGAAAAGTTTTAATACGAAAAAAAAAGTTTAATAGGAAATAAATGTGAATGTTCAATATTAGGATTATAATTAAATATTTGGGCGTAGGGAATCAACTGTCATTTAATCGCTGTCTGAACACGGCTCAAGCCGTAAAATTGGTCTTTGCATGAAGCTAAAAGTGAAGAATTTGAAGTTAAAGTACATTTTCGAATTAATCATAGGGTACTTCGTTAATATTGACAGATGAATTAGGAATATGATGAGCAAACCCACATGGTTGTGCTCCGGAATCAATTATTTTTGTCCCATTCTTGTTCAGAAAAGTTTTAATAGGAAAAAAAAAGTTTAATAGGAAATAAATGTGAATGTTCAATATTAGGATTATAATTAAATATTTGGGCGTAGGGAATCAACTGTCATTTAATCGCTGTCTGAACACGGCTCAAGCCGTAAAATTGGTCTTTGCATGAAGCTAAAAGTGAAGAATTTGAAGTTAAAGTACATCTTCGAATTAATCATAGGGTCCTTCGTTAATATTGACAGATGAATTAGGAATATGATGAGCAAACCCACATGGTTGTGCTCCGCAATCATTCTTCTTGTCTCTTGCTTATTCAGAAAACTTTTGAGCAATCACTCGCGAAATGGAGTTTAATATAAAAAAATATGACTGATCTTGAATATCAGCAATACAATAATGTTTAGTCCTAGAACATTAATTGATCTTTCAACTCTGTCATTAATTGTTTAATCCCTGTCTGAACGTCTCAATCCGTGAAATTAAAAAATTTCAAGTTAAAGTACATCTTCGAATTAATCATAGGGTCCTTCGTTAATATTGACAGACGAATCAGAAATATGATAAGCAAACCCACATGGTTGTGCTCCGCAATCATTCTTCTTGTCTCTTGCTTATTCAGAAAACTTTTGAGCAATCACTCGCGAAATAGAGTTTAATATAAAAAAATATGACTGATCTTGAATATCAGCAATACAATAGTGTTTAGTCCTAGAAGATCAATTGATCTTTCAACTCTGTCATTAATTGTTTAATCCCTGTCTGAACGTCCCAATCCGTGAAATTAAAAAATTTTAAGTTAAAGTACATCTTCAAATTAATCACAGTCCTTCGTTAATATTGACAGATGAATCAGAAATATGACAAGCAAACGCATGGTTGTACTCCGCAATCAATTCTTCCTCTCATGCTCGCAAAATGGAGTTTAATATAAAAAAATATGACCGATCTTGAATATTAGGAATATAATAGTGTTCAGACCTAGAAGATCAACTGAGCATTCGACTCGGTCATTAATCCTCCAATCACTCTCTGCAAACCTCTCAACCCGTGAAATTGGTCTCGACAAGAATCTAAAAATTTGGCAAATACGTTAGCGTACTTACCGTATAACTCCGGTCTCAAACAGAATATTCGAAGTGAGCGCACTCGCTATTAGGTATGTCTGACGGAGGCCATAAATAAAGATCCGACGGTCGACGCGGGGCTGCAGGCGATGATAAGCGTTTCTGGTGGCGTTCCCGTTTCCCGTTGGTCGGTTTTCCATGGCAAGTAACCAATCCTCTTGGCATACTCATTCTCAGATCCGTACCTATGACAATATATCTTTCATTTAGCACCGAATAAATTACTCTCAAAATACGCAAGTATCAAATAATTCGAGAACACCTTAATGCAGAAGAAGGTTGAAGATGATGAAGACAGCGGAAAGTTTTTCCTTGAAAATCTTGGGATGCGAATGGGTGTGAGGAGGGTCTGGGTGATACGGGCGGAATGTTCCCCAGAAAGTCGAAATCATACGGGTCTCAAGGGTCAAAGCCATGAGGGTCACGAGGGTCAGAGCGGACTCGGCTGCGCGAGGCCAAGAAAAGGCTTCCAAACATCAGAGGATGATGAAGACAGCGAAAAGTATTTCCTTAAAAATTCCCGGATGCGATAAGACGAATAACATCCAGCACGAACTGGCTGAGGGAGGGGTGGGGGTCTCGGTGATACAAGCAGAATGTTCTCCTAGAGTATAACGAATAGGTAGCCCGGCCGTTGTGGCCCCTACGGGCAGCACGAAACGCTCGTTTCTCATATCAGTTTAGCCCTCTCGGAGAAGTTGCCCGTGGCTGCTCAGGGGAGGGCGTCGCGACATCACCCGATGCCTTATATTCGCCGTCGTGTACCCCGCCCACAGCACCTTCTGCACCCCCTCGCAGCAAGGTTACGAATGTTACACGATCTGGAGTATCTTATATCATGGGGCACGCGCTTCTTATTTCTTTTCCTCCCGTCCGCGGCGGGAGGGGAGCCCGCGGCAGCGAGATAAGTGACGCCGGAAGTTGACAAACCCCTGAGGGACGGGGGACAGACGAAAGTCCTTGATCAACTCCGCACTGAGAGAAGAACAAACGTTGTCAAACAAGTCTGGTTTCGGCCGACAAAATCGCTTGTTGAAAATTGCCAAAACGAAGTTGTTTGGTTCGAATTTGAAAGTCTCGAACATGAATAATTGTCCGGCTTTCGATAGCAACGAAATATTTGGCTCATGACGCGAATAATTCACACCAGACGGTGCCTCTTCAGGATGAAAATATCTCATGTGGAGGAAAATTTATCAACAAATATTTTATCTCTGAGTTGCAAGATTGCTGCTGACTATCATTGTTGTTTCATTTAAGAGTTCATTTCTTGTCTGTGATTATTAGACAGCCGAAGCGAAAAACTAATATCTCTTGTTCCGCATAAAACAAAGATTTTTCGGGAGCAAAATACGTTTTGGAGTATCGAATAACGAAGGAGTAGTGCTAGAAATGACATTTCTTGCGTCTACAGAGAATGCAATTTTTTTTAACTACTAAATCTATTTTTGCAACAAAAATTTTTCATTCCGGAGCACTCTCTGCAGGTTTGGGACAAAAATCCTTGTTTGATAATTTTCAAAAAACTATTTTCTTGGCACAAGTAAGACTTGTTTGAGAACTTTGTCGTTTTCCTCTGAGTGTGAATTACTAGCTCAGCGTTTGGTTGGCGAGGAGAATTTTTGGTTGTGACGGTTCTTTTTTATTGAAGGCATTCAATATGAATGAGCTTATGTGGCGGAGAGGTTGTAAGGGTCATTGTGGTGAGGGTCATAAGGGTCAGTTTCGTAGAATTTAATATTGTAACTGTTTTCCTGCGAACTTTGGGGTTTTTGAGACCAAAAAACGACCAAATTACACTCGCCATCACCAGATTTCACTCTCGAATAATAATTAATATTTTCTGAAGCTGAGAAAGAACTATTTTCAAGCCTCATCCGGGTGCTCCAAATATCCCGGTAATATTAAACTTCCGCTTGTTACTTCTTGTGAAAAAAAATTTCGGTGGAGATTTGTCAAGTTGTACCTATTTTCGTTCACACTTGCATTCAGTGTCTTTAATCATGATTAATCAGGGCGTGCAGTTGCTGCCGGGGGGCACATCCGTGCGGAAATTCACATTGTGTCGAAAAATTAATGTCAGCCCTCCTCTACATGTTACTTCATCGAAGATCGTTAAACATGTCGGAGCTTCAAGTTTTAGTTGGCATATGACTTCAGTGGAAAGGCTAGGAAGTTGTGGTCGACTGAATCTGGTCTGGATTATACATTTCGGAAGAATTAGTTCGTATTTGAGGTTATGGCAGCGTTTAGACCGGTCAAACAGGTCTCAATTTCATGGTTAATTGGCTCCAATAGCCACTATCAATTACGATTATTCTTATTTATGATACCATAAAATATACTCGATTCAAGTATATTTCATACTCAATTGGGGTTGGGTATTTCAATTCGAAGATGAGCGTTTTGTATCAGGTCGGGCTGTAGCAAGTCCTCTTAAGTGTAATATAAGGGTCAGACACTGAGTGTCAGAATAGAATGGGCCAAAAAATGGAGGTTAAAAAATGAGGGTCAAAACATTGGGGTCAAAATATAAAAGTAAAAAAAGTGGGTGTCAGGCAATGAGGGTCTAAATATAAGTCATATATTATGCTTGATCACCGTTTTCAGCCCTTATATGACCCTCAATGCCTGACACTCACTTTTTTTACTTTTACATTCTGACCCTCATTCCTTCACCTTTACATTCAGGCCCTCAGTTTTTCACTCTAATATTCCGACCCTCATTTTTTAACCTCCACTTTTTGACCCTTATATTCTCACACTTAGTGTCTGACCCTTATATTACACTTGAGAGCGCTTGGTACAACCCGGGCTGATACGAAAAAATCATCCTCGAATTGAAAACCCCATCCCCCATTCGAATATAAAATCTACTTGAATCCGGTTTATCCATATACTTGATTCTGGTATAAAATATACTCAAGTCAAGTACATTTGTTCCCGTCTGAAGTGATTGGACTCTGAAATTGTGCGTTATTATAATGAATATTTGAAAAAGCCGGAATTAAGCCGGAGAGGCCATAACTTTGGCTCATGAATGCGGATTTTATTAATATTATGAAGTAGCTAACTATTCGTCACGTGGCAAAACGAACCCCTGGATTTACGCTGGCTAGGAGCCGCGGCTAAGTTTAAATCTCCCTCCTGCCCACTGACTCACTAATTATCGTGAATTTATAGGTCGTATCCGACGGAGAACGTTTCATTGATTCCGGTTTCATCGTTTCACAATGAAAAAAACCCGCGGCAAAAACTTTCGTCGATCTCAGGTCTCAATAATCGAGAGTTCGTCGGGAAGTGGTCGCAATTTTTAATTCTACAACCTGAAACTGAAATGAAAGAATCATTCCAATTTCATAATTCTGTAAACCAAGATGTGATCGTGAAGTAATGCTTCAGCAAATTCGGAGGAAATATATGCAGTAAAACTCAATGTTCTAAAACGTTTACGGAATACTATGTACATATAGCTGGATAAAACCACTCTCTCAGATCCAATTACTTCAAACCCCCACAATTTGCCGCCATATCGGTACGAAAATGAAACGAGTTCATGACGTTATAATTTAACCGCGATTTTTCAATTAGAAGTCATTACGGCCTCTTTGTCGGAACGGAACAATTATTCTCCGTCTTCATGGATTGTAGTCGCTGTACAGGCTTGTGCTGTTGAGTCATGAAGAATTGGGACGAGCCTAAATAGAAATATTGATTTCTAAATTGAGAATTCAGTGTAATTAAAAACTAGAGTCTTGAAGAGACATTTTCTTCAATCGCACTTCTTTTAAATGAATTATATTAATGTTTACGGATGTGTTCAAATAATTTCTTAGTGCTTCGTAACCCCTTTTATGAATTCAGAGCAACTTATGAAAAAGACTGCCGGGATTATACAGATCCTCGTGTAGCCCCTCTTATATATGAAAAGCCTTTGTTTTATTTGTTCCTCCTAAGGAATGGTTTGTTCGTCGTTTATTTGTCCTGAAAACTCTGCCATTATTTTGAATAATTGCTATCTATCACTATTTTCTCAGAGGGGCTATATGACACTTTGGCCCGAGGTGAAAAACAAATTTTTTCATTTCTGGATTACTGGGGCACGTGAGGGTCTCAGTGGCATTAGCCGGGCCAAAGAATACAGAATCAGTGTTTACCCGGCGGAAAAATTCGATTTTGGCGAAAGTCGACTTTCCCCCCGACAAAAGCCTAAATACGACACTTTGGCTCCGGGTGAAAAATTTTTTTTTTCTATTTCTGCGTTTTTCGGCCAAGTGAGGGTCTCAGTGGCATTAGGCGGGCCAAAGAATACAGAATCAGCGTTCACCCGGCGGAAAAATTCGATTTTGGCGAAAGTCGACTTTCCCCCTGAAAAAAGCCAAAATACGACACTGTGGCTCCGGGTGAAAAAAAAAAATTTTTTATTTCTGCGTTTTTGGGTCAAGTGAGGGTCTCAGTGGCATTAGGCGAGCCAAAGAATACAGAATCAGTGTTCACCCGGCGGAAAAATTCGATTTTGGCGAAAGTCGACTTTCCCCCTGAAAAAAGCCAAAATACGCCACTGTGGCTCCGGGTGAAAAAAAAAATTTTTTATTTCTGCGTTTTGGGCCAAGTGAGGGTCTCAGTGGCATTAGGCGAGCCAAAGAATACAGAATCAGTGTTCACCCGGCGGAAAAATTCGATTTTGGCGAAAGTCGACTTTCCCCCTGAAAAAAGCCAAAATACGCCACTGTGGCTCCGGGTGAAAAAAAAAATTTTTTATTTCTGCGTTTTGGGCCAAGTGAGGGTCTCAGTGGCATTAGGCGAGCCAAAGAATACAGAATCAGTGTTCACCCGGCGGAAAAATTCGATTTTGGCGAAAGTCGACTTTCCCCCTGAAAAAAGCCAAAATACGCCACTGTGGCTCCGGGTGAAAAAAAAAATTTTTTATTTCTGCGTTTTGGGCCAAGTGAGGGTCTCAGTGGCATTAGGCGAGCCAAAGAATACAGAATCAGTGTTCACCCGGCGGAAAAATTCGATTTTGGCGAAAGTCGACTTTCCCCCTGAAAAAAGCCAAAATACGCCACTGTGGCTCCGGGTGAAAAAAAAAATTTTTTATTTCTGCGTTTTGGGCCAAGTGAGGGTCTCAGTGGCATTAGGCGAGCCAAAGAATACAGAATCAGTGTTCACCCGGCGGAAAAATTCGATTTTGGCGAAAGTCGACTTTCCCCCTGAAAAAAGCCAAAATACGCCACTGTGGCTCCGGGTGAAAAAAAAAATTTTTTATTTCTGCGTTTTGGGCCAAGTGAGGGTCTCAGTGGCATTAGGCGAGCCAAAGAATACAGAATCAGTGTTCACCCGGCGGAAAAATTCGATTTTGGCGAAAGTCGACTTTCCCCCTGAAAAAAGCCAAAATACGCCACTGTGGCTCCGGGTGAAAAAAAAAATTTTTTATTTCTGCGTTTTGGGCCAAGTGAGGGTCTCAGTGGCATTAGGCGAGCCAAAGAATACAGAATCAGTGTTCACCCGGCGGAAAAATTCGATTTTGGCGAAAGTCGACTTTCCCCCTGAAAAAAGCCAAAATACGCCACTGTGGCTCCGGGTGAAAAAAAAAATTTTTTATTTCTGCGTTTTGGGCCAAGTGAGGGTCTCAGTGGCATTAGGCGAGCCAAAGAATACAGAATCAGTGTTCACCCGGCGGAAAAATTCGATTTTGGCGAAAGTCGACTTTCCCCCTGAAAAAAGCCAAAATACGCCACTGTGGCTCCGGGTGAAAAAAAAAATTTTTTATTTCTGCGTTTTGGGCCAAGTGAGGGTCTCAGTGGCATTAGGCGAGCCAAAGAATACAGAATCAGTGTTCACCCGGCGGAAAAATTCGATTTTGGCGAAAGTCGACTTTCCCCCTGAAAAAAGCCAAAATACGCCACTGTGGCTCCGGGTGAAAAAAAAAATTTTTTATTTCTGCGTTTTGGGCCAAGTGAGGGTCTCAGTGGCATTAGGCGAGCCAAAGAATACAGAATCAGTGTTCACCCGGCGGAAAAATTCGATTTTGGCGAAAGTCGACTTTCCCCCTGAAAAAAGCCAAAATACGCCACTGTGGCTCCGGGTGAAAAAAAAAATTTTTTATTTCTGCGTTTTGGGCCAAGTGAGGGTCTCAGTGGCATTAGGCGAGCCAAAGAATACAGAATCAGTGTTCACCCGGCGGAAAAATTCGATTTTGGCGAAAGTCGACTTTCCCCCTGAAAAAAGCCAAAATACGCCACTGTGGCTCCGGGTGAAAAAAAAAATTTTTTATTTCTGCGTTTTGGGCCAAGTGAGGGTCTCAGTGGCATTAGGCGAGCCAAAGAATACAGAATCAGTGTTCACCCGGCGGAAAAATTCGATTTTGGCGAAAGTCGACTTTCCCCCTGAAAAAAGCCAAAATACGCCACTGTGGCTCCGGGTGAAAAAAAAAATTTTTTATTTCTGCGTTTTGGGCCAAGTGAGGGTCTCAGTGGCATTAGGCGAGCCAAAGAATACAGAATCAGTGTTCACCCGGCGGAAAAATTCGATTTTGGCGAAAGTCGACTTTCCCCCTGAAAAAAGCCAAAATACGCCACTGTGGCTCCGGGTGAAAAAAAAAATTTTTTATTTCTGCGTTTTGGGCCAAGTGAGGGTCTCAGTGGCATTAGGCGAGCCAAAGAATACAGAATCAGTGTTCACCCGGCGGAAAAATTCGATTTTGGCGAAAGTCGACTTTCCCCCTGAAAAAAGCCAAAATACGCCACTGTGGCTCCGGGTGAAAAAAAAAATTTTTTATTTCTGCGTTTTGGGCCAAGTGAGGGTCTCAGTGGCATTAGGCGAGCCAAAGAATACAGAATCAGTGTTCACCCGGCGGAAAAATTCGATTTTGGCGAAAGTCGACTTTCCCCCTGAAAAAAGCCAAAATACGCCACTGTGGCTCCGGGTGAAAAAAAAAATTTTTTATTTCTGCGTTTTGGGCCAAGTGAGGGTCTCAGTGGCATTAGGCGAGCCAAAGAATACAGAATCAGTGTTCACCCGGCGGAAAAATTCGATTTTGGCGAAAGTCGACTTTCCCCCTGAAAAAAGCCAAAATACGCCACTGTGGCTCCGGGTGAAAAAAAAAATTTTTTATTTCTGCGTTTTGGGCCAAGTGAGGGTCTCAGTGGCATTAGGCGAGCCAAAGAATACAGAATCAGTGTTCACCCGGCGGAAAAATTCGATTTTGGCGAAAGTCGACTTTCCCCCCGAAAAAAGCCTAAATATGGCCCTTTGGCTGCGGGTGAAAAAAAATTTATTTTTATTTTTGCATTTCTGGCGCAAGTGAGGGGCGCAGTGGCATTAGGCGGGCCAGAAAATACAGAATCCTCAATTCTTGTATTTTTTTTTCTTAAAGGTTCGTTACAGGGCCGAAGACCCAGCATGACTCAAAATGACTCTTACACCTCGTTCGACCTTTGCGACCCTATTGACCTTCTCCGTAAACAATTCCCAAAGAACGTCACTCCAAACCCGGCAAGCCCATTCAACATTTCACAAATTGTACACAATCCCCCTACTTCAATGGAAGACCCTATCAGAAACCTACAAATTTGTCATCTCCCATTTCTCTCCTCCAATAAACAAAACGCACTTGTCCTCGTACTGAATCACAACATCTCCATACAAATCCAAACACACAATTCACAGGCACTCGGAGGTTCAATGCCACCGGTGAAAAAAACCAAATTCAATGACTTTTGTTCCTTACCATCAATCGAATGCATCCAAACACGGCAAAAATACCCGAAACAAATCATTTTATCGTTAACTGGACATAAAATGCTTTTAAAAGTGATCCCGGCAATTTGATCCGGGCAATTTGTACCGATCGGCGGGGCACAGGGTGGAGGGGGGCATAGATTTACCGCGGTAGCGAGAAATCGGCCGTTTCGGAAATCGTTTACGACTGGGATAGCACCCCGTTTTGTTGGAGAATTGAGAGTAGAGTATCGACGGCTTTATATCGGAGGGGTTGACGAACGATGGAAATTGCGAGAGTCGAGGTAATGCCAGGGACACGAAACGATGCGGTGATGACGCGACCCTCTATACACTCCGATCATGTCTGTCCCGCTTGCCGCGTGTCCCCCGGGTGACTGTATATATATCCACCAGTGTGCGCTCGCCGCGAGGAGAGTTAGCTTTACGAGTATTTAAATGCAACAGCCTCACCGCCATAACGACATGGCTGCCGTCGGATCGCGTACCACATGCTTTACGTCTTCCCGTTCTGATACCGCTTGCAACTATTACACGACTGACCCATTTTCCTGATTCTGATTTTTTTATTCGCGGTTTTTACAGGGGGATTAAGCGGATTTTTCGAGGGTTGAGGTTAATTAAGACTGGGTTTTTAAGACGGTTAGGTAGGTGGATTTGAATCTTTGTGGGGAGGTTGATGACTTCTTACGTTTTTATTTATTATATTTAGGAGGGATTAAGACGGTTTTGCAAAAGTTAAGATTAATTAAGACGGGGATTTTTAAGGCGTTTAGGTGCTTAGATTTTACTTTCTGTTGAGAGGGTAAAAACTTCTGATTTTGGCGTTCATCCTACCTAGGAGGGAATTACGACAATTTTTTGGAAGGATTAAGATTAATTAAGACAGTTTTTAAGACGCTTATTTACTCGAATTTGCGTATTTGTTGAGATGCTTCAAGTCTTTCCGTTTTGATACTGTTGTAAACTATTACAGGACTGAACCATTTTAGTGATTCTGATTTTTTTATTCCGAGTTTTTTAATGGGGATTAAGAGGATTTTTCGAGGGTTGAGGTTAATTAAGACTGGGTTTTTAAGACGGTTAGGTAGGTGGATTTGAATCTTTGTGGGGAGGTTGATGACTTCTTATTTTTTTATTTATTATATTTAGGAGGGATTAAGACGCTTTGCAAGAGTTAAGATTAATTAAGACGGGGATTTTTAAGACGTTTAGGTGCTTAGATTTTACCTTCTGTTGAGAGGGTAAAAACTTCTGATTTTGGCGTTCATCCTACCTAGGAGGGAATTACGACAATTTTTTGGAAGGATTAAGATTAATTAAGACAGTTTTTAAGACGCTTATTTACTCGAATTTGCGTATTTGTTGAGATGCTTCAAGTCTTTCCGTTTTGATACTGTTGGAAACTATTACAGGACTGAACCATTTTAGTGATTCTGATTTTTTTATTCCGAGTTTTTTAATGGGGATTAAGAGGATTTTTCGAGGGTTGAGGTTAATTAAGACTGGGTTTTTAAGACGGTTAGGTAGGTGGATTTGAATCTTTGTGGGGAGGTTGATGACTTCTTATTTTTTTATTTATTATATTTAGGAGGGATTAAGACGCTTTGCAAGAGTTAAGATTAATTAAGACGGGGATTTTTAAGACGTTTAGGTGCTTAGATTTTACCTTCTGTTGAGAGGGTAAAAACTTCTGATTTTGGCGTTCATCCTACCTAGGAGGGAATTACGACAATTTTTTGGAAGGATTAAGATTAATTAAGACAGTTTTTAAGACGCTTATTTACTCGAATTTGCGTATTTGTTCAGATGCTTCAAGTCTTTGCGTTTTGATACTGTTGGAAACTATTACAGGACTAAACTATTTTAGTGATTCTGATTTTTTTATTCCGAGTTTTTTAATGGGGATTAAGAGGATTTTTCGAGGGTTGAGGTTAATTAAGACTGGGTTTTTAAGACGGTTAGGTAGGTGGATTTGAATCTTTGTGGGGAGGTTGATGACTTCTTATTTTTTTATTTATTATATTTAGGAGGGATTAAGACGGTTTTGCAAGAGTTAAGATTAATTAAGACGGGATTTTTAAGACGTTTAGGTGCTTAGATTTTACCTTCTGTTGAGAGGGTAAAAACTTCTGATTTTGGCGTTCATCCTACCTAGGAGGGAATTACGACAATTTTTTGGAAGGATTAAGATTAATTAAGACAGTTTTTAAGACGCTTATTTACTCGAATTTGCGTATTTGTTGAGATGCTTCAAGTCTTTCCGTTTTGATACTGTTGGAAACTATTACAGGACTGAACCATTTTAGTGATTCTGATTTTTTTATTCCGAGTTTTTTAATGGGGATTAAGAGGATTTTTCGAGGGTTGAGGTTAATTAAGACTGGGTTTTTAAGACGGTTAGGTAGGTGGATTTGAATCTTTGTGGGGAGGTTGATGACTTCTTACGTTTTTATTTATTATATTTAGGAGGGATTAAGACGGTTTTGCAAAAGTTAAGATTAATTAAGACGGGGATTTTTAAGGCGTTTAGGTGCTTAGATTTTACTTTCTGTTGAGAGGGTAAAAACTTCTGATTTTGGCGTTCATCCTACCTAGGAGGGAATTACGACAATTTTTTGGAAGGATTAAGATTAATTAAGACAGTTTTTAAGACGCTTATTTACTCGAATTTGCGTATTTGTTGAGATGCTTCAAGTCTTTGCGTTTTGATACTGTTGGATACTATTACAGGACTAAACTATTTTAGTGATTCTGATTTTTTTATTCGCGGTTTTTGAAGGGGGATTAAGAGGATTTTTTAAGGGTCGTTTCGGATTCTTGTTGTGAGGTTGAATATAATACTTCTGATTTTTTCATTCATTCTATTCAGAAGGAAATAGAGACGGTCAAGGGAATGAAGACGATTTGTGAAGGCTTAAGATTAATTAAGACTGGATTTTTTAAGACCTTTAAGTACTTGAATTTGAGTGTTTTATTCTGAAATTGAAACCTGCTGATTTTTTCATTCTTTATCTAGTCGGGGAATTACGACAATTTTTTGGAGGGCTTAAGATTAATTAAGACAGCCTTTTTAAGACGTTTGTGTACTTCGATTCAAGTTTTTTTTAGGAAATTGAAAACATCACATTTTTTCCGCGTTTCAAACTCCGTTGGAGCACAAAAGTCAACGTCACACTGACATAGGATCGTATGTCTTCTAAATGTGAGAGTCGTAAATACTTCACGGGCTTTTTGATAAAATCGAGATATTTATATGTTCAACGTATGGATAAATAACAAATGGACATTCGTAATCTCTAACATATCTTTAAGATAGAGATACATTCGTGCGTTATTGGGTTATTTCCAGGTCTCTAGTCATACTATATTCATGCCCATTTTCACATGATTCTGGGATTGTGGAGTCATGCATCAAATTCAGCGAGAAGTTGACACATCAATTTTACTGGTACTTTGAATATTATAAATTAAATTGGAAATATGGAATTTACTATTTTTCAAGCATAAAACGTGTTATTCGATTTTTGTTGAAGAAATGTCTGGGAAAATGTTGGAATAGTTAACAACATTCACTTCGCGGGGATTAACCTGCGATAGTAAAATGTCACAATTCATAATTGGAAATTTCGTAATTAATTAAGACTGCAGGAAAGTGAACACTTAAGTCAAAGAATGGAATATTCTTAAGACATTTTCTATGAATTAAAAATATGTTCAGATAAAAAATTATAGCAATTAAGACATTCGCAACATCAAACGTGTTGGATCGGAATTTTTGATATTGATTTTTACAAAGAAGTGTCTTTTTAAGACGTCCTAAATCGAGATGGATTTAAGACACGATTTTTTCAGGTGATGCCCACCATTTCACATCAAAACACCGACAAAATGATCTAATTTTTTTCAAATACTTTCATTTCAAGACTTTAAGACCGATTTAATTTACCCCAAAATAAGAGAAATCCGTTAAAATTTTCCTGAAACTGTAACCTCATAAAAATTCTAAAGAGCCAGTGGTGAACGCTTAAGTCAAAGAATGGAATATTCTTAAGACATTTTCTATGAATTAAAAATATGTTCAGATAAAAAATTATAGCAATTAAGACATTCGCAACATCGAACGTGTTGGATCGGAATTTTTGATATTGATTGTTACAAAGAAGTGTCTTTTTAAGACGTCCTAAATCGAGATGGATTTAAGACACGATTTTTTCAAGTGATGCCCACCATTTCACATCAAAACACCGACAAAATGATCTAGTTTTTTTCAAATACTTTCATTTCAAGACTTTAAGACCGATTTAATTTAGCCCAAAATAAGAGAAATCCGTTAAAATTTTCCTGAAACTGTAATCTCATAAAAATTCTAAAGAGCCAGTGGTGAACACTTAAGCCAAAGAATGGAATATTCTTGAGACATTTTCTATGAATTAAAAATATGTTCAGATAAAAAATTATAGCAATTAAGACATTCGCAACATCAAACGTGTTGGATCGGAATTTTTTATATTGATTTTTACAAAGAAGTGTCTTTTTACGACGTCCTAAATCGAGATGGATTTAAGACACGATTTTTTCAAGTGATGCCCACCATTTCACATCAAAACACCGACAAAATGATCTAATTTTTTTCAAATACTTTCATTTCAAGACTTCAAGACCGATTTAATTTACCCCAAAATAAGAGAAATCCGTTAAAATTTTGCTGAAACTGTAACCTCATAAAAATTCTAAAGAGCGACGTGAAAATCCGACTCTTTCACCGGCCACTTGTGAACATAAAAGTCAACAGTAAATGTTTGTAGCCCGAGGTCGCAAATGAGGGTGCGAAAATGTTTCCGGAGCAAGGTCGAGGCTTAATTGCGTCACCTGTTTGCCGCCCGGTCAGTTAGACTTAGGGACATCAGGTAAAGGTATATGTACAGCGTGCCAAGGAGGCACGTCCCTGACCATAGAAAACCCCGTCGTAAATTACGGACAGTTGCAGGAGGAAAAAAACATGGATAAAAACTGCAGCGACACGGAGTGCGTTAGAAGGTAACGGTACAAATGTCCTCGTGATTCTGCCGAGTTTACAGTCTCTTTTAGCGGTTGAGAGGGCAGGATATAGGCCGGTGAGGCTCTTCACGTGTCTCCAGTTTGCTCGAATTCTTGGTCAATGTACGGAGAGAAGAGTTTGATAAAAATTGTCTAGAAAATCGGGGCAAATTTTACCGGAGGAAAAAATACGTTTGTGGAGGATATTTTTCCATTGGTTGAGTAAAAAATCATACAAATGGACATATAATTATCCTAAAGACCCTTCGGAGCGAACAATTAACCTCCAGAAACCTCTCCCCAACAAAAATAAATGAAATGAAAATGTAAATAATCCGGTTGAAATGACATTAAAATACAGTTGTGCTGCAATTCAAAGCAGGAAACGGAAATTTAATTGTTTCTCCTGATCTTTTTATTGCCCGCAAGTTGAAATGGCACGGTGGATCTTCATAATTGTTCTGCCAGATAGGTGAATGAAATGCAAACGAGAGACTCAGAAGAATGCAAAACGAGATATCACTCCTCTCGTGCGTGAAATGCGCCACTTGGTTCGTGTGTAAACGTATGGAATGATATTACCATGTGTGTTTGTTATGTAGACAGAGGTATGGGTTGCAGCAGGGTGGTCAAAGGGAGGACTCTTGATTAACACGGGAAGTCCCTCTGACACGTCTCCACCTGCCCCCCACTCTCGCCCCCCTTTTTATTTATTCCGCCCTTTTCATCAGGGAAAGGGCGGATGATGAATATCGCGCGACCATTCAGACTAATTTTAACGATCTCAAGATGGAGTAGCTTTGGGGGTTTTAAAATTTTTTTGTTGACCCACGCGGAGAGAATTTTTTGATAAAAATTATCCTACCGTTCTATAAAACTGTGTCATGAGTCATCGTTTCCTCATTTCTATCCCGAAATTTAGTAAAAATTAATATCTGATGAGCAAATTTTATTCTACGTTAGAGACATTTTATTTTATAATATAAAATAAATATTTTTATTGTACTCATAATTTTTATTTTGTCTTGGATAATTTTAATTCTTTCGAAGGGGAAAATTTTGGGGATCGATGAAACTCGTTAGTATCAATATTGTGAATTTTTTTTTCGTTTGAAATTGAAGAAAAAATTTAGTTCGGTCTGCCGTTTTTTTCCAAAAACTTGTGATAAAAAAATTGTTGTTTTTCCGTGTGACGAAAAATTTTTCTGTGGGAATATGTGGGGGTACAATAAATACTCATTAACGTGCCTATTACAGGGCAGTATCTTGATTCACGTAAGCGAAACCGACACTTGAGATAAGTACAAGGTTATAAAGTTTACAGTGTTCACAATCTCAGCGTGACATCAGTGAGGAGTCACCAAACTGTACCTGAATGAAAGGGGATCTAGGCGGGCGCGAGTTGAAGAATTTTCCGGGTTGAAGAAAGGAATATCAGAATTCTGACCTTTATCGATGCTCATTAGGGGCGAATATCGAGTCTTTTTCACCCTCATCAATGCTCACGAGATCAAAAGATCCTAATTTTGAAGACAATTAGTGGTTACGAGCCTAGAATATCAGAATTTAGACCCTCACTGATGCTCATAAGGATTGAATATCAAATTATTTACCCTTATCGATGGTCACGAGGCTCAAATATCCCAATCTATCCCCTCATTATTCCCAATTAAATGATCTAAAATTGTTGAATTTGATTACTCCCACTCTCATTGTAATTTCGCTTATGAAAAAATCAAATTAAATGAAACCGTTTTGCTCCCAATAGTTCTGACTCATAACTTTTTTCCGATTGAAAAAATGTTGTGCAAAAATAAGTTTTCACTGTCTGAATCCTCCACTAAAAACGAAAATTAATGCAAAGAATCCGAGTAATAACAGACCTCTTCTCCCCGAGATAAAAATTAAATATGAAAAACGTTTAAACCTCCCCCTCACAAATCTGAATACAGTTGGAACTCCTAAGGTACACAATCAGAAACATGTAACATTTCCGGTGCGCAGGTGTTGCCACTTATGGAAGACATCCCAAAAATGGTTTATTCAATGGGCAGAGGGAGAAACCCAAGTGCGATGCACCCGAAGACGCTCTCTTAAGGCTATTCACTGTAATCCACTTCTAATTATGGCTCTCCTACGTGCGTATGTTCAGTGTAGGGTCTAGGGTGGTGGACCGTGCAATAATTACTCACAGCGCCGATCCTTGGCCGCGCGCCTGGTTCGGCCTCATCCACCGAATTTGGATAAATGACTCTTATTAATGTTCAAAAGGGTCAAAATATAAATATTTGACCCTTACGAGCATCGGTGAGGGTCAAAATTCTAATATTCGAGGGTCAAGAGCATTGAAAAGGTTCAAAATTTGGTTATTTGGCCCTTATGAGAAATGATGTGAGTAAAATACTCGATATCTGACCTTTACGAGCATTGATAAAGCTCAAAAATGTAATATCTGACCCTTATGAAGATCGGTAAGGGTCAGAATATTAATAATTGACTCTTGCGGATATCTATCAATGTCCAGATTGTGATATCTGATCCTTATGAGCACTGCTAATGATAAAATACTCGATATTTGACCCTTATGACCATTGATAAAGGTCAAAAATATATTATTCGACCCTTATGAAGATCGATAAGGGTCAGAATATTGATAATTGACTCTTGCGGATATCTATCAGCCTCCAGATTGTGATATTTGATCCTTACGAGCATCGGTAAGGGCCAATAATTCGGTATTTAGCCCTTATGAGCACCTGTGAGGGTCTGAATTCTGATATTCGAGCCTCATGAGCATTAAAAAGGTTCGAAATTAGGATATTTGGCCGTTTTGAGCACCGATAAGGGTCATCATTTTAATAATTGCCTCATGCTTCTCTCCTACTCTCAATTTTATTTAGCATTTCGTTTTGTTTCGTTCTCTCCTGTATTCTCTCTCGCTCTCTTGTGCGTGGCGATGCGATAAAGTCGTTAAACGATAACGAAGGCGGAATGGGTGCGCTTCAAGACGCAAAGAATACACAGAGTATCATGAATAAAGTGCGCAGCGAAGAGAGAGGGGAGGAGACGGCACCCGGAGGACCTAACCTGTATCGATGTCTTTCTCACCCGTTGGTTATTCTTCTTTGAGTTCTCGTTCTCCTCTCGGTGCCCCTTTCCCTCCCTCTGCCCCTTTCCTCTTTCAGTATTTACGCATGCCCGTTCCACTCGACGAACCTTAATTAAGCGTTCAAGAAGATGAAACTGGTTCCCCGATCGCATGCGTCTACCGCAGCGCCATCGTTGGGCTTCACGCGTTGTTAAAATTTTTTTGCAGGTTAAGGTGGAGCAATGATGTTGCTAGGGTCAAACGGGTGGATTAATTCAGTTGAACTTTCACAAAAAATTGTGACTCTCGACCTTTTAAACTTCTGACCGGCATGACCCTTACGAATCATTTGGACGTCCATTTATTCATCAGAAAAAAAATGAGAAACGTCTCTGGAATCCATAACAAAAATATTCCCCCAAAACCCAAGAAGCTCCCAAGACGCTCAAGAAGCCCAAGAAGAAGTAAATAATCTGACTCCAGCAATTACCGATAAAAAACCTTACCACCCCTCGACTCCCCTCGGCCACTCGGCCCCAGTCACTCGGTTGACTAATCGTTTCTTCCTTGCGCCGCAGTTTTTCCGGAAAAAAACGGGAATTTCTTCCTCGCGTGCAATATGTAAACTCACCTCAGGATCGTCGACTGAAGATGGGGGGAAGCGACGAGGAGCGGGAGTGGTCAGCTGCTGATGCGACCTATTCCTTCCTCAGCCGGTGTCAGTGCCAGTGCATTATGGCCGCTCGCGCTAGCCTCACGTCCCGGTTCTACTCCGAAAGCGATTCATTGGTCGGGCTGTTTGCGCGGGAAATTTGAATAAATTTAACCTCAAAATAGTGAGGGGGTGGACTAAATGCGTGGAGTTGTGCGTGGAAATTGTGAGTAATCGGATCATTTAATGTGTGATTGAATGGACTGATGAGATTTTGGTCTTTCACGCGAGAATCCCCCGGACATTTCAAGTCTTTTCCTAGTGATTTTGGGATTACCTGCCCCGTACAC
Organism: Diachasma alloeum; assembly: GCF_001412515.2. NCBI lineage: Eukaryota > Metazoa > Arthropoda > Insecta > Hymenoptera > Braconidae > Diachasma > Diachasma alloeum. The sequence goes on from NW_021680430.1 coordinate 1,059,308, forward strand.
GGAGTCACGAGACCAAAGCGGCGAGACAGAGAGAGGGAGAGGGGGGAATGTTGCGACACAATGGGACCACCGGCGCGACTCTACATCGTAAGTACACCAGAGGGCTTAACCGGACACCGATCTCCTCTAGCCTCTCTGTATCACGTTCTTACACTGGGCTTTCAGCCGTTGGAGATACACGTTTAGCTGTAATCGCGGGCTGTATACAATGTAGTCTACCTCGGCCGACGGCAAAAGACGTGTACTTCAGATACAGGTATCAGGACGGATTAGAAATTCCCATTCCAGTAAAATGCGGTTCTGGGAGGAGGTTTGGAGTGGGTTTGGCGGAATTAGAGGTTAGGTGGTCGTGTTTGTTGTGAATGGAAGGAAAAAATTGGAGAATGTTTAGGTGATGAGGTGGGTAGATGGGGTTTAGCCGGTTTTTTAATGGATTTTTGAGGGTTTCGGAGGTTCGTAAGGGTCAAATTAAATTCTCGAGACCCTCATGACCCTTGTGGTCCTGAGTCTCTTGACGGTTTCTGTATTCTTTCATCTTGAGATGAATAATGTTGAATGTCTGGTAAAGGTTTTAGCCCTTCGTGACCGTTAAGAGTCAATTTTCATCTGTTTTGGCCCTCATGAGGGTTAAATGGGAATTCTCGTGACCCTCGTGATCCTTGTGATCTTGAGTCTCTTAAAGGGTTCTATATTCTTTTATCTCGAGATGAATAATGTTGAGTGGCTGTTAAGGGCTTGAGCTCTTCGTGACCCTCAGAACCCTTGCGAGTCAATTTTGATCCGTTTTGGCCCTCATGAGGGTCACCATTGAAATATCCAGTTCGACTTCCACAACGATTTAATGCAATACTGACGTCTATAATCGTGATGTGGCTTGGAGATTTGACACAAACCCTTGGCCCTCATGAGGGTCGACATTTCACTTTTAAAGTTGACATCCTAAAATTCGAATGGCGAATGTGAAAATGAACGAAAGAGAACAGCAATTAACCAAGAATAATGTCCCCACCGTAAAGAACAAAATTCAAGAATTCAGAAATGACAACCCATGACCCCATTCACCACCGGAATATATTTCTCCTCGTCAGACGTCTGCAAAAACAAGTATCAAAAGTGTCAGGAGCGATGTGAAAAAATAAAATAATTCAAGAAAACGGAACTTTGCGCGGATAGACGCGTACAAGTTGCCAACGGCCTGGGCGTCTCTTCATTCCATGCCCCGAGACACGAGAAAAGATGCTGTGGACTTACGAAACGAGAAGAGAGAGGAAAGATGGCGGCCGCCAAAGTCGCGCCAACCGGTTGGTGCCCCCGCTCCGTCACTCTCTCTCGCTCACTCTCGCGCTCTCTCTCTCGCTCTCATCTCTAAGCGCGCGCAGCACCGGCGCCGGCGCGCTGGGCCCCCAAAAACCCACGAGAGTTGGTCCGAATATATGAAACACCAGCGACGAATTAAATTGCGTGCGCATCTTTGTTCCCTTTGGGGCCTCATGGACTTTTTGCGCGAGGTTTGGCGATCCCAGAGGGGAATACGATCCCTTTCTGGATATTTCGTGGTTGGATAGAGTTCTCATTTCAATGGTGCATTGACAGATCATAAATTATTTTTGTAATTTTGGGTGAGGGGCGGAGATTAGCATGCAGTAGCCATTTGCCGGTTGTGGGTGATTCTGGATTCATTGCTCTGAGTCCTTGTAATGGGAAATTATTATTGAAAGTCAAATGGAAATGTCGAAGTTTTTTCTTTCAAGGGTTATGAGGGTCATGAGGGTATGACCCTTATGAGGGTCAAATGAAATGAAACTTGCTCTTCATAGTTCAACCTGAATATCACAATTCCACATCTTCCGAAGATCAAATATCAATATAACAAATTTTAGCCCTCATAAGGGCCGGATTCCTTCTTTTAAATGACCCTCATGAGGGCAAAAACATGTAAAAATTGGTTTCCATGAAGTTCCAACCTGAAAATCCCAATTTGTAACCGCCTAAGGGTCAACTGTAAATATCGCCATTTTAGCCCTCATAAGGGTCCGAACCCTTTATCCAATTGTCACCGTCATGAGTTAAAAATGAGACAAAAGAATGATCTCCACAAAATTCGATCTGAATATCACAATTCGAACCGCCTAAACGTCAATTATAAATTTGGAACTTACGGCCCTTATAAGGGTCACATTAGGTCCTTCCACACTCCCATATTCCACACATTACAATTGAATTTTTAGCTTCTGCGTGATCGAAACAGTCTCATTTGTCAAATTGATCTTATTTTTTCCGCGTTATCCGCCCTCTCCCGTCCCAAGAATACCAGCACTCACCTCCATTGTTTATTTATCTCAACCCGTATTAACTGTAAGATGAATTAAAGCAATAAATAAGATAAGACGGAAAGCGTCGGTGCGCGGAAGTCTTTTGGCGTGACGCTGGCAACTATACCCTGCGCGCATGATTATATGTAGATCTCAAGTTTCCCCAAGTTTGTCTATACCGTGGTGGCATGAAAAGGACAGGTGGTTTGGTATTAGCTCAGCCATATTATGCATACACAATGTATCTGTATTCGTATAAGTATACGGGCACACACCGGTACTCCCTTTTAAAGCCATTGAAATCGACTGTTGTGGATAAAACTGGCCATTAGCAATTTGATTCAATTACACGATTCGCGTTTCAAGATGCGAATGATATTTACGCTAGGATATACAGGCACGACCTGCATTTGAGTAACCTACTTGGGTGGATGTCTGCTCTGCAGCGCACGTGAGACTCACGTCAACTTTAATGCGGAGTCGGCTCAACTAGTTATGTTGAGGTGAGCGGATTTTTTTTGAGGTTATTAAGGAGAAATGAGGCGTATGGAAATTGTGATTGATGACGAAAGTTGGAGTGGGAGTGGAGTATATTTTGATCCTTATCGAGGCTCGCAAGGGTCGGAAGGGAATTTTGGGACTCGGTGAGGTTCATGAGGGTCAGATTTAGTTAATTCTGACTCTCATTGATGCTTATCGAGGCACGTGAGGGTTCATTGCAAACATTGTAGCCCTTTCTGAGGATTTTGATGTTCATCGATGCTCATGAGGATTGAATATCAGACTTTTTACTGTTTCCGATGGGTTCAAGGGTCAACCCTTGCATGCGCGACCTCATGAATTTTCATGCGGAGCGAAAATTCATCGATTTTGGTTCTTGTCGAAGCTTATGAGATTCAAATATAGATCATCCTTTTGAATTATTGAGGTAGATGAGGGTCAAATACAACACTTCTAGTTTTTTGTGATATTTGTAAGGGTCGAATATATAAAATAATGGGATTCTGACCTTCAGGGATGCTCATAAGGGTCGAATATCAGAATATTGACTGTCATCGATGGGTTAAAGGGTCAGCCCTTAAATTTTCGACCCTCATAAATTTCCGTAAGGGCCAAACATACATAGATTTTGATTCTCACCCAAGTTCATGAACTTCAAATATTCAAAATTTTAATTCATCATCACAATCAATCAATTTACATGAAATGCAATTATCCGGATGAATTTTTCATAATTTTCTTCGAAACCTTACTCACACGAATAAAATTTCCCAACCAACGCAACCGATGACTGAAATCTTCGTGACTAAACTCGCTAGATATCTCTCTCTCTTTCTCTCCACGACTGCCTCTCTTCCTTTGTACATGTGCCAAAAAAGATTGCGGTGGGGGCAAAGGCGTGACAAGACCGCCGAGTAAAAGGAACCAGCGTCATCCGCGCGAAAGGGCGACATGCTGCCGAGCCGGTTGCCCGCTCTCGCAAAGTCCCTCTTTGCAGACGAACAGTTGCAAGAAGCAGGTGAATATAACCTCAACTCTCGGGCCCGCCGCCAACACAAACTGTATCCGAAATACAAAGGGCGGAAGTCTCGTTCTGCAGACTGAGAAAACATCACTTCATTCATTTTTGGTCTGGAAGAATCCAGTGTTGGTCGGAAAATAGTAATGTTGAATTTTGCGAGCTAAAACCAACGAACGACAAATATCATGACTATTAGACTGTTAGTGATCGAAAAATATAATAAATTTTACTCATGACCCTTACAAACTTCATGGCCCTCATGAGCCCTTGACAGAAATCTGGCTTTTACTTTTAGAAATGCCGCGTGCATAAACCTTACAAACTTCTGACCCTCACGACCCTTGAGCATATTTAAAAAAAAACCCTAAACCGACGAAATTTTTCGATTTTCAAATATCACTCTCACGACAACCAATCTTTCACACAATCATGACGATCGGTGTTGAACGCCATTTGCATCGTGTACAAAATACCGATATTCATCTACTATCATGAATCACTGTTGACATTATTATTTAGAATATCACGAAGTAACAGCCCAGTACCATGCGCCTGTTTATTTATTTTTACTTCATTCCAATCGACGAGACATGTATAACAACGAAGGATTTCGCGGTGGTTGTATGCAAGCTGTTCAGGCACGCGTTACGCACCTTTAATCGGGAATTGGATACGTGACTCGTGAATACTAAGGTTTATACATCGCGTGATTGAATTAAGCATTGATGATCAGACAACCTCGAAATATCTCTTATTGAATATCAAATCTAGGAATGAATTGATTAATTACTAAGCGTTAAAATTGTATTTTTGAATTAGACCCTTGTAAGCGCCAAAATCGCATATTTACCCTCATGAGGGTCAAACTGGGGGAGAATCAACCTTCAACGGGGTTGACCTGCAATATCAAATGTTTGACCCTCATAAGGGTCAATATTGCGAAGGATCAAACTAGGGGAAAATCAACCTTCATGAGGGTTGACCAGCAATATTAAATGATTGGCCCTCATGAGGGTCAAACATATGAGGGTTAAACTTGAGGAGAATCTAACTTTATGAGGGTTGGCCAGTAACAGTAAATGATTGGCCCTCATGAGGGTCAAAATTATGAGGGTCAAACTTGGGGAGAATCAACCTTCACGAGGGTTGATCAACAACTTTCAATGTTTGACCCTCATGAGGGTCAACCTGAATATTAACCTCGTTGAACCTTCCGGCCTCAATCGACGTCATGTCTCAAAAAATAAGGTTTCCGATAGTTCGAACAATTTCAATTATTTATTTATAAACAACGAATGAGCAATTTAATTGACAATTTTGATGATTGAAAATGGCTGAATCTATCGTTTGGTCTCTACCAGACTGGAAAATAATGTTCACAACAACCGATGCCTTCACCTCAAGTTTCACCGATAGTTGCGTACCCATTCCATAACTAGGATTACTTCATCCTCCATGAAGCCGGAAGGCACATAACACAGCTCACAACAACTCCATTTGCTAGTTATCCTGAACCACAGCAATCGTTGAAGGATTTAAACACATGGCGTAGTGACATTGCGCTCAAATAATCCAGTGAAAAGATGAGGAAACTAAAACAAATCGTGCAAAATAAAATGCTCTTTTGTTCGGCCATGAATTCAAAAGTTCCTCTTGTTTCCGATTACTCTCCGTTGTTTATCTTCTCTCTCCACTCTCTTGAGAAAATGTATATCTCCGGGTGGATATAATGCCCACATCCATACTCCCAATCTGTCAGATCTCCCTCCCTCTCTCCTTTAACTCCCTACGGTGGAACATTGAGAGAGACTTACGATCGTTGCGTTGTTATGTAAATATGGAAAAGGTTGTTGATTCATGTATGAGGACGGCATGAATCGCGTTGTCTTGTCCGACGAGCCGTGAAACTGATGCATTTGTATCGTTCACCGATCCCCCGTAACGTCGCACGATATCTCGTATACATACGTCGGTCGTTTATTATAGGTTAGATTTTTTTAGGTTTGAAGAGGAATGGCGGCTTAAATTAAGACATTTTCAATTCATTTTCAGTGTCGGGAATTAAAATAGTTAACACATTCCGTTTTTTTTTGTAGAGAGAAGGAGGGAAAGAGGAAAAAACGGTGTCTTAAATTGACTTAATTTAAGACGTCCTAAAAATTTGTTGGATTAATCCATTCTTACATCGGAATTTATTGGGACAAGGCACTGGAATGACTTGAATTTTTTATACCTTAAGATATGAGATGCTGACAATGTCTTAATAATGACTTAAATTAAGACATTTTTAAGTCATTTCTTGGAATCTTAAATGAAAATATTTGTCGCACTTCTTTTAGTCCGAGAGAAAAGGAATCCTGGCAGTGGAGAATCGGTGTCTTAAACCGTGTTAATTCAACTCGTCCTAAAATCGCAAAAATTGAATCATTAATTTAAGACACTGACACTTTCCATGTCTTTAATACCTCCAAATGTTCCGTCTCACATTAGCACCACTTTAAGACACAATTTTTTTCCCCGCTAGACTCAAAAATTCACATAATCAGATCTATTCATCACACCAAGAACATCCCACAATTTTGTACAAAAATAATTCCACCAATTCCGTAACGTTTTTATCTGAACATGAACGTTTGATCCAAACCGTTTCTCAAAACCGTAACTTTATACTCTCCGCGCGCACTGTTTATTTCTTCACCTCATTTTTGTTACTCCTTTTCTCCTGTGTTTTGTCGGCACTGTCACCACCTTCATTCCATTATTTTTATTTACCCTTTCCCCCTTCCACCTCATTCATTTTCATTCTCCAATTTTTTGTTTATCCACTGAAATTTTTTCACTCCACTTCTCTCGCACTCTCTCTCCTCACTGTTTCTCTCAATTCTCTCTCGTATTATTTTACCATTTCAGTATGTCCGACTGTTCCTGTTCTGTTTCACTCGGCGTTTCCCCCGGTGCGTGCAACGATCGCCTATCGTTATCTCGCGTGAATATCATGCACATACGCACCAACCCGACTCACCGCCAACTCCCGTCCCCGTTTCTCCTCAAAGTTGACTACTGGACTATGTTTCACATGGATGTGTGCTTCACACCAACACTGGACAAGGATCAGACGTTTCTTCCAGTGAGTTGTGAAGTCCGCGGAGGCAATTTCTCGTTTCAATTAGTATTGGTTTGGCATCTAGCCAAATACGCGTTTCCGCCAACGGGAACGGATTTTTCATGGAAATTTTCTCATTATTATTATTAACACTCAAGCTGATCCTCATGGCCCTTCCCAAAATCCACCCGCGGTCTATACTCCTGACAGATCTGTACTTCACACCAACATTGGAATGTTGGCGTGCTACAAGCTACCCACGCCAAGGGTCAGACGTTCCTTCCAGTGACTCGCGAAGTCCGCGAGGGAATTTCTCGTTTCAATTAGTATCGTCTCTGTATCCAGCGTGTACAGCCAAATACGCGTTACCAATGACGTGACATTCTTCACTGGACTTCACTTCTTATATCTCTTTGACACCACTCGAGCGATGCCGGATCGTCATCGGCCTTTAAAGGAGTCTTGGTCTTCGCGACTTCCTCATCGACACTCGCGTCGCACCTTTCGCGTCGCGTCGCACTGGAATAATCGTCTGGAATGATCGTCCAGTGTTACTGGACAAGGATCAGACGTTTCTTCCAGTGAGTTGTGAAGTCCGCGGAGGCAATTTCTCGTTTCAATTAGTATTGGTTTGGCATCTAGCCAAATACGCGTTTCCGCCAACGGGAACGGATTTTTCATGGAAATTTTCTCATTATTATTATTAACACTCAAGCTGATCCTCATGGCCCTTCCCAAAATCCACCCGCGGTCTATACTCCTGACAGATCTGTACTTCACACCAACATTGGAATGTTGGCGTGCTACAAGCTACCCACGACGAGGGTCAGACGTTCCTTCCAGAGACTCGCGAAGTCCGCGAGGGAATTTCTCGTTTCAATTAGTATCGCCTTCTATCGAAGAAAGTGTTGAGCTCAAAAATCCTTTTTCCCTTCATTGCTATTAACTCCGGCATAATGCATGCCATTCGTATTCTTCCCCGTTTTGCACAATTTTATCATCTATTTTTAGTTTAAAATTTTTACTCCCAAGTTGGTGCGGAATAGCTTTTCAACGACCAACAGGCTCATTGTGAGTTATTATAGCGCAGTAGGACAACAGGGGGGTGGGTCAATTATCAAAACATGTATGCAAAGTTATGTAAATGTATTTGCGATGCGTCTACGCCCTGGTGAATTTTACTCTCCTCATCTACCCCTCGTCCCCTTGGCCACCCCGGTGAAACTACTCTGCATCATTCCGTTGTTGGTTTAGACTGCGGAAGAGAATGAGTCAAGTGGCTGCCGAGTTTTCCACGAAAAAGCTACTACCGCGAACTGCAAATTGTGGTAGGTCGATTTAATTTAATTCTGGATGGAGTTTCCAGAAGAATCGTTGAACGAAAAAAAAAATAAGAGAACGAAAATTGCGGAGAATGCTTCACGTTACATTGAACATTAATTTTGGGAGATTTACTGGTGCCTTTAACGCGAAACCACGCGAATCACCATCCACGGAATCAAAAGCTATTTCTAGGTGCAACTTGCGGAGAAATTCTGTGAAGATGACTCGCGAGAAACGGGGCGTTGGGTTTTAGCCGACACGCCTAATTCGTATTTTTTTTTACTGGAGTGAAAATGGCGTCAGAATGTCAGCAACCGGCGCTGGTGTGGAAACTGAGGGTGAGCGTGAGGGTTAAATCGAAAGATGAGGGTCAAAAGAGGTCATGAAGTGGCGCTCATGACCCTTGTGACCAAATCCCAAATTACGAATCCAATTGGTCAAACAGAACTATTCGTTTCTGCGTTGTATCTCGGAAATTAATGAAGATAGCGCAATTCTCGTTGGAATCTTTTTTGTAGCCCTCACCGCGATTTATAAAAAAGGTTATGATAAAAATTTCGCTATCTACCTTACATTCCGAGATATTCATTGAGAACTGATCAATAATCCAATCGGCTCAAACCTTTCTACCCCTTCGCTACTGAAATCCCCTGAAAGCTTGAGAGATTTTCTCCATTTCGACGTGTCCATCAACCACTTCATTAAACTAAACTCCCTTCTCAATATTTATTAACCTCAAGCCACACCAACTATTCAGTACACCAGACCCCTGTACCGCGTCAGCTGACGAATGAGACAACCACCGAATTGACGGAAATAGTGTCCCACCAAGGCAGATGGCGACGGCGTCTGAACCTCGAAAATTCCCGCAGATTCAATCTCACCCAGGAATTCCCAGCAAAATAATCAGCAAAAATGAATTGCCGCATGAGAAGCCCCCAGCCCTCCTCAATCCTTCAATGCTTGAGACACAAATGCCAGAAGAACTTTCGGAAGACACGGCATGAGTTTATCCTCAACCAGAATGTGTCGGGCAGTTGGCCACAAGAAAGCAAGTAGCTACAAGACCACTGGAACCATCGATCAATGTTCCCCCTCGGTAAAACAATACGGTGTTCCCTCCATAATTGACGGGAATCCATCATCCTCGCTTCACGATCTTCAACTGTCGTTCCCTCAAGTTAATCCAAGAAGCAGCTACCAAATTCACCCGCCATCCCTCATTACTCCCTGCATCGTAACAACCAATCAGTGCGTAATTAATCGGCTGATACAGATGTACTGGCCACGATGATGATGATGATAAAGTCTGTGGGAATTTACCTCCGAGAGATATCTAGATTGAAGCCACCAGTTGTCTTGATTTTTCAAGGTTACGGAGTTGTCGCTGACCGGCAGGGGAGCAATTCCACCTGATTCTCCCCTCCATATCTGTTATTGCTCTCACTCCAGGAGGTACAATGTATAAAGTCACTTCGGATACGGCTCTCCAACCTCCCAAGGGAGTCTCCCAGGCTCACATCTCTCTTTCGCACTCCATCTCATCTGGCTTTTTCCTGTCCTCTTCTATCGAATTTATAACACTTGTGTGGGTTAAAGCGATACAGGTGGGTTTGCTCCAGCGTTTACCAAACAATATGGATCCTGGAGATAACGATTAATCTACGTGCTAGTCCTGAAATGAGGGATAGCCAGAGCGGAAGGATACCGTCCTCCACTTAAATCCAACTAGCTTAATCCAATACTGCCCGCTGTGAGCTACGACTTCACGACTAATTCCGGATAAATATTCAGGGTACATTATGGTAATCGCTTGATGTTCGTTGTAATGAGGGCCGTCATAAATTCAAGGCGGTGATAATCTAATTAATTTTGTGTTTTTATTTGTTAGTTTTGAGATCTTGCCGGTTCAGGAATCACTAGTTTTTGCTGACCAATTTTTCGGGTGTTACTTCAATCTCGAAAGATGAAGATTTGTATTCAAAATATATACCCGACAGATTGTTAATACTGTAATAAATTAAATGAAGTAGTAACGGAAGCCATAAGGTCTGCGTCCCAAGGGCCACGTCACAAGGGTCACCAAATAATTCCACCCGAAGCGAAAAAACGGTTCAATTATCTCGGAATCTAAGGCAGCTAGCAAAATTTTTGGTAAAAACTTTTTTGTAACTCTCAATTTTCTCCACAAAAAAGGTCCTAATGAAAATGTCGTAATCTCCCTCAGTTTCGGAGATATTCCTAAAAAATTACTGGAGTGATTCATCACGGAATGAAAAACCTTAAGAAACTATCTCGATTCGAAAGAATGTCATGCATTATGCCAGAGTAAATAGCAATGGACGAAGGGAAAAAATGTGGCGTTAGTGTCGTCGGAAGCAGATAGATGGAGACGAAGAGTGAGACTGGGTAATATCACGTTGGTTGTACAATAATGCAAGTGATGAAGTGGCTTCCAGCTTATTCTTGGCAGCCAAGTTGCTGGTTGAGGAGTTTTTGGCGACTAGTGGGCAATGTAGGAGTGTGCAAAACCGAAAAGGGGTTGGTTACATTCGGGATATACCACTCGAGCGTATACGCATGGAAAGAGAGATACATCTCTCTGGGTTCCACCCAGAATTTTGTGCGCACGTGGATAATAGTGTGAGGAGTTGGCTTGACTCTTTGGAATCAGTCTCTCACTCACTTTTGCCGGAGATTTCTCGCGAAACTTCAGCCTTTCTCATTCGTTTCTCCCTTTCTCCGAGGTATATATTCGTCTTCGGGATGGAGGCATCGTTGAGGAGAGAGAGAGAGAGACCCAAAACAAATATTTGGAGCCTGGCCACTAAAAACTTTGACCGAGCCAGCGGTGCACGAGTTGATTTGTTCTCTCCGACGTATATTTCGTGAGATTTTTTTTTTTTATTGGGGTCTTTTTTTACGTCCGCCACGGTTTCGGAGATAAAGAGACGACAGTGAGACGTTGCGGAACGTACATGAGGAGAGAGAAATTTACTTTGCGGGCAAGACTTTTCTTCTATCATTTTGGAGTAAACTCTTGAAATTAAACAGTTTTGTTTTTTGTCTTCAGTGTGATATTACTGAACTCGAAAGATTTGACTCTTGATTTTAAACTGGGAGACGTGAGGGTCACGGGGGTCTCCGGAGGGGCTCAGCCCCCCCGAGATGAGCCGAGGTGGTGCGCAGGGAGGACAGCTCCCCTAATATCAATATGATAGACGTCAGATGACCTTCTGTAAGGGTTATTAGGTTCATAAGAATCAAAATCGTACTTGAAACGCAGAGGAGAGGGGCTTGGCCCCCCCCGGGATCAGCGAGCGCACCGTGTAGTGGGCGCAGCCCCTCTCCGTCCAAGTCTCATATAATATCAATTAACTTACTATATTTTGTCAAATTGCGTCATATTATAATCTACAATAATCGAATCATATACATAAAATTCCAAATGGAAATCGGCAAGGAGTGCATGAGGATTTAATCTATATGGAGACTATCTAGGGGTTTCATGGGGGTCACATAATCTTTCACAAGGAACACAAGGGTTAAAAGGATCAAATTCACGCTCGAATAGGCGCGCGAGGGGGCTGGGCCCCCCAGGATGAGTGACCGCGCCGCGCAGGGGGCCTAGCCCCCCCATATCGCATTTTATTACTTCGTAATATATTACATTCTGGAGAATTTGGAGGATAACGTATGAAATGTCAAATAGAATTAAACACAACTCGTCAATGCAAGCGAACATAGAAGGCGAGAAAGTCACTTCCCGGAATAATGCACATGGGACGCGTGCGGAGTCAGCCAGGGATTTAATTGGATGGACACCATCGTCTGGATGCTTAATTAACTAATTAATTTCACGCGGGACGCGAAGATACTGCCGAGTGGTTGGTAGCTTAAACTGGTGCACGATACTTCTTCGTAAGCGCGCCAATCTCCTTTTTCTTGTCCCCAACAACCCGATGTTTCATCTTCGCACTTTGATGACTTCCCACTTTCATTCATCTTCTCCTCAACACACTTTAGGGAGTTTTAGTTGTACATTCGAGGACACACCGAGAATTTTAATCATCGGGGGTTATTCTCTGGTGGTTGTAACAGTTATATGAGTGAATTTGAATTTATATTATAGTCGCATGGGGTTAATTGTGGGTGAAAAGTGAGGGTCAACATGGGGAGACAGTTTGAAGGTTTTAATTGAGGGTTAAAATTGAGGGTCATTCAAAATTATTTTTTTCAGGCCCTTGTGACCCTTATTACAAGGTTTCCTGCAAAAAAATAAAATTTGATAAAAAAAAAATTTGAAAAAGAAGAGATTGGCCCCGTGGGTTAAAATTGAGGGTCATTCAATATTATTTTCAAGGCCCTCGAGACCCTTGCGACCCTTATTACAAGGTTTCCTTCTAAAAAATGGAATAAAAATAGAAAATCGCCGTCCCTCGTCAGGAAACCACACTTAATATGACTCTTAAGACCGTCGTGACTCGTGACCCTCGTGACCCTTGACAAAAAAAAATTTTCAGAAAAAATAAAAATAAAAAACAGAGATTAACCGATCCAAGTTCAAGGTCAACGAAAAAAAAAAAATTGCCAATGTCCAAGAAATTTTCATCACTATTCAGTAAATATTAAAATAGGAAAAGAGACGTATATCTGCGCACGGGAGTCGCTGTATATCCACTGGATGAACGTTGGTATAACCCGTGTGCACTAGCGGCCAAGCGTTCTCTCGGTTTAATTTAACACAGCAGCTGTAATCCCATCCATTACGCTCGCGGTAATATACGATCGCTCGAGATTCATACTCCGTTTTTTCACTAATTAACAGACGGGACAAATCGCTCCGACGATCCCCCTCGGGTAAAAGGGGTGCAACTCTCTCGTGGGTGGGTGTACTGGAGTGTTGTACAAACTCCCATCTCCTGGCTCATTCTGGCGTGTTTCCTTTCGCACAGAAACACAACCCCTTTTACCTGAAATTCTAATACCCATAAAACATTGAATTTTTTTACATTCTGAGAGTGGAGGATTGCCTTCGTTATGGAATTACATAAGCAATATAATATGATATTTACAATGCATCACTCGATGTGATAAAATATGAGTAGAAAAGGGTCTTGAGGGTCAGGTTCGTAAGCCCTTATGAGGGTCATAAGGTTCAGGATTTGAAAGCCCTTGATTTTTCATTAAAAATGAGTTGTAATATATCACTCGATTTGATAAAATATGAGAAGGAAAGGGTTGTGAGGGTCAGGTTCATAAGCCCTTATGAGGGCCATAAGAATCAAGATTTAAAAGCCCTTGATTTTTCATAACAAATTATTTATAATAGATCACTTCATGTAATAAAATATGAAAATCAGAGGATCGTGAGGGTCAGGTTCATAAGCCCTTATGAGGGTCATAAGGGTCAGGATTTGTAATTCATATAATTTAGAATTTCTCGAGGCATCATCCGCCAAATAATTCCCTCAAAAAATGAATAATACTCATGCAATATCAACAGATCGCAGTCCAAATAAAATTAAAAAAATGATTGATTACATCATTTAGCTCAATTACCCTCGCTAAATTACATATAATTCTTCGCTTTATATTCAACTATTTATTTATTTCTCATGATTCTCTCATTGCGCTGACTCTCCACGCTCCGGTGATATATACTGGATGGAACTGATAGCGGGATATGCGTATAATGAGGCGACTACTGGCATTCATTCATCGTGGAGTTCTCTCCCTCCTATCCTCAATGTTAAACGCATACACTGAAAATTTACAGGGAATGAGGGGTGGGGGTTGAATGCATTTGCCCAGTGATCGCAAGGCGTTTCATTGATCGAGACAGATAAACGGAAAAACGTGTTAATTGTCCGTTGCCGAGGCCGGAAGGATTTATTTAATTGGAATTATGGATAACACCCAACTTGTATGGAGTCGGTGAGGCATTATGTCTGAGTGATTAATCTGTGTCTCGCGTTTTTTTTTCATATTTTTATTGATTAAAAAATGTGATTTTCTGTTCATTGCTCTGCACTGAGGGAAATAATTCGTTCTGTCGAAAAATAATGTTTCCCTGAAGAGATCTTTCTGGACAAAAAAAAGTTTTCACAATAACATGATTATATTTTATATTACAGTTTATATAGGGGACGGTGGGGCAAAATGAAACACGGGGCAAAATAAAACAGCAAGAAAATCTTGTGATCTAAGGGAGATAGAACGATTTTCATGAAAACCTTTTTTGTAGAGAATTTTACAAGCTACAAAAAAGGTCCCCTTCAAAAATGTCCTATCTCCTTTAGATGACGAGATTTTCCCACTGTTTCATTTTGCCCCATGCTCCCCTATTATTTCATATTATATTTTAAAGTTTTTCGACAGAGCTAATTATGAACCCGCGAAATTGGAATAAAAAATTGTGGTGACCGTCAAAAGAATTTGAGATTGAAAAAAAAATTCTCTGTTGACCCTTGTGACCCTTACGGATTATTTCCATTCAAATATAAATTTTGAATGTTTTTTCAACAATTGAGTCTTTTTTCCAATCCAAAATATTCCGGAATATCTTTATACTTTAAATAAATATAATTTCCGAATATATCTCGTTAATTAAAAAAAATCGGCGCAAACTGTAGTTCAACGCTGATGGAACTCCACTTACCCCTTATATGCGAATAATCATATTTGTAAGAACATGAAGTTACAGTAATTTTGCGTGACCAGAATGCGCATTTTTTCATTCCCCACTCCATAAATCTTTTGACTTCACGCAAAACCCTTCTGGGAGTCGCGAGCGCAATGAATGTCAGGTCTAAGTGCGTGGTAATTCTCGAACACATCATATTATCTCGAAGATCTCAGTGTCTCGACGTAGCTGGGGGGTGATACATCGTTACACATCAACGAATACCCCTGGATTTTCCTAGTCTCCGGAAAAATATAAGAACCATAAATTTCCGAAGGGCAATTAGTCCTCTCCAGATATGCCACAACTTTTTTTCAACTCGAAGATAACAATCTTTCATTCCTGAATAAAAGGGAAAATGGGAGAATGTTCATTAAATGGGTTCGTAGAGCTATTCCGAAGACGATAATTGGGGCCCTTTTGACCCTTATGATCCTCGAGATGATCATTCTTTTATTCTATGATATTCCGAGTCAAATTCTAGCCCTTGTATTTCACAACTTACATACCGATGGCTTTTTTGACTCTCATAGCCCTTTTGACCCTTGTTTTGACCTTTTGACCCTTGCGATCCTCGTGACCTTTATCGCCCTCGAGATCTTTACGAAATTCCAAATGAATATTTGACAATAGACTCTTTAAGGTCTTATAACCGGTGCGACTCTTGCGACCTTCCAGGCCCTTGTGACCTTCAAAGGGTCACAAGGATCAAAATGAGTCAGAGTATAGGGGTTGAAATAAGGGTCAAATATGTACTTTCACAGATGACATAATATTTAAAAAAAAGACAAAAAAATTATTGTTTGGGCTCCTGTACTATTTCTGGGCCCTTAAGACCCTTGCAACCCTTGTAAGCCCCGGGATAATCGCATTCACACCGTGATATTGCGACCCTCGTGACCTTCACCGTCCCGTGAACTAATTTCAAATCAACATTTGACACAAAAGGTCAAAGGGCCAAGGTTCCGAACCTCGTGACCTTGGCCCTTTGACCCTTGATCGTGGCCCTTGCACCTAAGAATCAAAACACGCTTTTGGATATGTTGTTTTGCTGACGTCAATAGTTCCGTCATGTCCCTCAGTAAAATTATTTCTTTTAAAATACACGAAATTTTGACAATTCAAAAATTCGCTCCCTGACCCTTGCAGCCCTTGCGTTGACAGTAAGAACCCCTAATTCTTAATATAAATGAAAATAGGATATACAAGACGAATCGTCGGCCTATAGTGAGGCAATACGTCTGTGGTTTATCCCGAAGAAGACAATTAGGACCTTTCCTACATACTCAGGAGGACAAATCCCCCTTATCTATAAGGGAGACAGAGGACTTTTCTTTCACTTTAATACATTGCGCAAAACCGTAGGAAGTGCCCACGTATGTGTGTGTGTGTGTGTGTGCGACGTACGTGCCTGAGGGTTCCTCCTGGCACAGAATAAACGCGGAGACGAAGTAGCGAAAAAAAGGCGCACTCGGAGGGGGGAGAAAAAAATGTCAGAAGTGAGACGGAGAGAGTTTTTCTGTTGCACGTATATTATGTGTGTGGGAGTCCGAAAGAAGGACTCGGGGAAAAGAAGAGAGGCTCTAGCCTCTCTCACTGAGAGCGCAAGGAAAGATAGATTACTCCGCCATTCTTGCAATTTCCCTGTCGTATCGAGGCTCGTAAATTCCCGGTGAAATATGCGAAGGGGCGCCTGGTGCGGGCAGCACGCTCCTGCTCCTACTCTCCACCGTGTCTCGCGCCCTCGCTCTGCCTCGCTCTCGATCGCTCTCTCTGTCGCTCTCGCCCTCGTTCCCCACTCTATTTCTGCCCTCGCACACGAGTACACGGGAGACCAACCCCTTGATAGGCGCTTGGGTGTGTACCGAAGGGGCTGTCTCTAACCGGTGGATACTACAACGCCAACGCCATATCATTTTCGAGGGGATGGGAAACTATAAAATTTGGTGATTTTTTAATTGTCGGGGCGACTTTTTACTTTCGATTAGTGATGCCGCGAGATGATTTACAAGACAAACTTTGGAGAGTCTCGGTCTCAATGAACATGAAAATCTTTAGTCTCGTCGCAGTCTCGAAACACGCAGTATCGACTCCTCTCGTGGTGATTTTATATTTTTTAATGCAAAGTATTGACCGTGTTATGACGAAAGCAATTTCTCACCTGTTTTACATCCATTAAATTTAGTTAAAGAATGAAAATATATGAGACTGGGGAAGAAATTCGTCACCAATTACGGAAAATTTTCCCAATTTTAATGAAGTTTTCCATCTCGAAACATTTTACCCAGACGTGAGTCACTCCACCTCCCCATCTTTTTCTCATTTTACGATTTAATTGTTTCAAGCACCGCTGGGAACAACACCGCAAATGGCAGACTCCAAGTTATAATGGAAAGTAGATGCCACGTCGATTCAACCGGGGAGCCTCTTGTTAAAAAAAAATAAACCCATCTCCACTTCCTCCGATTCCCTCGCGCTTAACTATTTCGGACAGTCTGCAAGTCACTGAGACACGGCGGTTACGAGGCCCCTGAGAGCACCCGGATGAGCACCATAAAATCCTCAGCGAGAGTCTGTCCTCTCTGTGTCAAGGGTTGTAAATGCAAAGTATCTTTCGGTGGTGAATATATTTGCGGGTATCTGTTCAGAAAATTATATTCGAATTCTTGGGGTTTAAGTCGGCTTGTGATCATGTGGAAAATATTGAATATATATTATGAACTTTCCGTTCAATTTTTTTTTTCAGGAAATCAAACTGGAAAAATGTTTCTTTGGAAAATTTAGCCCGGAAAATTCTCCTCAAAGAAAGTTTTGCATTTTTCCCTTTTAAAATTTTGCTTGGGAGTATTTTTTTTATTCATACCGAAAAAGTTTCCTTTGGGACAATTTTTCCCAGAAAATTTTCCTCTGAATAATTTAACCCGGAAAATTGTTCAAAATTTTCTTTCAGAAATTTTAATCAGGAATGTTGCTTTTGTAAAATTAATACCGTAAAAGTTTCTTTTGGAAAGGTGAAGTTTTCTTAGGAAAATTCCTTCCGGGAAATTTTTTTTTTTAAATCAGCCCCAAAAATTTTCCTCCGGAAAATTTAGCCCAGAATTTTTTTTTAATTTGCCCCGCAAAATTCTCTCCGGAAAAGTTTGAGTTTTCCTTTGAACCATTTGCACGGAAAAGTTTTCTCTTGCCTAGTTGGCCCGGAAAATTGTTTGACAATTTTCTTTGCAAAACTTCGCTCGAGACGTTTTCTGGAAATTCATGGCGGAATAATTTGCTTTGGAAAAATCAGCGCGTGAAATCTTTATTGAAGAATCAGCTCCAAAAATTTTCCTCTGGAAAATTTAGCCCGGGAAAAATTTGTTATTAGTTTGTCCCGGAAAATTTTTTTCTGGGAAGGTTTCGATAATTGACCCTCATTTTCAGACTCTCATCTTAACCTCGTGTTCAATTTCATATCACCAAAAATCGATTTACAATTTTTAAACATAGAACACACGTCCAATATTATTATTTCGCCCATCCGAAAACATTAATTTCCCCTCGTATCCCCTCTTTAATCAGCCCTTCCTATTTACCCCAGATGTTGATATTTCCCTGAAAAACCTACCTCCCTCTGCTACATATTCAATTACCCTCCGTGACCAGAGTCACTTAATTCCTCACGTGTACAAAATTATACCCCCGAAACCATTAAACCCACGCTTCATTCTAGAAATCATGAATGGTGTAAACAAAAGTTTTCCGCCCACCCCTTGTATATCTCCACCCTCCTCACCTATATAAACCAATATTGCTGGAGCTCACGTATCCTCGAGAATCGTAAATTTTTATTTATCCTCGAAAAAAGAAAGGCGCATAAATACCGTGAGATATTAGTATCATGAAAAACGATTCTTGGGAAAGTTTTCCCCTCTGGGGGTGGGGGAAAAAAATGTTGTCGAAAAATTTTTTTCCCCCTCGGAGGGAAAGTGTGTGGCTTACAGATACAGCGAGGGTGATGCCCGTACATTTCGGTGGGCGGGGGTGGGAGAATGAGTATAAAGTCTGCGGTGGCAGATAAGGGTGGCGCAGGAGGCGAAAAGGGGGTGGAGAAAAGAAGGGGGGGGAAAGAAGAAAACGCCGGAGGCCATAACTCTGCGTTCGCCGTAACTGGAATTCGATCTTATATTTAATTTTACGTGAAAAAGAGTCATCTTGAATGTCAGAAGTATTTTCCTGAAAAAATTTTCCAGAATTTTCTCCCAAAAAATTTTCCACTAATTTTGCATGCGGAAACTTTCCCGGGAATTTTCCCATGAAAATTATTTACCCAAAAAATTTTCTTTCCAAAAATTCTCCGAGGGAAATTTTTTAAAATTTTCTCTTTCGGAAAAAGACTCATATGGAAATTTTCCAAAAATTTATCGTTGAGAAAATTCTTCGGAGGAAAATGTAGCCGGAAAAATTATGCATTAGGAAATTTTTGGAAAAGTCGATTTTGACTTTTGGTCAGTTTTTTCTCAATATCTCGGAATCTAAGAGAGACAGACAAATTTTCTCGTGGCCTTTTTTATATCCCTCAATTGGTTCTACAAAACAGGTCATGACAAAAATTTTTCCATCTTTTTTAGATTCCGAGATATTCGTCAAAAACGACTTGACCCGGTTTACCGGTTCGTTACTGAATTTATCTTTCAGAAAATTCTCCCACGGAAAATGTAGCCCGAAAAATTAAGCATTAGAAAATTTTTCAATGGGAAAATTTTCGCAAGCAATTCACCGCAAAATTTTCCCTGGAAAACTTCGGGGGAGAAGAACATCTTCCGGAAAAAGTGATGTCCGTACATTTTAGTGGACGAGAGGTGGGGGAATGAGTATAAAGTCTACGGTAACAGATAAGGATGGTGCAAGAGTCGAAAAGGGGGGAGAGAAGAAAACGCCGGGGGCCATAACTCGCGCGTCCGCCGCAACTGCAATTCGACCCTATATTTAATTTCACGTGGAAAAGAGCAAGAGCGACGGGGCAGAGGAGAGGAGATGCGCAGAGATAGAAGTGAGGAGCGCATCGGAGAGATGGAGGCAGTGGAAATTTCCGAGGGATGCAGGAGGAACGAGAAGGAATTGTCGTTTAATCTAGCCGCGATCCTATCTCGTGGAAAATTTATCATTCGATAAATTGCGGGGGTATATATCAAGCACTTCCTGCCGAACCCGTCAATAGAGCGGGAGGCTTCCGAGTGGTTTCTCGCAGGACATGAGAGGCAGCAAATTTTCCCGAGGGAATTCGTAGTAATCAAAGCACATTGGGCTATTTATTTTGCCATTTTTCGAGAGGATGTCTGAGTATCCGGAAAATTCCGCTATTTTTCCGAGAACAATTCAAGGGAAATTTTCAGAGGATTTTTTTTCGAAATCGTTAGTTCGCTAGTTCTTTAGTTCAATTTTCCGATAAAAAATATTTCCATCAAAATGTTCCTTTGGTAATTTTGACCCGGAATTTTTTTCTCGAGAAAAATCTGGAAATTTCACTCTGCAAAATTTTCTTTTGAGAAATTTTATCAGGAAAATTTAGAAATTTTTTTCAGAACAATTTTTCACTCATCCCACCCAAACCGCCAATACTCCATTGATTTTCCTTCGCATGAATGCATTAAACTACACTTACATCCGGGAAAATAAACTAAAGGATAAGAGAATGCGCGAGTGAACGACGATGGAGCGATAATGGCTGACCAATCAGTCGCATTCGCTGGTCGATCTCGATAGGCGCAATCGATGCTCCTTAATCGGGCACCCGGCATCGTCCGGATGAATCGACGATTCCCGGAGAGAGCGAGAGAGATGTTTCAAGTCGAGAACCAAGACCTAGCGGGCCCGAACTGCCAGAGGGGTGGTACGCGTAATTGCTGCTTTATGAATCGTATCCTCCCACAGTTGGCTCTCCCTTCCTCTCGTCCCTGTCCTCCGCCACCCCGTGGCTATTTCCGTGTAATTCACACCCTTTCTCCCTTAACCTACCCAATTCCTCCTCCTTCAACTCTCAACTTAATGCTGTTCCACTCACTCCATTAAAAGCCACGCCACTTGGCTCGTTTCACTTGCCACAGTGTGCGGTTGCTGTGTTCTGGGCTTTGTCACTTACCTTTCGCCCGTTTTCAGTGTTTTCTAATGTCTCCAAGTTTATTCAATCTTCTATCCCTCACACGGAGCATAAAGTTGGAAAAAATTACCCCCAGCGGGGGAACAGTGCGAGACGAATTGGGAATTCCTCTCCGTTGGCCCAGAAAATTTAATAATCGCGAGGAGAATTTGTGCCGAAACTGTCAAATTTACCCTGAATGTCATTGCCTATAATTTTTCTCAAATGGAGAATAATTTTTTATCAATTTCATTATATTGTATCATGTGCTTCAATTCAAAATAACTGAATGCATGTTCAGTCAAATTCAAAGAGCAACTCTATCTCTCAAATTTTTTAGGTAATTTTTATCCAACTTTTCCCTCCGTTCAAGTGTTAAGATCAATTTCAGAATTAACGTTGAAGATCAAATTTGAAGTGTCGGATAATTCCATCGGAAATTGAATTTTTCAAATCCACTCCATTATTCCTCCGCAGTAAAACCCGGGGAAATCCCCGAAAAAAAAGCCACCCGTCCTTTTACGACTGACGCTCTGAATGAACCCCCCTTTCCAGACTGGTCCCTCAGTTGCCCACTTGAAGAGTCATAAAATCGTTTTTTTTTCTAGTACCCGCAAAAAAAGGCATTGTACTCCGGGCCCTCATGACTCCTCAAGGTTTCCCCCGTTTTTATTGGAGAGAAATGGTGAAACAGGGGGTACACTAAAAGTTTGGGTACGATTTCTTCGTTCACCTGGTGTAGATTTTATGACGAGAGCGGAGAAGCTGAAGCTCAGTGTTCCGTTGGCCGCCGCGTAAAACTTGTCGTATCAAAAATTTTCGGCTAAAACTAGTGAATTTTTTTTATCTCTCTTGAAATAAAAAATATTCATCAATCAGTGCATAAAAATTATTGCGTAATTGAGTGGATTGAATTAAATGAGAATTCAAAGTGATATTTAATATCGGGACGACATTAAATGCCCTGACGACATTATAATGTTTCATCGACATTGCATGTCGGATGAATATTAAATATCATGTCAACATAAATATTTCATGGTGACATTAAACGTGGGACGATATTAATCTGTCATGTTGACGTTTAATGTCGGGCGACATTAAATGTCGTGATGGCATTGAATGTCGTGTCAATAATGAACAACGTACCGCCATTAAAATGTCATATTCAAATAAATGACGCATTTAATCCCAACTCCAGTCTCCAATCGCGCAAAAAAGCAACTGCAAACAAACTAAAAAAATAATCCCCCATTAAATCAACTTGAAAAGCACAACCCAGTGAATTGTTGTTGAAACACTGATGGATGAAATACAATCCGTCAACGTCGAGTAAAATCTTGACACGGAGAAGGTCACTGAACTCATATAACAATCCGTCGTTGTCCCGGATTCATCGTCGGGCTGATCTAGTTTGAACGTGATGACAGTTATGCATCTCGCATAGCAATGCCGGCCAACTGGGGTGATGCCATACATCACAACTGCCCAGTAGCGCCAAAATCCCCCTCCCCCGCCTCGCCCCTGCCCCTTTGGCCACCCAATTCCCCTCGCGGAGTTATCCACACCCCATTCCAAGTTTTCTCCCTCTCCCACACGGGTATACAGTTGCCCTCCAGTGATATAGGTGTACACGTGCCACCCTAGATGCACCGGTGAGTGCACTATTGCGTAATACACTGCTGCCATATTACCCGCGTGGTAGGATAGGGTATCAACCTTCTCTTCTCCCGTTGCGCTCCCCCCGCCCCCGCCGCGCGCGCTACAACTCCCACTCTGGGCGGTGAGAGCGGCTAATAAACTGGCTTCTCCTCGTTATACCGTACAACATTACACGCGGGCACCGCGAGACAGAGTGACTCCGGAATAATGTAATTGTAATAGAGCCAATCAAGCGGTAGTCGTTGAATAACGCTTTGCATCTGGTAGTCAGGAGCATGCTGAGCGGTGGCTAATGGACATTCTCCGGCATTCTGTTCTTTTCGGGATTTATGAAAGGCATTATTTGTTGGCTTCTGGGTTTTGGAGGAAGATGTCGTATTTTTTTTGTTAAAATGGGATGTTGAATGCCGTAAAGACATTATGTCCAGGAGAAATTCAATGATTGGGTGATGTTCAATGTCGGGGGGCATTAAATGAAATGACATTAAAATGTCGGGGCAATGTTGAATGTCAACATGAAAATGTTGGACTGCTAATTAATGTTGAGGCGACATTAAAATGTTCTGTTGACATTGAATGTTGTGGCGACATTAACCGTCATTGCGACATTAAATGTCTTAGAAACATTAAATATCGTTGTGACTTGCAACATGCGGACGACATTGAACGTCACGCCGACATAAAAATATCATGAACAGACCTCCTTTTCACCCAAATGAATCAAAACAGTTGAATATAAATTCAAAATCCTATAATTTGTTACCATCAAATAAATTCTTTCCACAAATTCTAAACAAGCATTAGCCAATGCATGCCCCCATGTTCGCCTTCACTCCTCTCTCCGCAACGAGTATTTTTCCGTCTATTCGACAACTGTCATTCAACTGTGATGAATAGCAAAGTTACCTCTGCGTATAGTAAACACTCTGATTGCTCAATTCACATGCGAATGAGGGCTTCGATCTCCCCAACTGGTTCTTATCAAGATCAATTGCGTGTGGAATAATGATTCGGCATCGGAGTTGAATCGTACAGCCGCTGTATTTCGATAGCTGTGCAGTGGGCGCGTGACAGCAGTCCCGTGCAGAATAAATCCCAGCGAAATGCTTCTTTGGCAGGCACTAGACAGGAGACTAGCTTGCCGTAATATTTTTTTTCCATCAATACCGGAGAAATGTTGTGCTGCAATGTTCCAAGCGTGACTTCCAGATCATTAGGCATGTAAATCAGGCCTTCGGGGAAATAAATTTTTCGAAAAATGTCAGAAGCCTTTGAGACTCTCTCCAATAATTTTATTCATAAAAAAATATAACCCTGAGATACACAAATGCTTTATTAATTCCATCAAAGGGATTCATCGGACCATGAAAAATACCCATTGAAATCCAAAAAATTATTCTCCACCTCGTTCGCATACCCTCGCCTATTGGCCAACAGTCCCATTGTCAATTCTTTTTTTCCCATTTTTTATTCTCATTCACAAAAGAATGCGTGACCCCAACGCACATGAGAAAGAGGGTGTGATCCGCAGGCTCCACCCCACGCTGAGCCCAGAATTCTCGAAAATATTCTTGAAACATTTTTCCCCCTTTTCTCATGACACCATGTGGCCTCTACGAAAATCGTAGGAGGAGCCCAACAAATGCAAATTGGATGCTATCCCACGTGTAGAGGATCCCTCCAGTAGCGATGCGGTAAAACGGTTCAAGTCAATTCAGCCTCTAGCTGAGTTTTTCGAGAAATATCTCCGAATCTAAGGGAGATAATGAAATTTTCATAATGACATTTTTTGTTGCCCTTACTTTGCTCTACAAAAGATGTTGTAATAAAAATTTTGCTATCTCTCTTAGATCTTGAGATATTCACTGAAAACTGGCCAATAGTCAATATCGACTTGAACCGTTTTACCGCTTCGCTACGGAATTAATATCTCGAAATCTAAGGGAGATAGCAAAATTTTTGTCATGACCTTTTTTGTAGCTGTCAGTCCGTTCTACAAAAAAGGTCATTATAAAAATTTTATTATCTCCCTTACACCCGGAGATATTCTTCGGGATGTGAAGAATGAGAATAATGACATGAATAATTTCCCGAGTTTGACGAATGTCTGAAGTCAGATGTATCTCTCAATTCCCAACAATAAACAATTTGATATTCATCAGCCCCAGAACCCCATAATAATTGAATTGATCCGGTGAGTCCTCAGGATGATTAACCCGAGGCGTCACCTCTCCGCTCCTTCCCATAGATCAACTCCCCGGAAGACAAATAGCCTCCGCTCCTCCGCATAATTCGAATAATCCGTG
Source organism: Diachasma alloeum (assembly GCF_001412515.2). Classification (NCBI taxonomy): domain Eukaryota; kingdom Metazoa; phylum Arthropoda; class Insecta; order Hymenoptera; family Braconidae; genus Diachasma; species Diachasma alloeum. The sequence goes on from NW_021680430.1 coordinate 1,084,336, forward strand.
TAACTTATGCTCAACGTCTCACAGAGAGCATCAGGAGCCTTGAAAAATCCTCGATGCTCACTCCCCTTCGATCCTAATATCGTATTAATAAACCAAGCGATGATAATCCTCACTCACTAGTCCGGCCAATGGGGTTGCGGCACGCGAGATGGCGTTCGTCATAGCGCGCAGCGGACGCATCATCTGATGATGGTGAAGGGGTTTGACCCCACCCCATTCGGCAACCCTCGTCCGTCCCCCATTTACCCCCCGAAAAACCCCATCACGAGGGACGCCAACTGTGGCGGACAGGTCCGGGAGTCCCTGGGTCCGCCATAGTAAATCAGACGGTCGCAGGCGGTCCTTCTGATCTCGTCCGCACGGCTTCAACTCTCCGGCTAGCGAGTCCGTCTCACTTCGGACCGTTTTAGATACTCCGGTGGAATAAACTATTCCCGAGTACCTCCGGATCCCTCTCTAAATTTTGAAAACCTGTGTTGGAAGATCACTTATGGGTCATAAACGCGTCTCCTCGTAACTCAGCTGAGAGGCACGTGCGAGTGCCGAGTCAACGCTCAAGTCATCTACATCTTTCTGAGACCCAAGACCGCAGGGAGGGTGGCACGTTCATCTGGTTAAAGTGATATTGCGGTGATTTGTGTTGTGCTTTTATCAAGTTTCATGAGTTTGGAATAGAGGAGCTTGTGCTGGGAAACTATCGCTGGATCAATGGCGAGACATAATGGAAACTGATTGCCGTCAGAAATACATCAGGTAGAGTTTAATGTTTTTGCGGTTTTTGTCTGTCTGGCTGGCGCACTCTTCATCACGCGAATCAATCCGATGGAATAATATGTCGGGGATAGCATGTCAGAAAATTGAAGTGGATTCGACGAGCCGGAAAAAAGGGATCATCCGCCTGGAAAGCGATTCCTTTTTTTCTTTATTCAATTGAAATAATGAGGATAGAGAATTGCGACGGATTTTTCAGATGATTTTTAAAGAAATTGATTAATTAACGAAGAATTAAAGAAAACAAAATTTATGATATTCCGAAGCTGATGATTAATCGACTTAAGATCGTTAGAAAATCGGCGAAAACAAGTTTTTCCTTAATGTTTTTATATTTTTGTTCATTTGGGACGATATTTATCTTCTGTTCCGGTGATAGCGTGTCAGAGAATTAGAGAAGAATTAAAAAATCGTGAAAAGTTAATCATTTGTTCATTAAAAAATCCTTCTATCGTTAGTTCAAAGATAATAATGAAGATTAAGATGCCTTTCCACTGGCTTATCACGAAAAATTAAAAACTTAAATTCACGATCAATTGAAATAAGTGATTAATTGACTGAAGATCGGTAGAAAATTGGCGAAAACAACTGTTTAATTACTGTTTTATATATATGCTTATTTGGGTTTATTATTTATTCTCCTTTCCATTGATAGCATGTCATAAAATTAGAAGAATCGAAGAATCGTAAAAGGCAAATCAATTACTCATCAAGCAATCCTTTCCACGCTTAGTCCAACGATAATAATGAAGATTAAGAACCGTCACTGATGCCTACCGTCCGAATTATCACTCTCAACACCACAAATGATTTTTGAGATGATTGTAGAAGAATTTCCACTGCCTTATCGCAAAAAAATAAAAACTTAAATTCACGCTCAATTGAAATTAGTGATTAATCGACTTAAGATCGTTAGAAAATGGGAAAAAACAAGTTTCTTCTTAATGTTTTATATATTAGCTTACATGGGGCTACTATTTATTCTCCTTTCCATTGATAGCATGTCATAAAATTAGAAGAATCGAAGAATCGTAAAAGGCTAATCAATTACTCATCAAGCAATCCTTTCCACGCTTAGTCCAGCGATAATAATGAAGATTAAGAACCGTCACTGATCCCTACCATCCGAATTATCACTCTCAACACCACAAATGATTTCCACAATGATTCTCAAAAAATTACTACTGCCTCATCGCGAAAAATGAACAACCAAAATTAACAACCCATCGAAATTGATGGAAAACCTCTTCGAAATCGTTGGAAACTAGTCGAAAACGAGTGTTGCGAGTGCATTACAGTGAATATATACCCGCTCAGCATTACATCGCTGATGTATGTTCACGGCAACGATCGATCTCTCTCACACGAACTGCTAATTGTGCGGCGTCATAACTCTCCGCGGGTTCACCCCCTCCCTCTGCCCCCCGTCCCCCTGTACGCGTGTAGATTCCCCTTACCTATACACCCGGGTCCTCAACACGTACACGTTTATACACAGAGTTGAGCCAGTGAGGAAGAGTAAGTGCACTCGTGGTGTACACCTGTAACTACCACGTTCCAACGGGCTTTAATTGAAGCTCGCTGTTATGGATTGTTTGTTTTTTTTTTTCATTTTTCCTCTCTTTATTCTCTCTTCTGCTCCACCCTTTTTGTTTGGCACTATAGATTATCCGGAGGACGAGATCTATTGCGAAAGTACGTTCCAAGTTTATTAGCTTTCCCCGAGTCGGGGAATTTCGCCGGTTTTTGGTCGCGGAAATCAACTAGCAGATCTAGCACCGACGCAAGGTTTTGGTTGGCTCTTTTGGAATAAATTTAAAGGGAATTAATGAAGAAATTAAGGAATTGGTAATAATTAGTTAATGGAGGCGATCGCTTTTATTAATTTAAATTATTGTGATCCACTGGACAGTGAAGGGGGAGGAATAGTCAATTTATATAGATACCTTAATTTATTCTGATCATTAGCTTTATCAAAAAAATTTAACATTCGTCCTGTTTTCGGTTGAAAATTGCTATGATTTCTTTATTGTTACACTGTTAGAATTTTTTTCATAATTTCATGGAAAATATGATAGTAATTCTCACAAGAGTGACATGGAAATTTTACAACTTGATTGAATTTTCAATGGAACATGAATATTCAGAAACAAAATAACATGTACACAATGTTAGAAATTTTTTGAAATTTCATGGAAAATATGAGAGTAATTCTCATGAGAGTGGCATTGAATCGGATTTAGGGGCAAAATAGTTATGATATTTCAATTTTTAGGTAAAATTCAAGGAAATTCATGAGCTTTCAGTGAGAGTGAGATGAAAAATTTACAACTTGATTGAATTTTCTGTAATACATGAATATTCAGAAACAAAATGACATGAATTTTCTATTTTTCCCGCAATTCTCCTGATTTTTCTGAATTTTCACGAATAATTTCACTGAAAAATAAAGTATTTCATCGATTTTCAGATCATTCAAACAGAAAATCAATGGAATATTCGATTTTTCAATGACAATATTTCCTGAAATTTCAGTGAAAATTAAACACGATAAAAATTTCCAGCATTTGCCACCAAAAATTCCGACGAGAATTTTCAACAGTGTAGTTACTCTAATATTCTGTTAACACAGTCTATTACTGTTGCTCGTTCAAAACTCCGGACTTGAAAGAATTTCCAAAATACTTCACTTGACGTCCGTCGGTTCCAGGTTGCAGAATTCAACTCTACAACTACATCCCAACAAACTCTGGCTTATTTAGACCTGAAATTCTCCCCTCTCCCGCCCCTCGTTTTTTGTTTGGAACTATAGATCGTCCGGAGGACGAGATCTACTGCGAAAGTACGTCCCAAGTTTATTAGCATTTGGTCGCTGGGTCCGAGGGGGAAAGAAATGAGAAGGACGAGGTTAAGTAGAGCGTGACTATATGGGCTCGAGGGTTAAGAACGAGGGAATGATAAAACGGGGGATGGAGTGGTGCCAGCAATGGCGTGACGTTGATAAAAGCGGGCCATTGATCGTTGTCTGGGCAATTTTTTCGGTCTAACCCCAATACACCCACTTGAAAACAGGAGAAATAAAAATAGTAAGAACCGAGAAAGTTTTCCCACTGAAAAAACTTATTGATTAAGTTTGAAAACCACTTGGTCTGACTCTATCAGGTTCATTTGAAAATTTACGTTGTTTTAGTAATCAGCAAAGTTTTGTGGAGAAGATGTACGCTCCTCGCTCAACTACTCGATAAGCTATCCGCACGATAGTTTTCCTGGAGGAATTTTCCTTTCTCTCCACTTTACTTTCCCATCGGTCTCTGTCTGGTGGCTTTTTCTCCACGGGGGAAAAAGTTTGCATATCCTTTTTTTTCTGGAACCCCTCACCCTCCGGCGACACAGCACAACCATCTCCAAGTCGTATATACGAGGCATGTATATAAGCACCTATGAGATAGGGGAAAAACGGGGGAGAGGAGAAAAAGAAGTGGGAGGTACGCGAATAATAAAAATCGTCCAGCATAAATCAAACGGACAACGCTGAGGGGGATGGGCGCTTCTCTTTCTTGGGTGTGCTTCTTATCTCGGGTACATAGCGCGAGAAGAAACCAAGAGGGAATGACATTAGCGCTGTCCTGGCAATTCTCTGTACCACTTATAAAGCATTCTTCATTCTGGAATATACAAGTGAAGAATTGTCTCGCGGGAGATGCTTGGGTACGATGTGGATGGACAATAAATCAGAGGAATCTGACTATATCTGGCAATTACATCGATTAACTGAGGCATTGATTGCGGAGGAGAGGACGATAACTTGGGCTTCACTCTAGCGTGAAACATTATGCGCATCGGGGAATTATTGAGGAACTGCTTCTTGCGTCATTTTTCGTGTTATCTTTGAACGCTTCATTGACTGGGGATTGATAAATTAATTAGCTCGTCTTTATGGGGCACGTCTCGAGAGCCGGATGAGATATAGACTGGTTGAGTAGTTGGTTTAACATCGGTAATTAATGAGTCGCATGACTTATGGATCGTTGCAAGGGGTTTATTTACAGCCTTGGGATTTTAGGGTTTTTTAACTTTGTAGATGTTGATGTTTGAAGATGTAGATTTGATAGACGGACAGAAAGATAGGAAGATAGAAGGCCGAACAAGCCGACAGCTTGAATGACTTCAAGCAGGAAGACTGATAGTCAGACAGACACGAAGACATAACGAAAAGAAAAAATGCAAGAAGATTAATGAAAAGACAGAACAGCAATACTTGCAGACAACCCTTCGCTTCACATGTCCTCATCATTTTGGAAAGCAATGAAAGCGAATCATCTAGAAAGCCTAGCAGAAATCCTCGCAGACAAGAAGACAAAACATCAAAACCTAGCGCTTCACATGTCCTCATCACTTTAGAAAGTAATGAATGAAGGTTAAACTTAATCTGAGCTTATTCGGAAGTCAGACTTACCCTTACGACTGTTAAATGACGCAACATCGAAATCGGGTAATCGTAAATTCGCTCCGGCATTTGGACTGATTGGGTAGTTGATTTAACATCAGTAATTAATGAGTCGCTTGACTTATGGATCGTTGCAAAGGGTTTATTTACACCCCTGGGATTTTAGTGTTTTTTAATTTTGTAGATGTTGATGTTTGAAGATGTAGATTTGATAGACGGTCAGAAAGATAGGAAGATAGAAGGCCGAACAAGCCGACAGCTTGAATGACTTCAAGCAGGAAGACTGATAGTCAGACAGACACGAAGACATAACGAAAAGAAAAAATGCAAGAAGATTAATGAAAAGACAGAACAGCAATACTTGCAGACAACCCTTCGCTTCACATGTCCTCATCATTTTGGAAAGCAATGAAAGCGAATCATCTAGAAAGCCTAGCAGAAATCCTCGCAGACAAGAAGACAAAACATCAAAACCTAGCGCTTCACATGTCCTCATCACTTTAGAAAGTAATGAATGAAGGTTAAACTTAATCTGAGCTTATTCGGAAGTCAGACTTACCCTTACGACTGTTAAATGACGCAACATCGAAATCGGGTAATCGTAAATTCGCTCCGGCATTTGGACTGATTGGGTAGTTGATTTAACATCAGTAATTAATGAGTCGCTTGACTTATGGATCGTTGCAAAGGGTTTATTTACACCCCTGGGATTTTAGTGTTTTTTAATTTTGTAGATGTTGATGTTTGAAGATGTAGATTTGATAGACGGTCAGAAAGATAGGAAGATAGAAGGCCGAACAAGCCGACAGCTTGAATGACTTCAAGCAGGAAGACTGATAGTCAGACAGACACGAAGACATAACGAAAAGAAAAAATGCAAGAAGATTAATGAAAAGACAGAACAGCAATACTTGCAGACAACCCTTCGCTTCACATGTCCTCATCATTTTGGAAAGCAATGAAAGCGGATCATCTAGAAAGCCTAGCAGAAATCCTCGCAGACAAGAAGACAAAACATCAAAACCTAGCGCTTCACATGTCCTCATCACTTTAGAAAGTAATGAATGAAGGTTAAACTTAATCTGAGCTTATTCGGAAGTCAGACTTACCCTTACGACTGTTAAATGACGCAACATCGATATCGGGTAATCGTAAATTCGCTCCGGCATTTGGACTGATTGGGTAGTTGGTTTAACATCAGTAATTAATGAGTCGCATGACTTATGGATCGTTGCAAAGGGTTTATTTACACCCCTGGGATTTTAGTGTTTTTTAATTTTGTAGATGTTGATGTTTGAAGATGTAGATTTGATAGACGGTCAGAAAGATAGGAAGATAGAAGGCCGAACAAGCCGACAGCTTGAATGACTTCAAGCAGGAAGACTGATAGTCAGACAGACACGAAGACATAACGAAAAGAAAAAATGCAAGAAGATTAATGAAAAGACAGAACAGCAATACTTGCAGACAACCCTTCGCTTCACATGTCCTCATCATTTTGGAAAGCAATGAAAGCGGATCATCTAGAAAGCCTAGCAGAAATCCTCGCAGACAAGAAGACAAAACATCAAAACCTAGCGCTTCACATGTCCTCATCACTTTAGAAAGTAATGAATGAAGGTTAAACTTAATCTGAGCTTATTCGGAAGTCAGACTTACCCTTACGACTGTTAAATGACGCAACATCGAAATCGGGTAATCGTAAATTCTCTCCGGCATTTGTCGCAGGCCGAGAGGGTGCATCGCATAGCCAAGTGAGTGTTCTTGGGCCCTCGAAGGATATATTCTGCCGGTTGGATCGCAGAGGGGCCCGTGCAACAGAGGTACCCGGGCCCCGACGGACCGCATTCTTCGCAGCGACGCGCATTGTTCGATTCTTCTTCCTCCTTCTCTCTCGTCTCAACCACCTCCGACGCTTCCCAAGCTTATAACAAGCTGGACGGCAGGTTTTTCGGTCTCTGGTTCTTCCTTTCTCGATTTTTTTTTTGCCTCGTGAATTTTTTTTTGCAGGGAGTCTCTTACCGGAGTCGACTTCTCCACCATCGTGAACAGTCGAAAAACTCTGTAGCCGTGGATTTATGGTTTCACGGTTGACCGAGTGCGGTCTTGCCCATGATCCCTCCCTCGGCGCGTGAGTGACCTTCGAGGTGGCGAAGAGAACAGCCCGGTAACTTCCGGTTTTTCTTATCTCCCAGTCGCACACGTTTCAGTCGAGACCTTGGTGAGAGAATGAAACTACCTCGGTCGTTTTTTTCAGAGTATTCGGCTGACTTTTTCCCGAGATTTTGACTTTTGTTTGGACGTCCTCGTACCGCAATAAAAAAACCTAACGGGAATTTTCCTTTTATTGGCCCTTCAAGGTCCTTCCAGGATTGTACAAGCGACTTCTTATGACTCGGGGGTTACTTCGGAGGAATAAGTTTTTGAGGGGGAAAAAATGTGCGGCGCATGGTGGTGCATATCATAAAATTGGAGAGGAATCGAAGAATCAGAAGAGACAAATCATGGAATCAGTAAGCAATCTTTCTTTTTCTTAATCCAATGAAAGTATCCAAGATGGAGAGTTGACGCTGATGTCTGAAGTTAATAATACCACTCTCAACAGCACAAATGATTCTCATGGTGATTATTAATAAATTATTACTGTTTCGTCGCGAGAAACAAAAAGCCAAAATTGATAATTCTTGCAAATTTATGAAGGAGAGATCCAAAATCGTCGAAAAGACTTGGATTCTCGATGTTTTTTATATTTGTCTACTTGGACGTATAAAATATTTTCGTTTCTGTGAATAGCATGCCATAAAATTGGAGAGAAATGCAAAAATCGGAAGAAACAAATCATCGATTCGATAAGCAATCCTTTCAATATTTAATCCAAAAGTAATAAGAAAGATACAGAGAGCTACATTTTCATTGAAGCTCTCATCAAAATTATCACTCTCAATATGACAAATGATTCCTCTGATGATTATCCAAAAATACCACTCTCTCCTCGCGAAAAACAAAAAGCAAAAATCCAAATTGCGCAAGCGACTCCACTTGTCTCGCTGATTACCTCTGAAGGATAGGTCTTGGAGGGAAAAAATGTGCGTGACTGGCGTCGCGCGGTGCATCGACATTGCCGGAAGCAAAAATGTGCATGTTCATGAGGTGGACGGTGACTTTTATATCGCGGGGTGAGTCGTTGTCCCACCGAGTGACGCGGAGTTGGTAATAAATTTACTTGCGCGGTCGTGCGCGAACTCGGAGAGTAAAAGTTCGTGCAGATTACCTAATAATGGATATCCGCACGAAGAACAAATTAGCGGGGCGATTTATCTTAACGGCGCCTCTCGTGTATTACAGCACCCTGCGCCTCTTAATTGTACGGAAAAATGTCGATAATCAATTTTCCGTGCGTGCAGAATTTATTTGTGTGCAGTTCGAGGTGATTTGTGCACGGACCACGAAAGAATTATGAAGTATTGGAAATATTTTCAACAAAAATGAGGCTTTTTTGTCGTAGTGTGATTTTATAATCAAATTTATCGAATATTGTCTCCCCAAATAATTAATTTTCATGGAATTTACTTTGTTATCGCTAAATACACCTTTTTTATCATTTGTTCAAGTGAAAAACAATATTTTTATTATAAAACTGGTCTTTCAATCAATTTTTCATGAATAAATACAAAATATTAATCAAAAAATTTTGAAATATAAAATCTTGAATCCGAAAAAAGCACAAATATACAATAAATACAAATAATAATTTAAAACTTCAAGTGTGAAAATTAATATTTCACTTTCTAAAAATCGAAATGGCTTATTTTATCAAATATTTGATGACCCGAAAGTAAAATTAATTCCACTTGACTCACATGCGATAGATTCCAAGTTCAAATTCAGTAGTGAAGCGGTAAACTGAGTTAAGTCGATTTTGACTATTAGCCATTTTTGGCTGAATATCTCGGAATTTAAGAGAGATAGCAAAATTTTTCTCATGACTTTTTTTATAACGCTCTATTAGCTCTACAAAAAAGGTCATGACAAAAATCTTTCCATCTCTTTTAGATTCCGAGATATTCGTCGAAAACTAGCCAATAGTAAAAAACGACTTAACCCGGTTTACCGCTTCGCTACTGAATTCCTCCCTTAATTTTCCTGTTTTTATTATCACCACAGTGATACGTTCCAATAGAAAAATACGACGAGAAATAGAAAATTCGTAGATCCCCACGCGCGTGCGGATTAAAGAGTTATTTGAGTCTCGGAGTCAGCCATAACTCTGACGATGCTATTCCCGTCCCCTCATTCGCCCACCGGAATATTTTAACATTGGGGTGGGTGGCTTCAGTCCGGTCCGGGATGGGTTTTCGGGTATATATGCGACACGACAGGAGCCCCCTGTAGGGCAGCAGCTACCCACATACATTCACAACAGTGAGAAAGAGCCAGTAGTGAGAGTAAGCAAGAGGGAGACTCGACGCAGCTGACAGCTGTTCCCTCGGTGGGCCGGTCGAGTGGGGAGGATTCAACCTAGTCGCGCCCCTTCTATAATGGCTCCCTTTTCTTTCCCTTCCCCTCTTTCTAAAACCCAGTATGGCTGGCATTCCATTTGTTACGTCATCGTATGTGGAATTGTGCGTGAGTACTGACGTCAGAATGTTTTTATGACGCAGCAGAAAGTCCATTGAAAATCCCTTACTTGACATTGTTATAAGTCTATCTGATGTTGTAAGGAGGGGTAATGGAGAGGACCTTTGTGACCCTTGGGGCCTTCAGGGTCGTAAGGGCCGTAAGGGTCTCAGGGTCCATTAAGGTTACAAGGGTCAAGCGGGCCAAAATCCCTTTTGACATTGTTGTGAGTCTATTTGATGTTATAAAGAGGGCTAACGGACCGTGTGACCCTTGGGGCCTTTAGAATCATAAGGGCCGTAAGGGTGTCGGGGTCCACCAAGGTTAAAAGGGTCAAGAGAGTCAAAATCTTTTATTTGACATTGTTATAAGTCTATTTGATGTCAAAAGGGGTAACGGAGGGGACCTTTGTGACCTTAAAGGCCCCAAGGGTCCGCAAGGTTACAGGGGCCTCAGGGTCCACCAAAGTTACAAAGGTCAAAACGGTCCAAATCACTTATTTGACATTATCATAACCCTATTTGATGTTATAAGGAGGGCTAACGGAGAGGACCTTGTGACCTTGCAGACCCTCAGAGCGTTCAGGGTCATGAGGACCGTAAGGGTCTCAGGGGCCACCAAGGTTACAAGGGTCAAAATCTTTCATTGGACATTGTTATAAGTCTATTTGATGATAATCTATTTTGTCCTTCATGACCCTCGCGGCCCTTGAAGTTGAGAATTCAAAAGAAAAGGGATCTGATACAACAAAACCCTTTAGACCCTTGTGACCCTCGTGGGGCTTGGGGACAAAAATTCAGGGTTAAACCATAAGGAAATGTCTACCATTTGAATAAGGACTCCACAAAAAACGATTAATTCACTAAAAAAAAAAAATTCGTTCAGGAAACTCATCAATTGGACTGCCCTTGAAAAAAATATAAAGTCGTATGAAAGAAACACGTGGTCGGGAGTCAATGGGGTTCGCCTAGATGGCGGCACAGTCAACGGTACTCCGGGTGCCCATAACAAATCGTAAAACGCCGAGTTTTACGAGTGAGCCGCAGCACTGACTGATACACACACATAACCGTGAAAAGGGGAGAGGCGATTCCCCGGTTTACGAGCGCATAACAGACGCGTTTATGGCCACGATCACTGGCTGTGCATACCTACAACTGGGCTTCATCACCCAGTTTTACCGGGGCAAACAAATCGTAAAGTTTCGTTTCGGATATACTGACCTCGTCCAATGTTTTCAGCCCACGTCGATCGATTAAATTCACTCCACGTGGTTTTATAATCTTTCGCACGGGCGAACGGACGTTTTTGTCATCTTCGTGGGGATTTTATTCTTTATGGAAAAGATGACCGCGTGAAGGTGTTTTGTATCGAAATATATCGAAAGGGACCGACCGGTAGCTCTCAGTTCTGATTGGTCAATGAATCGCGTGAAGTTAGTTGCTAGGAAAACACGCGGTATTTTCGAATTCTTTAAACTCGCAAATTATTATTTGCGGCGTAATTGTCTGTTTTATCGTATTTATCATGCGCGTGATTAATTCTTCCTTCTTGCATTTTCCGTCATCATGTATTTTCATGAATCGCGAACTACTTTCGCGAACGGTATAAATTCGATTCGCTTGCATTTTTTGACTTGGATAAAGGTTCTAAATCCTAGAGAACCGAGAAAATTCCTGTTTCTTAGAAAATTCGAAGAAAATGTCTGTTTTTTTTTCGTTCGACAAAATTTCTGAACAATTCAAGAAAAATGTTTATTTTGGTTGATTTTTTTGCATTTATCATTCGTTTTCATTTTGCATTTATGAATGTATAGAATTCAACACATTTGAGATTTACATAAAGAAATGGCAGATAAATTAGAAAATTGTGTTATTATAATTTTTTAATTGCCCAGAAAATCGAAATTGACGTCAGAAAATTATTCATTTGATTTTTGGAAATGAAAGTAATTTCTTGGGAATGATAAAACTAGATTAAACTCGCCCACGTGATTTCTTTCGTCCACAAATTTTACGAGCCATAGCTTTCTTCCGATCAATGGAGCATGAGACGCGCGCGCATGCACGCACTCTCTCACTCTCACACTCTATCTTGTTTCGATTGTTCCGGGGAATACCGCCAGATGCCGTGAGTGCTTTATGACTCTGGGAATGGCTAGGCAGTTAACTCTTCAATCGTTACGGATTTCCCATCGTCTTTCACATTGCATTCAATTCGTAACACTTGATATTCAACTCCAATGAGAGATAACGAATGGCCTATCAATCCATTCAGATGTCAATGCACTAATAAATAAAGAATTGTAATTAGGGAAGAGTTTCTTAAGGACATGAAGAACTCCTGATGAAAAATTAATGAAATGTCTTGAGAAAACAAGTAAAAAATAATGTAAAATTATTACTTTACATTAAAAATCAGCAGTCAAGCGATAAAACGGTCCAAATCTCCCAATTTAAAGGAGATAGCCAAATTTTTGTTATGACCTTTTTTGTAGAGCGAATTGAGAGCTACAAAAATGGTCGTAACAAAAATTTAGCTATCTGCCTTAGATTCCGAGATACTCATCAAAAACTGACGAATAATCAAGTCGATGTGGCTTCAAGTGAAAAATTTCTCCTCAATTTCTCGTAAAAATCCCCAGTCCAAAATTGCGCTCACCTATCAACATTCAATGGTCACTTACACCCCCAATCCATCAAAATAAAATTCTCCCAAATTACTTCGCCCCTAAAACCCAATTTCCCAAGATGCACACCGTCACCCCAGACGTAAGAAAATTTTAGCCCTCCAACATTTCACGTTAAAACTAAAAGAAAAAAGTGGAAGAGAGCGCGTAGTATTGCAGGGCCTTGGGGGTGATTTATTCGAGTTAATTCCAATTCCATTGGAGCCGCGAGGCAGCGAGCACCAGGGGGGGGGGGG